>NC_139221.1:77301115-77808615 GCF_055691185.1 Crinia signifera | reverse complement strand
CATCAAGTTCTATTTGCAGTCTTGCTCTCAGCTCAGAAACTAGGAAAATGTCATGAACCAAGACAAAATTGACTAAAGTTCTCTTTAAGCGATAAGGTGTCAATGTATCAGTATTTCCAGGCACCTGACCTACGTTCTTGCAGATTGTAAAGGATGGAGTGTGCAACACAAAAGTCACTAACATCCTTACCTTGCTGAGGAGGTCTGTATGGCGGAATTTGCCTTTGACCCATCATGTGATTCCCTTGGTTAACTTGGCCCATCATTGCAATAGGTGGCTGTTGTCCCTGGTAATGCTGTCCACTACCCTGAGGCATGCTATATTGCTGTGAAGAAGGCTGTTGGTGCATCATTGGACCTAGAAAAAGAATACAAAAAAATAAATAAAAAAAGTTACACCTGTCTAGACCATTAACACTATACAATACTTGTACACAGTGATTCAGACATAAGCAATTAGTACCTAGGGGCATCCTACAACGCTTTTTACCAACAATACTTAACCAAAAGGTTTGACTGACATTTAACCAACAGCAGATATCAGGTTTTCCAACTGTATTCTATTTCTACAGGAGAGGGCAGTGTCTTCTGCATGAGCAGCGAGAAGTGGGAGGAGCCAGCCAATGCCTGTAATGTTTGGATAAATTCTGTATAAATGGCAGGAGTGCCAAAAACATTCTGTATTGCTTTAATACAGTTTTTAATTAATTTGTTTTCCCTTTATGATGAATTCCAGCCTTACAATAAAAGGACTTCTCAATTACCTTGGTTTGGCTGCATATTCATGCTTGGCCTGGGGCCATAGTTGCCCATTGACTGTCCTTGATTCATTGTCATCTGATTCTGTACTGGAATATTTTGCGAAGATGGTACAGAATGGTTATATCCTCCCATGGAACCATGATTACTGGAAGGCATAGACATAGAACTATTTGTCATGTTATGTTGCGCAGGTCCTGGTCCTTGCATAGGCATATGGTTCGGCCCTTTAAAAAAAAAAAAAAAAAAAAAAAGGAAAAAAATTACACAGATTTAAAAATTACACAAAAAAACCCACCACAACATACGACCAGTAAAATGCCAATGCAGTTATGTAGATTACAGGGAACATATGTATAGGAAAGCACAAACCTGTTTGCTAACTACTAAGGCACTATATACTTAGATACACCGTACTGTACATAGTATGGAGAGATGCACTAATAATTCACAGAGAGATGAAATATATGGACTTAAAGGCCTATACTCATAGCACTACGGTAACATATTGGTATGCATTTTCACCATATGCCAGAATGAGAAGCCAGTCTGCACACTATGCTGCAGACAAGAGTGCACACTAGCAATAAACATGGCATTCTGCGAACATAAGGTAATGGCCTGGCAATGAAAGGGTTACAGGAGCAGTAAAAACATACCTCTGCTTTCATATAGAGATTTATTTTTCTGAAGCCAATGGCGAATCTCTACAAAAAGCTTTTGAGAGCCAGCTGTACTGTGCGGTTTTCACACAGACTAAATTTAGACGGTTCTGTTCATCACAGCAATGCTGTGTGTCAGCCACATCAAAGCCCAAGGGCAGAAAGATAAGCAGTGAATACAGGTCACGTAGCTCTGTAGCTAACAAACTGTAAGAGAGCTGGCACTCCAGGGCATTCAATGCAGTTTTGTCATCAACAATCTAGTATCCCCTGAGCCAGCACGTCGATCGGTTGCTAAGTAACCTTGGTGTTAATACCTTAGAGAAGAAATTCTTCTTACCAGGCATCTGGCCGTTCATCTGGTTTTGCATGTGTGGTGCAGATGGAGCCCCTCCTACCATTCCTTCAGAAGGCATGCTGTGTGACCGTGGCGGCTGTGGAGGGCCACTTGGATTCATCCCTGCTGGACCCATAGGCATAGTCGGTGTGGGTAGCTAAAGCAGATTTAAAAGACCAGTTAATACACGGTATCTATGAATTTAACACATTGTATACTACTGTACATATCTACCTTAGTAAAACGAGAATAGTGCCAGATTATAGACCTACAAAGCTCTTCAAACATTCCCGCTGGTAACATTTACTGTACACTACACACCAATACACAGGAAACCAAATGAAGTCATGTAACTATCTTGTACCTGTTATCTGGTTACATTTACCATTGATAATGGCTTCTCTAATACCCTTTTCAGACAGAACAGCAAATTACCGGGCAAATCAGTTCTACCAAGTAATTTGTGTAATGTGAATGGGTCACCGACCCTGCTTTTTACTAGGGATTTGTGACCCGGGTAGACTTTTTCACACTACACAAATTACCCATGTCTTCAGCAAATGAGTAGGCTGACCGTTTTTAACCTGTAATTTGCTGCTATGCGTGAAAGGGGGTCATACCGCACCCAGGAATTGACCTATCTCTCAAAATGCCAGGTAATTGCAGGTTTAAATGCCTTATTGCAAACGACTCCGTATAATTCACCTGGAAAAAGTCTGCAGATGTACCTCACCCACAAATGGTGACCAGTGAGGTTTTTTGAGCAATGATTTTAACTTGCACAAATAAGTATTCTCCATAATGAGTTTGAATAACCAGATTCTACCAAACCTTACTCCCATCCCTTATGCACAGATGCAAATTCTTTCTGGACCATATATATATATATATATATATATATATATATATATATATATATATATATATATATATATATAAGGGTCAACCTTATTGTTTGTGAAGGGTGCAATGTGCTGTTGCCACAGTGTTTAAAGGGCAGCATCTGAACTCGCACCCTTTATGGGCTGAATTCAGCGCAGCTTCCCCCCAAAATTGCTCTAAACCCTATGGAACAGCAAGCACTTTTGTGCTTTTTCGGGCAGCTGTAGAGTGCAACTGCCGCCACGATGATTTGCAGATAACAGGATTGACCCCATAGCCTTCATTCTTTTCCTTCAACACTCATAATGTACAATTATTTCTGACTAGTTTAAAGCTCATTGAAATGACAGCTTAAGGGCCCCATACATCAGCAATTAATTGTGACAATTTTCAGATATGGAGATGATTGGCACAATTAATTTTAGATGTGTGGGCTCCCCCTTTAGGCAATCCCAATCGATTGCTTAATCAGGTTTTTAAACACGTTTAATAATCTGGTATTATCTGCAGATCTTTTTTATATGTGTGGGCATTCCCAATTAGTCTTCTTCATCTATTTACATTATGAACAGCAATCGATTGGGCAATTTCCAGATATGAAGATGCAATCTTAAAATGGAAAAAACTGCCGATCACTGAAATAAATCTGTAATGTGTGAGCAAAGTCAGATAGATTGTAAAATCCATTTATCTGGCCAAAAAATCCCTGTATCTGGAAATCCATAAATTGTGATCGCTGATTGTCCCTATCTGCTCCTACTGCCTATCTCTCTTCATAGCTCCCTCTCTCCATATACAGCAGGTTTGAAACAGATCATTTTGCTTTCACTTTCTGTTCAGAAGTAATTTGGTCCATCATCGAGTGGCCTCTACAGTAGTGATCACTGATAGCACCTCACACTAAAAAGATGGAGTATTTAGATATATATAGATAGATGAATATTTCAATATATGTGAAGTAGTCATTGCATTATAAACTCAATTGCAATTCCATTAGATACACCCTTACAGTTACTTGGTAGAAGCCTTGGCCCAACAATTGGAATTAGATAGTGATGGAAACATTCCATCACATGGTGACATAATGGCATCACACAGCTGCACATTTCCTGACCCACCACATCCCAAAGGTGCTTTTTACTGCACTGGGATCTTGTGAATGACAGCCATCGGAGTACACTGAACCCCTGGTCATATTCATGGAATCAGATTGATATAACCCCTGCTTATTAGCCTGATTAGCAGACTGGCTTTATATGGATACATTCAACCGTTTGTACAGCCTCTCCCTCAGTTGAACACCATAACTTTCCCAATGAGCCATCTAGCGGACACTCAGGAGTCCATCATGCACAAGTTCAGTTCCTATGTTGGAGTGCCATCTTGTGTACTTTTGTTAAACTTTTCCTTCTGCTGTCAAATAGACTTTGTAAAATTGCCATTATATCTAGTTTAGGTCTGTATAAGGACTTCTGTGACAGGTTTTTACTTCTGGGCACATAAAATGGGACAAGACACAGTGGGGTAGATGTATGAAGCCGTGATGAGGCATGGAGGAGTGACCCATGGCACCCAATCAGCATTGAAGTTCAGCGCATCACACTATATCTGACTACAAGGTCTAACAATATTTATCTGCATATAACATACTTAAAAAAAACAACAACATTGTATTTAAATTACACAGTGTGGTATTCCATTAAATATTCCATTTATTACATACCATTACAGGAGCTGGGCATTTTGGCTAAATGGGGCTCAAAGCATTAATCTCAGCAGCCTAACTTGTTTACTATGTAAAAACTTCCCCTTGAAAGGGGTTGAAGGTGGATATTCACTGTCAGAAAGGATACTTACATAATGGTGCCAAAATAGGTGCCCATACACTAGTGTGATTACCCGCCGATTTGGTCATGACCAAATCGCATGTGTTTGACATGTCTGATGCGATGCGCAGTCCCATGCGTCTTGTATCAAATCCTGAAGATCGTACATGCTGCACGACAGATTTATCATGTCGCCAAGACTTTCACTTTGCAATGACTACATACGGTGTATTGTATGTAGTCGCTGGCAGTTCAGGGGGGAAGAAAGTGCAGGTGACCTAGTGTATGGGCACCTTTAGTGCCTTTCTTAGCATTATAAACTGCTAGACTGGTACAGCAATAATACCCATTCGTTCCAAACACACAGGAATTCACACTAAATTTTCACGTGCTTGTAAGCAGGGCCTTCCTACCATTCTGACTGTCTAGCTACCCAGTTTGTTTCATCCCGATTTCCAATTGTAAAGCGCAGCAAGTGCTGTATAAGAAACTTAAGAAATAATAATAAAAATAAAAAAAACATTTTGTTCACTGTTGATGAGGGTCAACTGGACCCGACACCACACACTGATCAAATAGCCTTAACTAGAAGACAAATGCAGAGCTTGTGGGAGCAAAAGGAGCTTCCCTGAACTGGTACATATGGTCTTTGCTGGTGGATTAGCATATATGTTTAAAGGTGCCCATACACGTTACAATTATTGTACACAATATCGCATCTCATCGCATCTTGGTTTTGCGATGAGATGAGATCTAGTACAAAAAGTATGTGCAGCACATACAGTCCTCCTGTGCTGCACATACTTTTTGTACTAGATCTCATCTCATCGCAAATGATGCGATATTGTATACAATAATTGTAACGTGTATGGGCACCTTAAGTGTATGTAAAAGGGGATTTCTGTATTAAACCATTACGGTGTGCTGGGGGAATTTGTTTGTTTCTAGTCTAGATTAACTTTCATTATCAGTGTATCAGGTATCAGGTAAGCAACTATCACTGTGCATCATAAAGGCATGGATGGGATCACAATGTTCTCTCTAGGATTTTTTTAGGGCAGGGTACTTTTTTCACTCAGGACCGCACATTTTAAATTATTAAGGGCTACACACCAAAAGGGCAGGGTGCATTTTGAGGTTTAGAAAACAGGCAGGGTGCGGCAACTTGCAAAAGAAGCTCAGAGGGAACACTAGGATCAGTAGTTGGAGGGTATGCTGATCCTTGTAGAGACATATTGGTGGACTTTTTGGGATGCCTCCAGGCACATTGGCTCTCCATTTAGAAATACATAAGTGACCTCAAAGAAGGTGCTATTAAAATGTAGTGGAGGGCCACTAATGCCTTTCCATAGATGTATTCAACAGCTCTCTGCAATACTATTAGGTAGGATGTATGTTTTATTTGCTGGTCCAATAAGGTGAGAGAAAGGTTTGTTTATTTTTGAGTCTAGAACACAGGTTCTTAAACTCCGTCCTCAGGACCCCACACAGTGCATCCAATGACTTGCATGTAGCCTAGTATCACAATGAGGGGTTTACATAATACACTACAGGTTTACAAATGTGGAGGTGTAACATTCTACCTATCATTTACTAGATAAATAAGTAGAATCTGATTGGGTGATATGGAAAAAGCGCCACATTTTTAACATATCATGATCTCCTCACTGCATAAATATTAATCCAACCACTTGTCCACTCTCACATGTTGGGAGCTGGGGTGGGGGAGGGGGTACCACAAACATGAACATTTAAAGAGAAGGTAAAAAAAAGCAACTCTTAACTGGCAAAAAATAAATTGTACAACTGCAGTTTATGTCCACTTACTGCTGGTAATAAAGGTTGCATATTTTGATTGGAGTCAGCTATGGTAGCCAAGTAAACCAGATTTGTGTGCAACATCTGTTGATACCTATTATAAAAAAGAAAAAAAAAAGAAAAACATTGTTGGTTGACAAATACTAGAGGAAGGTGCTTCGTCAAATGTAGGGTACACACAAGAACAACCACATTTGTTAGACAAAGAGAAACTATTTCCCTTGAAATTCCTGGTCAGTCCCCAGCTCACAATTTGTAAAAACTGTGTTTTTGTGTGAAACGATCTCAATCCGATCCGGATGCGACCGCGATGGTTGTAAAACGGTCGGATCAGTGCTACATGTGTTTTGTACCCTATGCGACTGACGTCAGATTGGCCTTTGGAAATGAAAAAAGGGGCTGGACTAGCTGGGATATAAATAGCAGTAGCCAATTTAAGCATGCGCATTTCTGCTTTGTGACAAGTGAGGCTTGGTGTATACCTGCTGAACACTGCACATAGCTATTTTGCATTGCTTTGGCTGCCATTACAAAGTGTGTTTTAACCCTACATTACATTGTCCATGATGGAATCTGCAGTGATGGGTCGTTACCAGCAAGATTACATGCTGTACGATGGTCGCGCGCAAAACCCACAAACGATGTGCATGTGATGGACGCTCGGTCGGAGTCGGATTGAGGGATCCTGACTGCAGCAAGTAGAATCTCCAAAGCGACCAAACGAGTGGCGGGGACTCGCATCGGAATTGGATCTAAAACATGTCCAATCTTCATACAAACCGGTCGGAACTGCATCGAAATTGACGGGATTGAGGCCAAATCGCTCTGGTGTGTACCCAGCAAAACAATAAGAAACCGAGCATGCACTTTAGAAATCAAACTACAGCTGGCATAATGGTTAGCATTATGGTCCCTCACAGTGATGAAGTCAGGTGTTTAATAGTGATGGCCCATGTGTAGCTTTTGTATGTTCTCATGCATTTGCATGGGTTTCCTCATGATGCTTCACTGAACCAGAGACTGGGATGTAGTTAATATGCAGACAGACATTCAGGCTCCCAGCGGTCAGGATGCTGACTGTCGAAATCATATTGAACCCATATATAGTGCTGGTGGGTTATCACCTTGCACTTTACCGGGCTTAACACATCCATCCCATTGTTACTGATAGAATGGACATCGCAACCTCTGTCATACCCCCTCTTTACTCCACAATGAACCCTATGAGTCCCTCACCATCTCCCTGAGAGCTGGAGCCATAGGGGCATACACCATTGCGAATAGAACACACTTTGTGGTTAGTTCTATTCAAAACGATGTAAATAGCACTAGGAGAGAGTTCAGAACACGGACTAGTGGATTTCTCCTCCTTGGGGTGCAAGCAGAAATCTGACAAAACTAACGCGGCAATGCTGTGTGCCCTAGCACGGCGCAAACTGCATTGCGGCAGGCACTTAAGTCGGAAAATGCTAAACTCAAGACTAAACACCTGTTAGTACAGATTTGAATAGCTCCGGGAGCTCGTCCTGGTGGTATTCATATCCTGCAGAATAGAAATTACCCCATTGAAAAAAGACTGGACAGACCTTCTACAATTATGAAAATGCTTTATGTGGTATGTCCTTTTTTTGTCCTTTCTTAAAACTCAGCACGTTTCTTCTACCACTTGCTATACAGAAACTGCGTCCTTTTCTGAGGAATTGCTAGTTTAATACAACTCTACTCAAGCACACATTTAAATATTAAAAAAAGCATATATCTATACATTATATGGCTTTCTACTTACTGAGAACATTCAGATGTCTTCCCTTTATTTTGATAATCCATAATACACTGAATAAGATGATTATTTTCATCCAACATCTGTAATACAAGCATAAACCAGGTCATCAAAAATTGGAATATACACTATGAAGGGGTAGATTCAATACATTATTTTACTATGGCTAAGATGTCCACGTAGAATATGAACAATTAACGAAATTCCAGTGTAAACAGCAGCATAAACAGAGAAAAATAAATAAAACATCAGTATATAGAACTATAATTCATTACCACCAGTAATCCCACTAATTATTTAAAGTGTATTATACGCTCAGCAGCAGAGCAAGTGCCAAACCATGCTAAAACACCATAGGTTAGAACGTTTTCAATAATACAAGAGTAAAACTTCACCAGTGTTCCCTTGCACATACCAGATGAACGTAATTTCCTCAACAAAAACATTTGCTGGTGGGCCTTTTTTATAATAATTTCTGTGTTTACTCCATGCAAGATCCCTTAACATATTTATGCCCAACTGGTTGCTCGTTGAGAACTAGCGGACAGTACATACCGCACGCCACGCTTCAGGCTTGTATGTCGTGTCCGCTCGCCACACTATAGAAAATCAACTCCATGCCTACATGGATAGTGGGGGTATGAACAGGGTGGGTATACAATAAAGAAAATGGTGTCTGGGGGGCATTTAACATCGGATCCAATGTAAAAATCGGGTCCATCGCATCTGATTGTATGCCTTAAGTTAAGGCATACAATCAAAAAATCGGGCGCCCAGATATTGCACAAGTACCATTTTTTTTTAAATAATGTCCATAATAAAAATGTAATGTTTTAGACAGATGCAATAACAGCACAACTACAGTCTGTGATTTAAGGGTCCCCCCACCCAGAGTATATCTTTCTTCTCTCCTCCCTTGGAATAAGTGTTTGCATAATACTTCCTATACTCAGGGTTGCACCATTGGCGGTCCAATAAAAAGACAACAAATGTATTAATTTAGTGTCTAGGGCCAATTTTTTTCACAGTAGGATCCTTTGCCAGTTCCACACAGACTCCATAGATAAAATCTTCACAAAATTCAAAAACAGTGGTCCATTACCACTGACCAGTGCGGATAATACTATCAACACTCCCCCTCCCCCTTTCCACAAAGAAGTTCTCTTCCACCCAGTCTGGAGCTGCCAGCACCGCTGAGGAGTACCTGCTGCTGTAAAATGGCGCCCAAAGCATGCAGAGAAGCAGGAAATTGGTGCCAGAGAGCCCCGCTCTGAGTTAAGCCTCGCCCCTTACAATGGTGCTGGTGCTTTTACTAATCTTTATACTGGCGCTGTTGCTATTCCTAGCAAACACATTAACTCCTGCCCTGATGGTCCAGGGGCAGTATAAAGCATCCAGTGTGGACAGGGGGCTATGCTGTTTCCGTGCAGGGTTGGCGCCGCCATGATGCCGCACATCAACCGGGGTACCCCACTAGAGGGGACCCAGGGTAACACACACCGCAGAAGTCTTCGGACTGAGCCAGGGGTGTGCAGCAAGCTGGGTTTGTTAAGCGCTGCAGCGCAATGCCCGCCAAAAAACCCACACAGGGTAGTGGTCCTGCAGCAGGGACAGTTCGGTACCTTGAAAGGCCAGCAACTGTAACCCTCCCCTGGCTTCCACTAAGCATGGAGCTGTTTAGTCCAAAACAGGCTCCCCAAAATAAGAAAATATTAAATGAAGAAAAACTCTTCAGGAGCTCTGTAAGTACAGCCTCTGCGAGGGCACATTTTTCTAAACTGAGGATGTGGAGGAGGAAGTAGAGGGGAGGAGCCAGTACACCCACTGTAAAGAGTTTTATGTGCCTGTCTCCTGCGGAGGACCTCTTCTTCCCCAATTGAGAACCCAGTATACCATACAAAGGATCGTAAAAATATTTTGAATCCACCATGGCCCTAATTGAGCGGAGTTTGTATATTCTACCCGTATTTGCGTGAGTTTACACAGTGTACTCAGGTTTCCTCCCACAATCCAAAAATATAGTGGTAGGTCAATTGGCTTCCAACAAAAAATATTAACCCTAGAATGTCTATGTGTGCATGTACATGTGGTAGGGAATATAGATTGTAAGCTCCACTGGGGAAAGGACTGATGTGAATGTTTAACTATACTCCGTAAAGCGCTGCGGAATATGTTTGCACTATATGAGAAACCGATAATAAATAAATAAATCCTACTTCACCATTGATGGGCCCCATCATAAATGATGGCAAAAAGAGCTGTACACACAGCCCAATGCATTGGTTGTGCTGCAAGGCCAGTATGATATTGTACCAACCAATATACATTGCTCGTCAATATAACAGACAATATATTGCAAAGTGCGTCCCCAGCATGAGTGGGTCGTCAGTGTGGTAGCATACTGATGTGAATGTTCAAATATTCTTTGTAAAGCACTGCAGAATGTGTGCCCTATATAACAAACTTAATAAATACTGAGTTAGGAGGAGGGCTGATAGACTATGGCAGAGATGGGGAACCTTCGGCCCTTAAGCTGTTGTTGAACTAGACATCCCAGCAAGCCCTGCTAGTTTTTCTATTTGGCAATGCTAAACCTGTGGCAAGGCATGCTGGGATCTCTAGTTCAACAACGGCAGAGATGGGGAACCTTCGGCCCTTAAACTGTTGTTGAACTAGACATCCCAGCAAGCCCTGCTAGTCTTTCTATTTGGCAATGCTAAACCTGTGGCAAGGCATGCTGGGATCTCTAGTTCAACAACGGCAGAGATGGGGAACCTTCGGCCCTTAAGCTGTTGTTGAACTAGACATCCCAGCATGCCCTGCTAGTTTTTCTATTTGGCAATGCTAAACCTGTGGCAAGGCATGCTGGGATCTCTAGTTCAACAACAGCTGGAGGGCCAAAGGTTCCCCATCCCTGCACTATGGAGAGATTAAAGCTGGCTATATACTGAGATGATATCTGCTAAATGGGTTGTTTCTGGACAAACTTGGAAATATTGGGTATATCATCTAGTGCAGGCATTCCCAACCACGATCCTCAAGGCACACAACAGTGCAGGTTTTGTAGATATCCAGGCTTGAGCACAGGTGACTTAATTAGTATATGAGGGATTCTGATTAAACCATCTGTGCTGAAGCCTGGATATCACTAAAACCTGCACTGTTGGTGTGCCTTGAGGACCGTGGTTGGGAACGCCTGATCTAGTGTGTCTGTGATATTGCCCTTGCTGCTCGGCTAATAACGCTAGCAACCCCTTCATCTTTAGATTGTTCTGACATGTACTGCAGTAACAATACGTCGGTTATGGTATCCAAGTGTGGCTAGTGGAAGAGAATCAGAAGGCGAGATAGTGAGATCCAGAGCAGTGATTCTGGACTGGAGAAACCTTACACGCGAGCATGAGAGGTGGCCAACAGTAGAGCCTGAACATAAAGAAGGTCAAAGACACCGGAGAGAGGAGGTAGGAAGACACCAAGGGGTCTATTCATAGAGAAGTTAAAACAGGACATTATTCTGATTTACTCCATTCACAAAATGGGTTACTGTTACTTCTCTGGCAGCTCCATTGCTTTGTGTATTCATGGCATTACCATACTTTTGTACGGCAAGTGCAATACAACGAAGAACTTAACAGATCTGATTCACATTTGCTAGCTCTTTAGATACGCCCTCTCAGGTGAGCGTAATCACAAAGTAAATTGCAGGGAAGTATACATATATTGATTAAAAAAAAGTATATATTACATTGAACTGATGTATGATAGTGAAAATAGGATGCGATCAGCATACATGCGCCAGTAACCGCATGTTAGGATACTGGCACCGGAATCCTGACTGCAGCGATGATAAATGTATGTATTTATGTTTGCGGGCAGTGTTAGCGTGTGGCCAGGGAAGCGCAGGCTGGATGAGTTTGGGCACTACAGGGGTTGTGGGGGTAGAAAAGTTATGCTAAGACTGCAGAGAGGTTTCATTCTGTTGCTATACCCTGAATGGATTGGGCCCACTTTATTGTGTCACTTAAAAGTGGGAAGACTGGTCCTACACCTGGCTAAAATATCCTGTTCTCAATTATTTTTATTTTAAGCCCCTGTCAGCTATCCTCTCAGTATCCTTTATTTGGGGTGGGTGGGTGGGGGGGGTGTAGTATAGTCAGATGGGTGGGGATAAGTTGTTCGGGAACCAGGTATACCTAGGTTCGGGTTAGGTCATACAGGGTGGGGGGTTATGGGGAGGTTTATTTTGGGGTCTTTGGGGATTTTATTTTTGTTATTGCTAAGTAGGTGTATTTGGGGTCTTCTAATATTAGAATGGGCATTATAAGGGGATTTTTGTAAGAACTTACCGTTCGAACCCCTTTCTCTGAGTCCAGTCCGGTGACACAGCTTCACAATGGGATGTAGTAGGGTCCGCCAGGAGCCAGACACCTATGCTTCAATTCTTTGGGAGCAGGCTCCTCCCTCTGCATCCCATCATGCTTCAGTTCAACTTCAAGAGCACACTAGGATACATAACTCAGAACAATGCCTGAACACTTTATATGTAACATGACAACACATGAACGGTACACTTAACTGAGCGTTAGGGAGGGATCGCTGTGTCACCGGACTGGACTCAGAGAAAGGGGTTCGAACGGTAAGTTCTTACAAAAATCCCCTTTTCTCTTTCGTCCAGTCCGGTGACACAGCTTCACAATGGGACGTTCATGAGCCGGTCCTTTGGGAGGGTACGCTCAGACCAACAGTTTTCATCACTGCCCGTCCAAATGAAGCGTCCACCGACGCAAACTCATGAAATCTGTAAAATTTGGTAAAGGTATGAACAGAGGACCAGGTGGCAGCCTTACACAACTGCTCCGCCGTAGCCCCATGGCGCACTGCCCAGGAGGAAGCAACCGACCTGGTGGTATGTGCATTTATCCAAGACGCAACTGGTCGACCTGCTTTAAAGTAGGCAAAGGCAATGGTAGATCTCAACCAGCGAGCGATGGTCTCCTTAGAAGCAGGCCACCCAACCTTATGCACATCATATAGCACCAAGAGTAAATCCGATTTTCGAATGTCCTTTACCCTCTCAATGTATATATTCGCAAGGCGCGAACTACATCCAATCTCTTCAGTTTGTCCCTATTTTTAACCCTGTCTGGGGGAGAAAACACTGGAAGTACAATGTCTTGGTTTAAATGAAAAGATGACACTACATTAGGTAGGAATTTTGGCACTGTTCGCATCACAGCCCTGTCATCATGAAAAATCAAAAAAACAGTGACTTGCAAGACAAGGCACCCAACTCAGACACTCGTCTGGCTGATGCAATTGCCAACAAAAAAAGTGAGCTTCCAGGTCACATACTTTAACTCCGCAGATCTTAGCGGTTCAAAGGGAGGATTCTGTAACATAGATAAGACCAAAGATAAGTCCCAAGGCGCCACCGGCTGCCTATAAGGTGGTTTAAGTCTAGCAACCCCTTGTAAAAAAGTTTGAATCTCAGGTAGCAAAGCTACTCTCTTTTGAAAGAATATGGATAAGGCCGAAAGCTGCACCTAAGGATTGCAGACTAAGGCCTGATGAAAAACCATCCTGTAAAAAAAATTTAAAAGTCTTGACAATTTGAATCTGTAAGTGTGAAGTTTGTCTCTCACACCATCTAATGCAGTGGTGGCCAAACTGGTCCTCAAGATCTACCAACGGTCCACGTTTTCCAGGTCACCTAGCTGGTGCACAGCTGTAGTCATTACTAACTATCACATTTTAAAACCTGCTGCATTTATTCCTACTATAGATCCACAGGTTGCCTGGAAAACATGCACTGTTGGTAGATCTTGAGGACAGGTTTGGCCACCCCTGATCTAATGTACATCTTCCGGACCCGATGGTAATTTGCCGCAGACACTGGATTACGGGCCCTCAGCATGGTCTGGATGACCTCATCAGAAAACCCCTTTTTCTTTAATAAGGAGGTTTCATATACCACGCCGTCAAATTGAGACGACCTGGGTCCTCGTGAAGAAACGGTCCCTGGCCTAACAGGTCCTGAC
This sequence comes from Crinia signifera, assembly GCF_055691185.1. Lineage (NCBI taxonomy): Eukaryota > Metazoa > Chordata > Amphibia > Anura > Myobatrachidae > Crinia > Crinia signifera. The sequence continues at coordinate 77,794,513 of NC_139221.1, read as the reverse complement.
GATGAGGAAGCCTTCAGGAATCCTTCGACAACCTCAGTACATCGGAGTACCATGACCTCCTGGGCCAGTCCGGTGCAATTAGAATTGCCCGCACTCTCCGATTCTTTATTTTCTTCAACACCCTCGGTAACATGGGAATTGGAGGGAAAATGTACACCATCTGGAAGTCCCACTGAACTGTCATGGCGTCCACTGCCCAAGCAGCGGGATCCCTCACCTGCGAGCAGAATCTCTGAACCTGACGGTTCATTCTTGTCGCCATCAGGTCTATGTCTGGCAGACCCCATCGATTCACAATCTCCTGAAAAAACCTCCCTACGGAGAGACCATTCTCCTTCCCGAAGTCCGCTTCCACATTCCTGACACCTGGAATAAATATCGCCGACAATGCCGGAACGTTGGTCTCTGCCCAACTGAAGATCTTGGAAACTTCCGCCATCGCCATCTTGCTGCGTGTCCCGCCTTGATGGTTCAAATAAGCCACTGTTGTTGCATTGTACGATTGTATTCTTAGCGGGGAACTTCTCAGAAAAACCTCCGCCTGGATCAGTACGTTCAAGACTGCCCTCAGCTCCAGAATGTTTATAGGCAGTTTGGACTCTTCCTTCGACCAAAGGCCCTGAAGTCTCAGGTGAAGAACTACTGCCCCCCCAGCGAGGCGTTGGTCGTTATGACCAGCCAATCCAAGGACCTGAGAGATCTCTCCAGCTGCAAATTTTCCACATCCGTCCACCATAGGAGGGACTCCCTGGACTCCGGTGACAGGGATAAAACTTCCTGCTTCATCCTCTTGGCATCTCCGGACCAACAGGATAGGATGTTCCATTGGAAAATCCTGGAACGGAATATGGCGTACTGCAGTGTTTCGAAAGCTGCCACCATCTTTCCTAGCAACCTTACCCCCTGCCACACCGATGGTGCCGGTGCTTGCAGTATCTCCAACACCATCAGCCGAATCTCCACCGCTTTGGATTCTGGGAGAAAAGCCCTGTAAAGGTGCGTGTCTATGATCACCCCCAAAAATTTCAGGGTCTGCGTTGGTGTCAAATGGGACTTGGGCAGATTTAAAATCCAGCCCTGACTTTTCATGAAATGGTGTTGCCTCCTCCAGATGAACCTGTAACGTCACTGCCGACTCTGCTTTGAAGAGCAGATCGTCCAGGTAAGGGATAACAATTATTCCCTGCAGTCTGAGAGCTGCAGCCATGGTGGACATCACTTTGGTGAACACTCTCGGGGCCGTGGCAAGCCCAAACGGGAGTGCTTGGAACTGCCAATGTCTTCCCCCGATTGCAAGCCGGAGTTAAGACTGGAAATCTTTGTGGATCGGGACATGGAGATACGCATCCTGAATGTCCACTGACGCTAAGAACTCCCCTGGCTCTATGCTCAACAGCACCGACCTCAGGGATTCCATGCGAAAGTGATCCACCCAAAGATGAACATTCAAAGACTTTAAATTTAGAATGGGTCTGAATGACCAGTCTGGTTTGGGGACTAAGAAAAGGATCGGATAAAAACCTTTTCTTCTCTCCTCTCGAGGGACTGGTATAACTACCCCCTTCTTCTCGAGAGATAAGGCAGCTCCCAGAAGTGACAATCTGAGAGACGCGGTCCTTGGTAAAGGAGTGGGGAGAAATCTGCGAGGGGGTGGACCAGAGATTTATTTGATATCCCTCTGAAACAATGGAAAGTACCCACAGATCTTCCATGGCCACCCTCCAACTGTCCTGAAATTGCAGGAGGCGACCCCCTACTCTGATTCTAGAACAGGGAGTCTCCGCCCCGTCATGCAGAGGGGGTTTGTCTTCCCCCTTGGCGGCATGTTTCTTAGTAAAGGCGCCAAACTTAGACTTGGTCGGTCTACCTCTGCCGGCTTGGAATCTTCCACGCCCTGACTGACCTCTGCCAGCTGCTCCCCCTCGAAAGGAAGGACGAAAGACCCCTGTCTGAACATCACCTCATCAGAAACTTTTGTAAATTGCTCCAAAAGAGAAGACATCTTATGCACACCCTGTGCAGTGTCCTGCATAGCCTGCAGCAAGATAGGATCTCCCTATGCAGGGGTAAGAGATCCCTGAGATGAGGGAATAGGTCCCGGAGATCCCACCAAAGATCCCTTTTGCCTATTCAAAGCCTCTGTTAAAGCTTTAACAGACCGTCCCAAAGCCACAGCCCACGCTGGCTCAGCTCCTTCAGGACTCTGAGTCCGTGACCCACAGGGCACAGCTTCGCAGGAAGGGCACAATTCCCCCTGGTCCAACTGTTCACATGATAAATTTACATTACATCTCTTGCAATGGTAAAACATCTCATTTGCTCCCTCCTCAGCAACAGAACTGCACTCGTCCGCCATGTTAATATCAGAATAAAACAACACAGCTAAGCGTTCAGGCAAAGTCACAGAGTAATGCACCAGTGTACTTATCTGTGTGTTCTGTTGCCAGCGATCAGCGGGGGAAGCGTTTGTCAGGAGAGACTTCTGAGCAGGATCTCTGTCTTTCAGCTCCACAGCAAGCACAGAAATGGCGCCAGTAAACCGTGGAAGAGAGCAAGTCCCACCTCCAGTGCGGGTAGCTGATGTCTTTTGGCGCCAAACCGCACACACACACAGGCGCTCCAACTATGCTCTCCCCTCCAGTAACTCCCCCTCTAGGCACCACTTGGAGTTGCCCAGAAATGCTGGGCGTCCTGTAAGAAACCAACTCCCCTGGGGGATTTTGGTTTCCAAACTCTTAAAGATAGCGGCCGCCATCACTGAGAGACCCGTCCCCAAGATCCCCTTCTAGGCAAGGCGCTGGATGGGGTCCCCTGGAGCCCAGGAAAAGCCTCCGTCTGAGTGGTGTTAAGTGCTGTGCAGAGTGTGCTTTCCTCCGATGAATGCCCTCCTCTGCACACAGAACACTGACAGGACGCGCTTCTGTCAGTGTTCTGCTGCGCTCTCAGCGTGTACTGACTTCAGACAGAAGTCACATGCTGGCAAAACCTGCTACTAAGTCTAATGTTAAGAAAACAATAAAAACCTAGTCTAACTACTAAAAAGCCAAAGAAAAAAGTGTGGCTGCAACGCAGCCACTCAGCATTGCACCCACTCCTGTGGGCACCTAAACGAAACTGAAGCATGATGGGATGCAGAGGGAGGAGCCTGCTCCCAAAGAATTGAAGCATAGGTGCCTGGCTCCTGGCGGACCCTACTACATCCCATTGTGAAGCTGTGTCACCGGACTGGACGAAAGAGAAATATATTTTCTTTTTCCTCTCCTTTTATCATACTTTGGTATTGTTGCGATGCATTAACGTATCGCTTTTATTTATGCTTTGCCACAATATGTTTGGGTGTACCCACACAAATATATATACTGTATATCTAACAATTTATGCTCTTATATTTAAATGTCTGCCCGAATGGCGCCTTTGGGTATATGTTTTATATCTATCCTGTATACTGAGTGCAACACTTTGTTATATTATCACTAGACAGGATTATATGCATTTGTATATTTTGCCCATTCTCACTGGTTATTGCATATTTTACCTAAAATCTAGTGATGGTGCATATTTTAGGCCCAGCCCTCTTCCCACCCGCGAGTCACAGCACTGCTTTGCCCTGCTGCTGCTGGCCAGGTAGTGGTACAGTGTGCAGGCTGGGGCAAAATGTACGCAGTGTGGGGAACCTTGGATGTACGCTATGTCTGACACTGCTCTAGGCTGCCAATCCATGTTGATAAAAGTCAGTCAGGGCGGATGCCATTCCGAAGCTCTTGAACCTTTGCCTATCCCTGGCCTGGGACTTTACACCAAGAGGCAGACTTCTGCAGCAGAGGAGGCGGGCGGAAGGGTTGTGATATCAAGCGTTGCCGAGGAAATGCCGTGTCACAGTGAGTATTGGGCGCAGGGAGGAAGCCTTCCACTGCGCCGCCCTCACACGCTATGCTGACATTTGATCCATCGGCGCTGGAGATGAGGGTCCATGCAGTTGATGCAAGAAGAGTTTTGGACGCTGCAGTATGCTGTAGCAGCCAGCATTCTGCCATCTGCAGATGCTGTGGGCCTATTTTTGAGGATTATTTTCAACTAATTGTATGCTGATTTTTAAATAAGTAAAAAATTACTTATTTTATTAATTAAATGTAGCATAGTTTAACACTTTTCATGCATATTTGCAAGCATATTTCAAGTTTTTGTTGCATATAATCCTGTCTCTAATTATCACTCTTGCTTCATTGTACATGTCTCTTTTCTATACACCCACATATGGAAACACCTACAAATGTTGTTGCCTACCCTTCATCTGTATATCGCCATAATTATCATGCCCTTTTTAGTGTGGTTATGTAAATGTTAAAACTTCAATAAAAATTACGTAATTAAAAAAAAAATGACTGCAGAGAGGTGATTAGACATTTACAAGGGATGACTAGGCTGTGGGGTGCAGGAGTTTTAGGATCAGGCTGCTGGAAGAGAGGGGCTTGGTTGGGAAGGAGGGTCAGTCTGACGTTAAGTAGATTTACCTGACCTGTTTCCCTCAGGAAAGCCGGTATCTTTATTCTGACCACTGGTTTATTCACATGTATCCCGGTGAAAAGTAATAACTCCTAACTGCATGCATTGGCACCCAAGATGCTCACAGGTAGTGTGATAAGGCTCACAACTGTTTCACATACAGAGAGCAATGCTATGCAATATGACAAGCACTGCACTGATGCCGGCTGCACACACCGCCAGTTACCATAATGCCAACATTGCTCAAACCTCTATGGAGTGTGAGAGAAAGTGTGCAATGCTGATGGGCACAGTGCGCCATGCCACATCACGTCCAAATTTGTTCCCTTATATAGAATGCTTAACATGATACCCATCTGAACCACTTAAAGGTCAACCCATACCTCAATATTCCCCCCCCCCCCTTTTTTTTTGGGGGGGGGGGGGGGGGGGTGGTCTTCAACAAACAGGGTACATTCACTTGCAACCATAGTGAAAAAGTCCAGTGTCCGGTCACAGCCACTGACCCCGACTGGGCTAACTGCATAGCTGTCCAGGCTCTACTAACTGAACTATCCTTCTATAGCAGTGGCCATCAATAGCAGCACGTGACAACACATGGGTGCCAGGTAGCCATGGCAACCAGATTTGACAGGTAGCAAATTTCATCGGGCAAAGCGGTGCGCTTGCATTAATGACAACAGCCGGACAGAGCGGTGGACTACCCATCCAGCTGTATGAGAGAAGATCCGCAACAGTACGGATGGTGTAATTGTTAGTATTACTACCTCACAGCGCTGAGGTTATGGGTTCAGTTCCCACCATGGCTCTAACAGTGAGGAGTTTGTATCTTCTCCCTGTGCTTGCGTGGGTTCCCTCCGGGTACTCCTGTTTCCTCCCACAATACAAAAATATAGTGGTAGACTAATTGGCAAGAAACAAAATTAACCCTAGAATGGCTATGTTTGCTTGTATATGTGGTAGGGAATATAGATTGTAAGCTCCACTGGGGCAGGGACTGATGTGAATGTTCAAATATTCTCTGTAAAGCGTTGCAGAATATGTATGCGCTATATAAAAAATTTAATAAATAAATCACAGCGATTTCAAAACTCAAGCCGGCTTGCGATTCAGCAGCCAATTGGGAGTGGCAGTTGTAGCACCTTGAGTTTTGATATAGCCACACCACAGCTCTGCTCTTACACAGCCAGATGGATTGTCCACGGCCTGGTTATTGCCGGTACCACGCATGGTAACGGTGGGAGGGAGGGAAGAGGTTTAACCCCCAGGTGGCAACGAGCATGCAACCCCTGTCATCGAGCATGTAGGTAAGTGGCACTTATGCGGCTGCATACCTCCCAACTTTTGAAGTTGGGAGGTCGGGACGTTCGCGCGGTGAAGCCGCGCGCGCTCCCGAAAAGGGGGCATGGCCTCGAGAAAAGGGGGCGTGGCCTCACTGGGTGACGCTAACTCCGGCCACGCCCCCGTTTTCGCCGCTCGTTGGTGCTGAATAGACGCTGTGCGCATGCGCACAGCGTCTATTCTTGGCAAGCTGGGGGGGCTCCCAACTGTCCCCCCCACCGCGGGACAATGGCGGCCCCGGGCGGGACGCGGGAACGTCCCCGAATATCGGGACATTCCCGCGGTAAGCGTGACAGTTGGGAGGTATGCGGCTGACTGAGGAGACCTAATATCACACTCAAGCTCAGAGGCAGTCACACTGCCTGACCCTAAAGCAAATAAATATATAGGTCTAGTGGACGTGTGTCTTCAAAACACTGCCATCTGTTGGCAGCGAGTGAAAGTACATCTCTTTCTCTCACAGAGGCAATTAGCTTTCGAAGCTTTTGCTTCGAGCGGGTTTACTAGTACACACATCGGACAGAAGAGCTGGGGGGAGTAGGGGCAGGAGAAGGCTGCAGCGGCCCTGGAGCTGAGCACCCCAATCCCTGCATGGGAGTAACGTTCCCTTTGTGTTACCTTCTGAATGGCGGCGGGGGTGATCTCACCCTTCCCCCGCTGACGGGGAGCTGCGAAGGCCACGGACATGTCGCTAGGAGGAAGACGTAGCAGGTGATGAGAACCCGGAGACCTCGCTGCTGTTGTTACTGATGGGGACGGAACGACCGGAACAGAACACTGGAGCTTCCCCGCGCGCAGCCCGAGCCCGGAACAGACCAACTGCTGCTCTCTCAAGGGGGGATCCTGCGGTCGTGCCTATACCCGCCGCAGCCACAAAGGTCGGACACAGAGTGCCAGAACCCCGCAGGCACACGCCGCTCACTGGCTGGCTCCCTGAGGTACTGACACAGAGAGCACACCGCTTAACACAGCCGCTAACCACCTCAAAGGCCGTTTTGTGCACCCCTCGTCGGCGCGTTGTGGGGACGTCCCAGAGCCCTGCGTGCTGCGAGCATCTGCGACGCGCACACACGGTTGGTACATCCCGGCAGAGGGGGAGGATGGATATGTAATAGTCCTAGAGACTGTATCATTCGCGCACTGCAGCTGTATAGCAGCTGCATGGCATTAATCTGAGAGGGTTATCGCACCTACGCTGTACCTGACGCACCTCACATGTCAGGAGAACAGCCGTGGGCTGTCTCACTCTACTCTGCTAGTGTACAGCTCTGAGCGGCGCTGTGTACGTCAGGTGATTGACGCTATACACAGGAGTAACTGTCTGCGGCAGCGGGCAGACACAGCACCGACCCCCTGTATATCCCTTATGATGGACTACTCCGCAGTGCAAGGAAACAAGAGCGGCTTATATAGTAACGGCAAGTCTCCGTTTTAGGCATTGCATAACAGAAGTGAATGACTTTAGTCTCAGGGAAAATGGCCGGTGTATAATTGAATATAATAGGGTAGTGTACCGGCGACATCTTATTGAGGCCTGTGGGCGGTTACTCTTTGCTAAAACATGAGAGAGAGAGAGATCATTGCAATATACTTATATAGTCCATCCTGTGATGTCTTATAGTAGTGTATAGTAGCTGGCATACATCTACAAATTTATTGTCAGATCTGGTTGGAACAAAAAACTTGGAATGGATGAGAGCAAATGACAGTTGATCATTTGCTTGGAAATGATGGAAAACTCATTCAGATAGTACCAGGTTTTTGTTCCAACAAGCCAGATCTAACATGAAGGGGCCCATTTATCAAACCATATTTGCAGCTAAATCCCCCGCAAATATTAAGTATCCTCCAAATTTATCAATTCTCCGATCACTGCACCGCCTCCCCCATAGGTTTCTATGTGGGATGCGAGCGATAGCCCATTGTAGCCTATGGGCTACACATCGCACTGTCCGGGCGGCATTGGGGTCGACGGGGGTCAGCGCATAACCGTGCATGCGCAGACCCCCCGGCTTCCAGGTCAGCGCTTTGCAAGGATGGGCTCCTTTTGGAGCCCTGTCCCTGCCCCCTCAAATTTCATACATCCAGCCGGTGTGATAGCATTTTACAATGCGATCCTGGGAGGTAATATTCCACCCAGATCGCATGGTGGGCCCCTAAATCTGTAGATGTATGGTCAGCTTTGGGCCGTCTGACTCTCCTGCAATGTACTGGTGATCACAGGGCTGCAGATCGGGATCACATGCCACTGATCACTGCGATTTTGACATACTATGCAATTCAGACTAAGCCAAAGCCACACTGTGTGTTCACAGCTTTAAGGGAAGGACATCATAAGCCAACCATCATATCATAGCTGGCCTTCTGCCATAACAGTTTTCGATGTGATAGAACTAATGCTGCCCATACACTTGTGCGATCGGATTTGATGCAACATCGCAGTGCGATGTCCATCGAACCCGATCGCATTTTGTGGTGCTAAAGTGCCCCCTTTGCAGCACCGAATGTCGCATGCCATCTTGAGATGGCACATCGGGTGCTGGAAGAGGGCGGGCAGAGGGCGGCGTTATGTAGAGCAAGAAGCGGAACGGGCGGCGGGGGGTCAGTCAGCGGTGGCGGCAGAATTGTTTAAACACTGGGCATCCCTCTGATTGGCTGAGATAGCTCTACTCTGCTAGCGCTACTTCTTGCACTACATAATGCCCCCCTCTGCCCGCCGTCTCCCACGCCGCCAGCGATCCCTCCGGCCCTCTCTCCCCATCCCCACGCCAATGAAAAAGAGTTCCCTCCACCCCCCACCTGCGGATTGCATTTGACCATTGCATGTGGTTAAAAACCGCATGGGATTGCTCCTGCAATTCAATAAATATTATGTGCAGCACATAAGATCTTGAGACCCGACATTCGACAGTCATGCCCGCGCATCGCGTCCAATGTCCCCTTTAAAAATGCATACAATCATTCGATTTATCAGCCAGATGTGGTCGAAATCGAATGATTGCATGCATAATCTCACAAGTGTATGGGCAGCATAACCATTGCATCAAAAGAAAAAAATGTTCATTTGATTTGCTCATGGGCAAAAAAAAACAATATGCACATGCGCAAAACCTTTGCAGCGTGGCCGGATGCAGGTGAGCTTGGGGGCAAGTGCAACATCAGAACACCATTGAATGTTTGCCACCATCAAATGTTAAAAACACTAACATCAAATAAAAATCACCAATGGTTTTAACCGATTACCTTCCAATGCCCATCCTTAGTGTCAGTAACCAGCACGGGTATAGGATTAGGGAACGTCAGTTACTTTACAAATAACCTTGCTTTCTTCTGCTAAGGTTATGAGTGTTTTTGCCCTGAACCTTGCATAAGTGCATGCATGGGAGAAATATGAGATCCAACTAGAAATGCCAAATCATAGTACCTACATCAGGGTTGTGCAACTTTTCTACAGAAAAAGTGACCAGGGAGAAGTGGATGAAAGAGTGGGGAACCCATCTTGCACACACAGAAATTGAAAGTGACACAAAAGAATAGAAAACTCTTTTTGGAGGCACCTTCAGTGGTGTTTCTTTTTTAAGGAGTGCTCCCCACAGGGCAGTTTTTTTCTGGAGAGCGCTACCTAAAAAAAACCCTGTGGCCAAGCAGCGCTGCTGCACAATATATCAGCCGCTGCCCGACCATGTCATCAGCAACCCGGCTGTGTGAGGCGTGAAGTTAGCAAGGTCACGCCACACACATCCAAAAGGAAGGAGCCACGGTCAGGCTGAAGCTGAGCTAATCGTCACTCAGCTCAGCACAGCGGCGCTGCCCGGCACCAAAGAGCGGGAGACAGTGTCAATCCCGTAAATTTCCGGGAATGCCAGTGTTAGCACTGAAGCATAGCCCGTAAAATTTCTGGGATTACCAGTGAAGTGGTTAAATAGATATACAGTATGTATTAATAAAACTTAACTTTTAATAGGTGAATAAGGATAAAAATATTGGCTGATACCGCATAATTAATATTGGCTGATCCTGGGATCAAAAAAATATAACATTTATCACATTGATCAGGTCAAATCCTTTGTTATGAATAGGACACTCCTAAGCAATTGAAATCAGTCTATGCTAAAAGATGTATTTTTGCACTGGTATTGTACATATGTTTTCACTGCTTCTATAAATATTTAGGAAGTTTGTAAGATATGTTTATTTATTATTCGCCACATAGGGAAAGAGAGAGGCGTAAGGTTTTCAATAAATGGTTACACTCAGTGAGTACCATCATCTGTGCCGAAATAGAAACAATGGGCCTGATACTGGTTGACTTGCAAAGCAGCTATATTTTGCTGCTTAGCGAGCCTTTAAACGCCATCCGAATGCCCGCCACCCAGTGAATATCACTGCCGCACTGTGAATGGATGTTTTGCATAAACATCCATTCACAGGTTAGCTTGTAGGTCCGAAATCATTTGATGGTCTAGTCTTCATTCTAGCACCCTGCTCCTTGAAAAATCCTTGCAGTTACTCCTTCCTGCCTGGGGTGTCACTCTCTGCTGTGGTTATTTCTACAACACTCTGGTTTGTATCTTAACATTGAGATACAAACCAAATTGTTCTTGAAGTACCTCAGCAGACAGCAACACCCCAGGCAGGAAGAGGAACTACAAGCATATTACAAGGTGCAGGGTGCTAGAATAAAAACTAGTGGTCACCAACCATCAAATGATTTCTACAGTGCTCACAAATCTAAAGGTGCCCATACACTAGTAAGATTTATCTTCAGATCTGCCTGGTTGGAACAAAAACGTGGTTATGGATGAGTGACAGTTTTTCAGTTTTCCAGCATTTCCAAGTAAATGGTCAACTGTCATTTGCTCTCATCCATAACCATGTTTTTGTTCCAACCAGCCAGATCTGAAGATAAATCTGCATGTGTATGGCCACTTTTAGTCTAAGTAATTCTGCTGACAGAATTGAGACGTCCAGGAAATGGGCAGACGGCTGATGTCCTGTGACGTCAGATGCCCGCCCCCGGCAGGCAGGTGTCGACTGTGCAAGTCGACGAAGGTGCACATGTGCATTAGAGAATATCAACACCAGCTTCACCATTGGTCATACGGGGACCTTCGCAAATCAGAATCAAGGCCCAATATTCCAGTGATAGCATAACCTAATGCAACATAGTCAAAGTACATTCCCTTTTTGCCTTAATGGTTTAAAAATGAGTTAATGCAACACTCCTCTCTCATTGTAAATCAAGTTTATTTCACAAATAACCCAAATGGAGGTCACTGTAAATAATCCATATGCAATCATACGCTACCTCATTGGTTGGACAACAAATCTAAGATATTTATGGTCATACATCGGATTAATTGTTGGAACAGTGTGTGCATTGGGGGTGTATCATGGGATTGTATGTAAGATTGCCTTCAAACTTTGAGACCTGCTCTCTACTGTCTTGGAGTCATGCAGGCCTGCAGCGGACTCTGGATGAGAGGAGCTGGGCTGGTTATCTGGTTTAAAAAGAGAACACTTCTGCTGTCAGCAGATTGGGACAGCCACTGTCCTGTTATCTTGTAAACATTGCAGGGCAGTTGGGTGCCAAATGCTAATGAGAGGGTGTCTAAAATTAAAGTATATGGACAACAAGATAGAAAAGCATTCCAATTCTCTCTGTGCCTTATTCATGTATCGAACATCCCGTTGGAGATAGTCTGCAATGGATGTACAGAGTAATAGTAACAGGGAGTCACACAATATTAGAAGTAGCCCTTAAGTCATCCAAAACACATTCTGCTGTCACCGAGTCTTGCAGCCGCAGTGGACTCGGGATGAGAGAGGTTGATCAGGATGCCGGGCATAGAGTAAGTACAGTGGGTCACTTCTGCTGCTAGTGTATCATGGCACATGCTGCTCTGGTGTACTTAGACATAGCAGGACCGCTGTGTGCCGGTCGCTAGTGAGAGTGTGGCCAAATACCTGTGTGTAGACAGCGGCTGTGTGTTGCTGGGGTTGTGGCGGTTTCTGTGGAGTATATTAAAGAAATCTTCAGGTGTACATCACCCACTATAGTGAGTTGAGTTATCTGGTTCCACTTTGATGCCTGATCCGAAGATGTAACCATATATTAATGAAGGATTTATTTTCTTTTTTTTGGTGGGACAAGTGAAATAATTTCTGGGAGGACCCTCTAAAGCCTGAGAACCCCTTGTTTTGTGACAGCGCTGGTGGGAAAATGTATTTCTTATTGTGTGTGTGAAGTTCAAGGAAGCGGTACCCCTAAATGTTCCACAAACTGCAGTACTATATTTTGTCTGAAAAATAATCCGAGTGGAGTCTCTGACCGGAATGGAACCGGTATGGATTGGAATCAGCAGGAGCTGAAGACTAGATGTCGTCACTGCTGTCCAATGATGACCATCGATGGAAGATGAAAAGGTGAGTATCTTGGAAGACACTTGAAGGTAGGTATGCTGGGATCTACAGTATACTTGGAGTACCAATACCGCAGGCACAGAGTGGGGTACACTGGATGATGATGGGTACCAATGGTGGATACATCATGGTGGTTGGTATTGGTGTTGACTTCTCTGTGGAAAAAGAAAGGTACTTGGGATGGTAGCAATGTAGAAGCCCAACAATGAAGTTTAAAATCAGATGATGAAAACAATGAAGAACAATCAAGAGGATCGATGCTGGTGAGCGATGTTAGGGTGGGCGCTAGAGAGCGGTGCAACCGAACAGATCGATCGATGGTAAGGACGGATGTCCAGCAATCGATACTTGCCATTCAATGTTGGCATTCGATGGTGTAGGAGTGGACAGATGACTAGTAGATGAGGAATGCAGAATTCAGCTAGAACTGAAAGAAGCTTCCATGGAAGCTGGAGGCCAGACCGTGCAGCAGGATGGTGAGTGCAGAAAGAGACAGCAGGATCTCACTAAAGCTGTAGAGAAATACAGCTTACTCTGGAAACATCATTATACTGGCCAGTTTCCTGGTCTGAACCCACTGTACAAGCGGATTGGTTGGAGTCGGTGATGTCAGTAACAGGATTGGCTGAAAGTGATCATTTTACTGAATCCAAGATGGCCATGGGAATGGAAGGATCTCTGGTTTGTATGCGGTGTGGCCGCAGTCTGCAGTAATGGCGAAGAGCAGTACCAGGGATCACAGGGTGAGGCAGCCGCAGATTACTCAGGAGAGAGGGCTCGAATATGGCAGTGAGTGCTACAGAATGGAGTGCGAACGTGCCAGCCAGTCACTGGATTGTCAACAGCATGTACTTCTGGATTCACCCTCCTGGGTGCACAGCGCAGAGCAAGCCTGGAGAGACACTTTAGAGGTAAAAAAGTGTTTCTAACACCCCGATTAACGACAGCCCCTTTTTATACATGTTAGTATTCTGTTGGCCTTCCTGGCTGCTCCATGACACCGTGTGCTGCACCCCAGTTTGTTATCAATGAGTACTCCTAGGTCCATTTCCAAATCTGATTTCCCAATTTCTATCCCATTAAGGTTATAATTTGTACCTAGGTTATGCCTCCCCTAATGCATAACCTTACATTTATCTATATTGAACCTCATTTTCCATTTGCCTGCCCACTTATCTAATTTATTTGAATCCATCTGTAGCATGGAGACATCCTTGACACTCTACACAGTTTGGTCTAATCTGTAAAGATGGATACTCTGCTTGGTATTCTATCCTCTGTCATTAATGCTGAATTAGTCCCATAGACTCCTTTTTCTATGGTCCCAGTACTTATTTTTACAAAATGGTACTAAGGGGCTATTCATCGATGCGGGATGAATTCGCTCCCCTGACCAATGTTTCGGGTGAGTGCATGTGCAATTCCTGAAGCGAATGCCTTCAGCAATTTTCACACTCGCCAGGGCGTTTGCTCAGTGATAGGTGGGCAGGAGGAGGACACAGGGGACCATCCAGCATTTTATGAGCGTGCCCACTAAAATTTCGGGGGCGTAACCCTGCGAATGCAGGCGCGCCGATGCCTGCTTGGGGCAGGTGGCTGGAGTCACATGACGTCAGCCCCCGCCAACTTTTCGTCCATCTCCGTTCAGGATAAAAGTAAGTATAGACTTACTTTTATCTAAGTATGGAGGAGAAATCATTCGATGGTGAGAAACCATTGCATGATTTTCCCTCCATGCGGCCGCATGCGAGTGGATGTGTAAGCGTACACATCCACTTGCATGCTAGTGTGGGGATTTGCTTGGAGGGAAGCGTGCATTCCACGGGGCGGTGTTTACCTGCTCGCTAGGCAGTGAAAAGGTCTGAATCAGGCCCTAAATGCATTAATACAGCGTTTCTCCAACTTGGTTCTCAGGACCACAAAGGGGATGCAGTCAATTTACCGGCAGTCTAAATACAGACAAGGTTTGGCAGATAGTCAAAGTATCGACATGTCATAAATTAATTTCATGGTTTTTTTTTCATTAAAACCGACTTTTTCTTACTTTATGATACAAGTAGGCATAGAGGACCTTATTCTAGTCCACACGCAGTGCTAACACCGCCCGCCGCTTGCACAGCTGCCATGCCATTCTGTGGTGAGGTACTGTATGGAGCCAGGAAGCGGTGGTGTGCGAGGGATATTTCTGTGGTGAGGTATGGAGCCAAGGAGCGGTGGTGAGGGAGGGTATTTCTGTGGTGAGGTATGGAGCCAAGGAGCGGTGGTGAGTAAGCCAAGGGTATTTCTGTGGTGAGGTATGGTGCCAGGGAGCGGTGGTGAGTAAGCCAAGGAGTATTTCTGTGGTGAGGTATGGTGCCAGGGAGCGGTGGTGAGGGAAGAGTATTTCTGTGGTGAGGTATGGTGCCAGGGAGCGGTGGTGAGGGAAGAGTATTTCTGTGGTGAGGTATGGCGCCAGGGAGCAGTGGTGAGGGAGGGGTATTTCTGTGGTGAGGTATGGAGCCAGGGAGCAGTGGTGAGGGAGGGGTATTTCTGTGGTGAGGTATGGTGCCAGGGAGCGGTGGTGAGGGAAGAGTATTTCTGTGGTGAGGTATGGAGCCAGGGAGCGGTGGTGAGGGAGGGGTATTTCTGTGGTGAGGTATGGAGCCAGGGAGCGGTGGTGAGGGAAGAGTATTTCTGTGGTGAGGTATGGAGCCAGGGAGCGGTGGTGAGGGAGGGGTATTTCTGTGGTGAGGTATGGAGCCAGGGAGCAGTGGTGAGGGAGGGGTATTTCTGTGGTGAGGTATGGAGCCAGGGAGCGGTGGTGAGGGAGGGGTATTTCTGTGGTGAGGTATGGAGCCAAGGAGCGGTGGTGAGTAAGCCAAGGAGTATTTCTGTGGTGAGGTATGGTGTCAGGGAGTGGTGGTGAGGGAGGAGTATTTCTGTGGTGAGGTATAGAGCCAGCGAGCGGTGGTGAGGGAGTGGTATTTTTGTGGTGAGGTATGGAGCCAGGGAGCGGTGGTGAGGGAGGGGTATTTCTGTGGTGAGGTATGGAGCCAAGGAGCGGTGGTGAGTAAGCCAAGTAGTATTTCTGTGGTGAGGTATGGTGCCAGGGAGCGGTGGTGAGGGAGGAGTATTTCTGTGGTGAGGTATGGTGCCAGGGAGCAGTGGTGAGGGAGGGTATTTTTGTGGAGCGGTGGTGAGTAAGCCAATTAGTATTTCTGTGGTGAGGTATGGTGCCAGGGAGCGGTGGGGTGTAATGGTAATTCATTATCAGTGAGTAGTAGCTGGCAAGAGATACTGAGTAGAAAATGGAGGGTGGCTGAGAGATACTATATATTAGTGGGTGGTGTATTTAGTAAGGGACATGTGTGGTCGGTGAGGTATTGTAGTACAAGCAGAAACATTTATAGCTGAGCCTGCACTGGAAGTTTATTTCTCTGCTGTTCGCTCCTCCATACATGCTCTATTTAGTAGTGAAGACATTAGGATATCCCAGAACTACAGATGAATGTAGTACGCTCTCTGACCCAGTGACACTGCTTGTTACCTACTTGCACAGGGCACTAACATGTCTACTTATGGCTCTAATGGTATGGTGCCCAGTGGGCTTCCTGGACTCTGCCCATCTGCGACGCGCAAGACTCCTGACAGACATTTGGCCGGGCAGCGTTTATGGGCCCGCTAGGCCATGAATGTACACTGCCTAGCGAGCCAACCTGAATCAGGCCCTGTATGTGTAGAGTGTTTGTGTAACAGCTGTGTTGGAATATAGTTATTTATATGAATTTGAAAGAGTACAAACTTTAATAACTGAAAACTTATATATATCTCAAATAGTCATTAGCATTTTACCCTGAGGTTATAAAGATCCCTTTTTACGATGTTGCATAGCACACACTGCTGTATTTCTGTCTGGGTTACGTAAATCCTAGTTCCACAAGCAGCACATTAGCACACCGGCAGCCGGCTATAATAGAGAATGAGATGATAATGATGACACCTGGACACCGCCCACCTTGCTCAGCGCTCAGAGGCTATATAAGCGCTGCTGCAGCGCCAGCGTGCTGCTGTTAATAAGGGGCGCTGCAGTGCTGCGTTCTGACTGTAGGAATAAGTGCCTAGGCGCTGGGTCTATGACCTGTTATACATCACTGACTGTGACTGTGAAGCACACACCACTAACACCATCAGCCCGGACTGGGTTGTGTTCCAACTTCTATGCAAAGACACCGCTAGTCTAATGCATGCACTGCAAGCCACCGCTGCACCCGTGGTGACTACTAGCCCCGCAGTGCCGGCAAGCCATGGGGTAACCTCTGCTTCCCTGAGCCTCCCTGCAGGGGTGTGCATCACCACCTCCTCCGATCGCACAGCTGTTCATGTGCTGGCTAACCCCCCTGCAAGTGTCCCTTCCCCTGTGATCCCTGCGCCCGGCGACACACCGGTAACAAAGCTGGCCCCTGTTAGCCAAACGCCCCATCTTGTGACTGTTGCCCCAAAAATGACAGCGCCGCAACAAGGAGCACCCCCCAGGGCGACCCGGGCGGCCCTCCAGTTACCTGCAAACTTCCAGATTCCTCCTGGTGAGTAATGGTACACGTGTGGCTATCCATATCCGTCCCACTTCACATGCCATAGGGCACAGCACCATTTCCTACTCTGTATACTAGACAATTACTATACCTTTGTAATTCTCCTTAGTTTCTATATATGCTTCATTACACTATTCATCATTTACTCACACTACAGACAGAACAAATGCTTACAGTATATTCTGCTTCGCTATAACTGAACTCTTGCACAATTCCTATATAGCATGTTAAACTCCTTTATTGTAATACTTGGCTTGTCAATTGATGTACAGTACTGTCACATGGTTACTGAATCTTTGTAGTGGTATATGTTTACTGAACTTAGTTACAATTTAAATACACTTGGGGGGTCTATAAAAAATGTGTGCAGTCAGCAATGGTGAACATAAGAATTCGCTTTTTTCGCTAATTTGTTTCTTTGTTACTACCAGTCTATATATGTGTGTGTGTGTGTGTGTGTGTGTGTGTGTGTGTGTGTGTGTGTATATATATATATATATAATATATATATATATATATAATGACAGTAGAAAAAAATAACTTTTTGGTACTTGTGTAGTTTGGCGGCGCCCATTGCATCGCATGCGATGGTATGTGATGCGACATTGCGCGATATTGTACAATGCCATACAATTTTAAAATTGTATGACATTGTATATGGCATACAATGCTATATGATGCGATGCGATTAAACATTGTATAAGCACCCTAATGGGTGCTTACAATGTTAAATGCACCCCCACGCCACCCCCCCCCCCCACTATAAACGTGAACCCGAAGCGTGGCGAGCGCAGCGGTATGCGTCCTCCGACCTTTTCATACCCCCACTATCCACTTCGGCGTGGAGTTGAGAATAGAAAGTGTGGCGAACGCACCGAGCCCGAAGCGTGGTGAGCGCACGCGGATACCTGTGAAGCCCGCGAGGGGACTCCGATACCTGTGAAGGTATCCACGTCCCCTCGCGGGGCTCGCCACGCTTCGGGCTCGCTGCGCTCGCCACACTTTCTATTCTCAACTCCACGCCGACGTGGATAGTGGGGGTATGAAAAGGTCGGAGGACGCGTACCACCGTCCCTCGCGGGCTCGCTGCGCTCGCCACGCTCCGGGTTCACGTTTATAGTGGGGGGGTGGCGTGCGGGTGCATTTAACATTGTAAGCACCCATTAGGGTGCTTATACAATCTTTCATCGCATAGGGGGCAAAAATCGCGTCGCATCGCATGCCATCGGGTGCATGGCATGCGATGCGATTAAAACATTGCGAGATGGAGATCGGCGGCGCCGCCAAAATACACAAGTACCGACTTTTTTGGGGGGGGGGGGGGGGGGGCACTACACATATACAGGTTGAGTATCCCGTATCCAAAATGCTCGGGACCAGGAGAATTTTGGATAACGGATTATTCCGTATTTCGGAATATTTTAATATTTCAATGATGTATTTTGAAGTATCTTGCATTTATGCTGTATAAACACATAATATACACACAAATATATTTTATTACCACATAAAATACACACAAATATATTTTAATTGTTCAAAAAACAAGGTTTCAAAATGTGAAACAAAATGTGTGTACTATCTCCGCACTGAATTTGAAGGCCAAGCGATCATTGTCTTGCACATATATAGTGCCAGTTACATATCATGTCCCCAGTGATGCTGTTACAAATGTCTCCAGTGAGTTTTTAGCAAAAAAAATTTTTTTTTTCACTTTCTGGAATGTCCGTATTTCGGAATAATTCGGATAACGGATATTAGGATACGGGATACTCGACCTGTATAAGCAGTGGCACTTCTCTGGATTTTCCCAAACCAGATGATGCAGACGCTGATAACTAATTTATATTAGGATGGCGGCACTCATGTCGATAATGAATACACATACAGTACTGGTTTGGTGTCCAACGTTTCAGTGCTAGTGCACTTTTATCAAGAATAGTATACAGAACAGTATAATACAGTACTGTTTGTGTATTCATTATCGCCCGTAAGTGCCGCCGGTACCTGCATACCCATCACCGCCAGACCGTTGTGTGTGACTTTGTTGGAAGGCACCGGGCAAGTTTTATATTAAGTGCTAGGAGTGCCAGCTGCCACACAAGTTGATTTTATATATATATATATATATATAATGTACAGTACCCATAACAGTGCTCACAGGCACTGCTTGTGCATCTATAGGATTTATTTAGTAAGGGTCATGGTCTTGTCTTACTGAGAGCTAGTATCTTATTTATTTATTATTTATTTACAGTTACTTATATATCGCAGCAGATTCCATTGCACTTTACAATATTTTGTATATACAGTATCAGCAGAGCAAACCTAACATTGATCCGGGTTACAGTGCAGGGTAATTAAGTTGCTTGGTCATGCTAAAAGCATAAGAAGGGACAAATCACCAGCGCTTGAAGATGATGTAATCTGAAAGCGCCAGCAGGCGGAAGGTCTGCCAATAACCCGGGTCCATCCTGCATGGGTTTTCAAGCCACTATGACAAGTCTTGAAACCATGTTCACTTACCCAGGCTGGATAGCGTGCAAAACACTGGAATTAACAAAGGCATTATTAGCCTTTTACTGCTATTGGAGGCTCAGGAGCAGGCTTTCAGTACAGTTCGCATAGGTAATCCAGCAAAGTCTTAATATACATGTACAGAGTGGGATGTACAAATGTCAACGTGCCCAAAACTCAGAAAATCCCATTTTTGGAGTTTTTGTTGCATTCACTTATGTACCAAGCATCGGAATGTTAAACAATTTCCCCATTGTTCCTGAGAAGGATCCAAGTGGATGACTCCCAGCACCCCCTGGGCTATGTTTGTCTATCTGTGCAGAAGTTCTTCTATCGCAAAGGACAGCTCTTATCGGGAGAGCTATAATTTGTGATGTAATCTATACTTGCATTTCTAGGTAAATACCGGCGCTATTAATGCCAATGTGTAACTGGTAAGTGGCAGGATTTATCGCGTCATGGTGCTAAGGACTACCCGCTAACAGTGCCGACCTGAATTGGCCAGTGCTCCTATAGAATGTACTACCTGCTGACAGCCAGTATCTGTCCATCACATTTTTTGGGTTAATTAGCCTGAAATATATTTTGCTTTGCTGCGATATGCATTGAAAAACTTTCTCCATGGCCATTACTGATAAAAATGCGTTTTGTTGCTCGGTGAGTTGTACGGGGTCCTTAGAACAGGGTGCATTCGCATCCGTTATCCATTTGTAGCTGTTCCTCTTTGTAATTTTTCACAGCTTAGATGGATGTGAGCGTAAGATTTACACCAGACTTATCTCGCTGGCTGACTTACAAGAATAATTCATTCTGGCAATGTTATGTTTCCATTGGCAAGTGAGGTAAATGCTGCTGATATGACATACTGCTCCACATATTAATAAATCAGACAAGTATATATTTCAGAATACTGAGCTATTAATAATGAAAACTTCACTTCAAGGCAAAAAATCTCTAGCAACTTTTTGTCCAAAAACAATAAATAGGATCGCAAGACTTGCCCATATCCAACTACGGAGGCATCAACATTGCGCTGATTCTGCCACGCAAGATCAATTGAATCCGCCTTATGCTTAATATGCTATAAGCTATAGATTGTGTCCTATATACACACAATTGCATGATGAATGCGCTGCTGAAAGGAGAAGCTATTTTATGTTTACAGTGCATCAAGAAACTCTTCAATTGTATCATGACGCGGACTCATACTAGTGTGTGCCAGCTGTCACCCTCTGTCATTATAAAATGTAATAAAAATAAGTAAATGGGAATAAAACTAATCCCCCCCCCCCCCCAAAAAAATAAAATAACGAAAAACAAAAAAAAAACCATCACCCTACTAATAATGACCCTCCATAGCTGGTTGCTATGTGTGCTCCTTCTTTAAAAATCACTTTATTGCCATGTTAGGGCAGAAAGGCCTGGTCATACTGCAATAAGAAACGCCATGGCATAGGGTCCTGCTTCCAGATTGGGGCAGAGGAATCTAGTCCCCAAGAAAAAATGGAAAAGCCTTTCTTCTTTTGGACATAGGGAATGATGGGGAGTGTAGTGGGGTGTACATGCACGCAAGACAGTGGACAGTTTAGCTCCAGGCCAATGTAGTTTATCTAGCCTTGATGACAAGTTTACCTACTGACACATGCACCTTTGATTTGATCATACTCACACATAGGCCCTTATTCTGATTGAGTTGGACGGTTGTGTATTTCGGACGGGCACTGAGTGTTCTTAACCCCGCCTATCGTACGGATCGCTCACGCCATCCGAATGCGGTAGGATGCCAAGCGAATGGACCGCGAGTGGATGTTTCATGTGAACACCCACTCGCTGGCCTGTGGGAACCTCCCCTATCTTCCGATGGTCACCGACCATCGAATGATGGACCGAGCGGTCAGGCAGCCACGAGTGCTCCAGACCACTTGGACAGTTATCCGTATGAAAGTAGGGATATGGGCGGGCAGCTGACATCCGGCTATGTCAGTTGTCCCCCCCACACCTGCGTCACGGCCGGATTTCAGTACGTATGCCCACCGTTTTCATGGGAACGCCCATAACACGCTGGGGTGTATGTATATGGTAATGAGCCCAAACAGCCCTTCACGCCCCTCTCCACCCCCTGCTCGGTTGGTTCCGTACGATCATTTTCCGCATGGAATTCACACACAGCCGTCCGACGCAATCAGAATAAGGGCCATAGTTGATTTAAAAAGTTGACCAACTCCAGAAGAAATTCTGAAGAAATCTGCTTATCTGCAGCTCCAGATTATGCTAATGCAGAGACACCCGCTCTGTTAAGCTTTTCACACATTATTAATGAATTAAAAACAAGTGGATTGGATGATTAATTTTCTATATTTGTCAAACTTGATGCCACTTTAAAAGCAAAACTCAATTTCATATACATGTACTGTAAGACAAGAATGCTAGTCTTGTGCTGTTGGAACCTGCTGTTCAGGTATTAAGGGTAAAAAAAAGCTGTTGTTCAACGTAGAAGATACAGGTGTAAATACAGAATTCCTATTTACAATACTTCCATTAATAGTGGTAAAATCCACATCACTTTCAGTAGAGCGATTTCCACTTCTTTAATCCTTGTTTCCTTTTCGCGTCGACAAAGACCCCAGTCTTTGGGGTAGAAACGCGTCGGTGAGGCTTGGATGCGGAGGCTGCTCTGAGGACTTCTTGCCTAAAGGAGAACCAGACCAGTGCTACCCGGGCTGTCACTCAGTGTTTTTTTTTTTTCAAATATTGATCTGTACTGCAGCACTTTAATGACATCTGGTAATTATTCTCAGAACACCTGAATAATCCTATTTTAGTGTTTATGTGCCAATTTATGTATTGAAAATATTCTCAAATGTGTTAAGCAGTATGAACTCTACTTTGATAGGAGACAGAGCTCCATTTGGGAGGCTCATTCCCGCCAACTGTTACTCGGACCATTAGACTCTTTTGGCTGCACTTTGGTATGCACAAGATACTTGACCTGAATAACATTGAAACACTCATTAATTCTTTCTCACTTCGATAGAAAGTGTGTTTATCCCCCTGATGAAGTCTTCTTAGACGAAACTTGTCAGGATTTTTTCTGTACTACTGCATTGCCTGTAACTACTGGTTGAAAGATGAAATAAACATTTTTTTTCTTTGGAAGAACTATATTATCTTTTATCTCCAGCTTCACTGGACTTGATACTCAAGAAAACTGGTTATTTTTACATTTATATAATTTAGGTGCCTTACCATTATTGGATTGTATGTAGTGTGTTATACAGCATTTTAATATTGTGGTATTAAATTGTGATACACTATGATATTCCCTCATTCTTGTTTCATGTACCTTGATATGAATATCGCATAATAAGGAAACAAAGTTTGATGAAGTGGAAATCACTGAATCTGGTACGGATAGCGACACTATTGTAAATCAAAGCACTGATGAAGTGATCACTCTAATATTGTTTTCTCTATTGGTATTTTGGAATTGGAGTTGTCCCTTTCTAGTTGCCAGTGCCCGCTGTAGTCAGTCTACTTTCTTTTGGTTATATCGTAAATATAGAATTAGATAATTAACCTTTTGACTAGAGATGAGCGGGTCCGGATCCCCGAGATCCGACAGATCCGAATATCGGGGATCCGGGCCAGATCCGAGCCGGCTAGGGAGTTCCCGCCTGAATTCCGGACCAATAACGAGGCCGAACGGCATCATCGCGCTGTCGGATTCTCGCGGGAGCGGGATCTTATAAAAGACGCACGCGCGCCCCGCCATCTTCACTCCAATCTTGGAGAGGGAAGAGGGTGGTTGGGAAGCTCCGTGCTGTGCTCTGTGCTATGTGCTCCGTGCTGTGCTCTGTGCTCACTGCCCTGTGCTGTGCTCCGTGCCATGTGCTCCGTGCTGTGCTCCGTGACCTGCCCTGTGCCCTCACTGCCCTGTGCTGTTCTCTGTGACCTGCCCTGTGCCCTCACTGCCCTGTGTTGTAGACTTGAGAGTCAGTGACTGTTTATAGGCCTGAGCCCTGTAGTGTGATTTAACTAACTAGGTGCTGCAGTGCTCACACGCAGGGGCTGCAGTGTACACTGTCCAGGGGCTGTACTGTGGCACATGCCCTGTTGTGATTTTTTTAGCCCTAAGCCCTGTGTTGTGATTTATTTAGCCCTGAACCCTGTGTTTTTTGTGATTTAACTAACTAACTCAGTGCTGCAGTGCTCACACGCAGGGGCTGCAGTGCTGCTGAGTAGTACACTGTGTACAGGGGCTGCAGTAATACAAGGGGCTGTGTCCAGTGTGACGGCCTATATCTTATCCATTGTCCAGTGTCACGAGTCACTCACGACATATATCCTGTGTCCTGTCCTGTGTGACGACTGACGACATATCCTGTGTCCAGTGTGACGACATATATCCTGTGTCCAGTGTGACGACATATATCCAGTGGCCAGTGTGAGGACAATATATCCTGTGTCCAGTGTCACAAGTCACAACATGTGTCCCGCGTGACATATATCCATTGTCCAGTGTGACGACATATATCCAGGGTCCAGTGTGACTACATATATCCAGTGTCCAGTGTGACGACATATATCCAGTGTCCAGTGTGACGACATATATCCTGTGTCCAGTGTGACGACATATATCCTGTGTCCAGTGTGACGACATATATCCTGTGTCCAGTGTGACGACATATATCCTGTGTCCAGTGTGACGACATCTATCCAGTGGCCAGTGTGACATCTAACCATTGTGTGACGGCATATATCCAGTGTCCAGCGTGACATATATCCATTGTCCAGTGTACAGGAGCTGTGTCCAGGGGCGGTGTCCAGAGGCTGTGTCCAGTGTGACGGCTGTGTCCATTGTCCAGGGGCTGTGTCCAGTGTGACGGCTGTGTCCACTGTACAGGAGCTGTGTCCAGAGGCTGTGTCCATTGTCCAGGGGCTGTGTCCAGGGTGACAGGCTGTGTCCAGTGTCCAGGGGCTGTGTCCAGGGGCAGTGTCCAGTGTCCAAGGGGCTGTGTCCAGTGTAAAGTAAGAAAAATAAATAAAAGTAATAAAATAAAAGCACATTTTTGGAGGATGATGGAGGAGGAAATAGTGGGAGTGCTGAAGCTGCTACCACCAGTCATGACAAGGCCGATACCTCTTTGTATTTGCTGTTTGGAGCATTTCTCTTTTTTTGGGATAGTTTATTAAACTGCCACCCTGTCTGCCCCTGCAGTGCCGCTCTGCCAGGTTGGAAGTGTAAGGTCCACATGTATGTGATGCCGACTGCTGTCGCTTAGCTTAGTCATCCAGCTACCTCGGTATACCCTTTTGGCCCAACTACAGTAAATGAAAACAATTTTGTAAGCTGTGAAGTGATCAAAATTGACTAGAAATGAGTGGAAACTAATGTTATTGAGGTCAATAATACTTTAGGGGCAAAAACAGGCCCAAATTCTGTTATTTTAGCCATTTTTAGCATTTTTTCATAAAAATCCAGATCCAAAACCAAAACCCACAAGGGTGGTTTTGCCAAAACCAATCCAGATCCAAAACACGAAGGGAGATCCAGAACCAAAACCATGAAAAAGTGGCCGCCGCACATCTCTACTTGCTGCTAATTATGCTGATTACAGGAGGCACGTAGAAGAATGACTCATGTCTGCACCCCAATTGTCCAGGGTCAAACTGTATCCAGGGTTGTGGTGAGTCCTGGGTTCTACTTAGCTCTGTAATACAGAATATTAGATCATGTACATTTCAATGGATCCTGCATTGATATAACTAAATTAGCATATATTAAAATAAGGAGGGGAAATGAGAATATTTGCTGTTTGTATGTGTTTGCTGTGTTGTATTAGGCACAAGTGCTGCAGTTTACAGAGAAAGGAAATGTTAGTGAGGGTGAGAGGCAATGGGGGAAATTTATACCCCTTTTACACCGCCGAAAAATCCGGGTCAGCGGCGGGTCAGACCCGGATCATCGGCGGTGTAAATGGGGTATATCCGTGTCCATTTACACGGGTCCTCTACCCAGGTCCTGACCTGGGTAGAACCCGGATAGGCCCTGTGTAAAGGCCGGTGTAAATGGTCCCGCTGCGGGTGCAGGCAAGCTGTCCCCAGGTGCTGGGAGAAGGGGGGTGTCTGCGGCTGCTGAGGGGAGGTGGGGGTACCTGTCAGCCTGCGGTCGGAGCCAGAGGGGATGATGTGCGCCGCCGCTGGTGAATCAGGCCCAATATCATACAACTGCGGGGGATGATGGTCGGAGCCGGAGGGATGATGTGCGCCGCTGCTGCTGTACCACCCCTCGGTAGCCGGTCCCTGCGGCGAATGGACAGTCAGTATCGGCGGTCCCTCCAGCGCATGGGAACTAGTACTAGTTCCTATGCGCCGGAGGGACCCCCGCCACTGACTGTCTATTCGCCGCAGGAACTTCGCGACCCGCAGTTGTATGATATTGGGCCTGATTCACCAGCACATCATCCCCTCTGGCTCCGACCATCATCGACCGCAGTTGTAGGATATTGGGCCTGATTCAGAAGCAGAGGGGGCAGCGCACATCATCCTCAGGCTGACAGGTACCCCCACCTCCCATCAGCAGCCGCAGAAACCCCCCTTCTCCCAGCACCCCAGGGGGCAGCTTCCCCCCTCTACCCATTCAGAATTTTTATTTAAGTAGTGTGTATATATATAGATATATATATATATATATATATATATATATATAATGTGTTGCCTCCTGGCAACAAGCAATTTCTCCCCCCTTGGCAACGAGCAAGCATTTTTTATGACATCCACAAGGAAAGGCAGTGCTGACCCAGGTTCAGTATAAATGGTGCAGACCCAGGTCCGACCCAGGTCGAAGTGCTGTGTAAATGGAGTATAAAGCAGGGTCAGACCCTGGAAACTCCAGCGTTCAAAGACCAGGGTCGGACCAGGGTTTTTGGTGTAAAAGGGGTATTACTAAAATATGTATTCTACTTCACATGTGTTGTTGCTATGGGCAACCAATCAGAATCTACTTCTTTATTTTGCACCCTCTAGAACAGGGGTGGCCAACCGGTCAGAGGTAAAGAGCCGAAAAATATCGGTAGTCAAGCTAAAGAGCCGACATCATGCGCGCGCCAAAGGCGCATGCGCCAAAAAAAGGGGCGTAGTCTATTTTGACCCCTTGGGTGGGTGTGATAGAAATATGCCTCCAATAGTGCAGTGCCATATATACATATGCCCCCAATAGTGCCAGATACACATATGCCCCCCACGGTGCCAGGTATGCACCACACGGTGCCGGGTATGCCCCCACAGTGCCAAAAAGCTGTTATGACCCCAGAGTGCCAAAAACTGCTATGCCCCCACAGTGCCATAAGCTGCTATGCCCCCACAGTGCCACAAGCTGCTATGCCCCCCACAGTGCAAATTTCCCAGCAGCAGCACTCACCGTTGTTGCTGCTGCTGCCAGGCGGGGAGAGGACAGTCTGGTGTCCCCCTGCAGTCCTCCTGTCATGTCACCGGTGGGAGGAGAGCACAGCACACCGCGCATCTCCTTCCCCCTCACTTCCCTGTGACTGGGCCGCCCGACAATCAAAGCTCGCTTGGCGGCTCCTGATTGGCTGCTGGCCCACGAGCTCTGATTGGCGGACGGCCCAGTCACAAGGATGCACAGTAAGGGGTAGGAGAGATGCGCGCTCTTCTCCCCTCAGAAGGAGAAGGGAATCAGGGAACCGGCAGCAGGAGGGACTGGGACAGACGGTGGGCGGCGGGCAGCAATGGGAGCAGGAGCCACACTTTACAAGGGAGAGAGCCGCATGAGGCTCAAGAGCCACAGGTTGGCCACCACTGCTCTAGAAGATAGTAGACAGGATCTGATTGGTTGCCCATAGCAACATCACATGGGAAGTAGAATACACATCTTAGTAAATTTCCCCCAATAATGTAACTTACATAAATCATTTTTTGTTTATTAGGACAGTGTTTGTTTTTATTTTATTTATCATGGCAGTGTTTTCTTATTTATTTGTTTGTTTATTGGGGCAATGTTTTGGTTGTTTAATTTTGTCTTTCTTAATTTTTCACTTCCATATATAACTTAAGGTGCAATAGAACTACACGGTACAATTATTGTATACAATTTAGACTCTTTTGCAGCGCATCACATCCGTTTTGCAAAGCAATGAGCAATCTAGTACAAAAAGTATGTGCAGGACATGTACATTTCTCCTTCATCCTTGGGGACACTGAAGTCTACGCTGGGGAATAGAGTGGTGTAACGGAGGAGTCGGCACTTTAAGAACTTGAACTGTGGTATGGCTCCTCCCCCTCTATTCCCCCCTCAGACCTCAGTCTTAGTTTAGTGCCCGGAGGAGTCGGATCCCTGGGCAAGGGGCTCCGTTTGGGGCTCTTTGTTTTTGGCTTATAATTTTTGTTTTTTATTATATGAAACAGGCAGCCAGCGCGTGCCGGCTGCCTGCGACGTGGGATAGCTCTCCGGGGGGTCAGAGCGGCACCGCCTGCGGCGCACGCTGCTGACTCCGGTCACTGACGCATCAGCGTCAGGGTCCCGCCACAGCCGCCTGCGGCTTGTGTTACGGGGCCGCGGCCTCGTCGCCCGCCGGAGAGAGCAGGGCGAGTGAGCGCATAGCGCTGGGTGACGGCTGGACCAGGGTTAATTCGCTGGTCCAGCAGGGAGCAGACAGCCAATCAGCGCCGCTGTATACAGCGCGCGCTCTGATGAGGACGGAAGGGGCGTGCCAGTGAGTGGTCGCTTTCCAGCTGCGGTCCTCAGCGTCAGACGCCGGTGCCTGCCACGCTGCTGCCCTTGTCTGCTGTGCCTCTACAGTTCTCTGGAACAGGACAGCAGGACGCTTTCTCTCCCTCTTCAGCCTGGATATTATTGAATGCTGCGCTGGGTGAGTGGAGGGGATTTTCTCTTGTGAGACTTCCCCGCTGGAGAGATTTTCAGGTGGGCCTAATTCGGGGAAGGTGCGCTCCTCTCCCCCTATTAGTGTGGTGCTTTTGCTCTTGGTGTGGGGTCCTTGTTGGGGGCTCTCTTTGTCTAGCTTATTTCACCTCCTTCCACCTGTGTGTGTGCAAGAGGGGTGTGTGTGCAGTATGGCAACCAAGTCTCAGTCAAAAGCTTCTCCAAAGTTGTTTGTATGCACTAAGTGTGAGCAACAGTTTACGCAGCATGTAAAGGGTGTATCCTTGTGTAAGGATTGCTTTAAAGGGGATGCTGGGCAGAGTCAGGTCCCTATTCTGAACACTGAGGGAGTTACCAGTGTGTTAGCCACTCTGGCATCAGAGATGGCTGCGTCTCGCAGGGACAGGGAGTCATTGCATGTGCAACTGGCCTCCATGTCTGCTGCGGAGCCCACCTGGGCCAGAGAGCTGATTACATCAGTGAAGGCGTTGGTCCAAGCCACTGCGGTGCCTTCAGGGTCCGCAAGTGCTCCCCCTCCCCCGAGGAAAAGAGGTGTTCCTTTATTGTTACAGGGAGATACTTCAGAGGATGAACCGGGGGACCCTCTGGAAGGGGATATGTTTCAGGAGGATCCTATCGATCCTGTGGAGGACGTTCCTCAGGAGGAGGCCCAGGGTATAGAGGCCCGCATTCAGGCTATTAAATCTACCCTCAATGTTAGCGAGCAGGAGCCGCCGACGCAGGTTTCTATTTTTGGGAGGTCTGCTAAGGCAGTAGTCACCTTCCCAGAGTCTATGGAATTGGAGAAACCTCTTCTGGATATTTGGAGGTCTCCAGAAAAAAAGTTTCAGTTATCTAAGCGGTTTAAGGCTTCTTACCCATTTGCTCCGGAGGCAAGGGCAAAATGGGAGACTCCGCCATTGGCAGACGCGTCAGTGTCAAAGCTTTCCAAGAAAGCGGCACTTCCCATTCCAGGGGCAGTGGCCCTCAAGGAGGCGCCAGATAGGCGTCTGGAAGCGGGGCTTAAGCAGATTTTTTCAACCGCAGGTGTGTCACTTCGGCCCATTCTTGTGATCTCCTGGGTCAGTAGGGCCATGGAGAAATGGGCGGAGGATTTGTCAAAGGGTCTGAATGATCAGGGTTCTTCTGAGGACTTCATTGAGTTAGCAGAACAGATGCGGGAATCTGCAATGTATATATCTGCGGCTCTGGTGGCAAGGATTTCTGCTCAGTCCATTACGGCCAGGAGGTCATTGTGGCTTAAGTCCTGGCAAGCGGAGGCGGACATTAAAAAGGCGGTAGAGGCTCTTCCGTTTACGGGAGAGGTCTTATTTGGGCCGGAGCTAGACAAGTTGATTTCTCTGGCCACAGGAGGCAAATCAACTTTCTTGCCTTCCGCGGCTCCTCCTCCCAAAAAGCCTTATCAAGGGCCGGCCTTTCGCTCCTTTCGGGGGGCACCTAAGTTCAGAGGTAAGTCCAGGGGATCCTTTACCGCTTCTCGTGGCAGAGGGTTTGGTGGCGCAACCACTTCCTCAGGACCAGCCGCTCGGCGCGCAGACGTCAAGCAAACCGAAAAGCCCGCGGCATGACTCCCGGCCCTCCTACCTGGGGGATCCCAGAGTAGGGGCTCGCCTGTTGGATTTCCGGCAGGCCTGGGAGGGGTCTTGCAAGGACAAGTGGGTTCTGTCCGTCATTGCGCAGGGGTACAGACTGGATTTTTCCGGTACTCCTCCTCACCAGTTTTTTACAATAGGGTTGCCTCACGTGGAATTGAACCGCCAGTTGCTGCTTCAAGCAGTACAGAAGCTGTTGACCGCAGGAGTTATAATGCCGGTTCCTTCCGAACAACGCACAGAGGGGTTTTACTCTCCCCTGTTTCTGGTTCCGAAACCGGACGGTTCGGTTCGACCAATATTGAATTTAAAAGCTTTAAACGAATACATCACGTACCACAGATTCAAAATGGAGTCCCTTCGTTCTGTGGTTGCAGGGCTGGAGCCGGGGGAATTTTTAGCATCTTTGGATGTCAAAGATGCTTATTTGCATATTCCCATTTACGTCCCGCATCAGAAGTTCCTTCGCTTCGCGATAAAGGATCTCCATTTTCAGTTTCGGGCTCTGCCTTTTGGCCTTTCATCGGCGCCACGTCTGTTTACCAAGGTAATGGCAGTGATGGTAGAGTTGCTTCATTCTCTGGGAGTAAAGATCGTTCCTTATTTGGACGATTTACTGATCAAGGCCGAATCCAGGAGTCAGTTGACGCAGGCGATTCAGGTAACCTGCCAGACGTTATTGACCCATGGCTGGATTCTCAACTACCAGAAATCTCAACTGAATCCTGCGCGAAGGATTGTATTCCTGGGATTGATTTTGGACACAGAGGTTCAAAAAGTTTTTCTGCCTCGGGAAAAGATGTTGTCCCTGCAGGAGTTGGTTCGGCAGGTACTTCGACCTCGGAGAGTGTCGGTGCACTTATGTATTCGATTGCTGGGCAAGATGGTGGCCTCGTTCGAGGCTCTTCAGTTCGGCCGTTTCCATTCAAGGACTTTTCAGTTAGATCTGCTCAGGAAGTGGTCGGGCTCCCACTTGCACATGTACAAGATGGTGGTTTTATCGCCTTGCAGCCGGCTCTCTCTCCAGTGGTGGCTACTGTCGGCCAATTTACTGGAGGGACGACGTTTCGGAATCTGGGATTGGACGATAGTCACGACCGATGCCAGTCTCCGGGGCTGGGGAGCTGTTGTGTTGGGACAGCACTTCCAGGGTCGTTGGTCGTCTCAGGAGGCGAAGTTATCTATAAACATCTTGGAGCTTCGCGCGATTAGTCTGGCCTTGTCCAATGCGGACGGGATCCTCCGGGGGAGGGCGATTCGCATTCAGTCGGACAATGCCACGGCTGTGGCTTATGTGAACCGGCAGGGCGGAACGCGCAGTCGCGGAGCCATGCAGGAGGTGCGTCCAATTCTGCAATGGGCAGAGCGGCATGCTCTGGCCTTGTCAGCGGTCTTCATTCCCGGGGTGGACAACTGGGAGGCGGACTATCTGAGTCGCCAGGATGTTCACCCTGGGGAGTGGGCCTTGCATCCGGAGGCATTTGCCCAGATCGTCCACCGATGGGGGATGCCTCAAGTGGACATGATGGCCTCCAGGAACAATCGGAAGGTGCCCCTGTATTGTTCCAGATCTCGGGATCCAGAGGCGGTAGCGACGGACGCGCTGACCGCGAGTTGGAACTATTCCCTCATATATCTGTTCCCTCCGTTGCCCTTGATTCAGTTGGTACTCAGAAGAATCAAACGGGAGAGGTCCACGGTCATCCTGGTGGCACCGAATTGGCCTCGTCGTCCTTGGTATGCCGAGCTTCAGGGGCTCCTGATAGATCATCCATGGCAGCTACCTCTAAGGGACGATCTTCTACAGCAGGGGCCGTTCGCCTACCAAGGCTTACGGCAACTTCGTTTGACGGCATGGCTGTTGAGGCCGCACTGCTGAGCAGACGAGGAATTCCTAAGTCAGTGATTCCTACTATGATAAGAGCCAGGAAGGAGGTTACTTCACGGCATTATTATAGTATTTGGAAGGCCTATGTAGCGTGGTGCGAGTGCCGTAACTTGCCCACGGCTGTTTTTTCTTTGTCTCGGTTGTTGCAGTTTTTGCAAGCCGGGTTTAAGGCGGGTTTGCGCCTAGGGTCCCTTAAGGTACAGGTGTCTGCATTGTCAGTTTTCTTTCATCGGCGTCTTGCCGTCATTCCTGAGGTGCAGACGTTTCTGAGCGGGGTTCTCCGCCTTCAGCCCCCGGTGAGGGCTCCGGAGGAACCTTGGGATCTTTCCTTAGTTTTGGATTATCTTAAATCGAGTGTTTTTGAACCCTTGGACTCGATTGATTTGCGTTTGTTAACATGGAAAACGGTGTTACTGCTCGCGTTAGCATCGGCACGCCGGGTGTCCGACCTTAGCGCTCTTTCATGCCGGTCTCCCTACCTGGTGTTTCATCCGGACAGGGCTGAGCTTCGGACCAGGTTGGATTATCTGCCTAAGGTGGTTTCCTCTTATCACCTAAATCAGCCAATCGTGGTGCCAGCTCTTACGGGAGATTCCGCCTCGCTGAACGTGGTCCGAGCCTTGCAGGTGTATGTGAATAGGACCAAGGATCTCAGAAGGTCGGATTCACTGTTTGTCCTTTATTCTTCGGCGAAGCGGGGTTGGCCAGCGTCTAAACAGACTCTGGCTAGGTGGATTTGTTTCACCATTAAGCAGGCTTACCTTCATGCTTCACAGTCACCGCCAGTCAGGATTTCGGCCCATTCCACCCGTTCGGTGGGGCCTTCCTGGGCCGCTGCCAGGGGAGTTTCCCTGACACAGCTATGTAGGGCAGCCACTTGGTCGGGCCTTAATACTTTCGTTAAGTTTTATAGGTTTGACATCTTTGCGGCCTCTGCCTCCAGTTTCGGCCGTGCGGTGCTTCAGGATGCCCAGTGCCTTCCCACCCGTGGGGATGGCTTTGGGACGTCCCCAGCGTAGACTTCAGTGTCCCCAAGGATGAAGGAGAAAATAGGAATTTGGTACTCACCGTTAATTCCCTTTCTCCGAATCCGTAGGGGACACTGAACACCCTCCCGGCACTGTTCAGGCCTAAAGGGGGGGATTTATTTTTAGCGCATGCAGTTATGTTTGGTTATGCATGCGTCTGGGTGTTGTTGATAGCCTACTGAGTAGTATGGTTGTTCGTTTTTTGTTAATGTCTCTCTCTATTGGGGATTCCCTGGTCTCTTTTCTCCTCTCGGGCACGGTCAACTAAGACTGAGGTCTGAGGGGGGAATAGAGGGGGAGGAGCCATACCACAGTTCAAGTTCTTAAAGTGCCGACTCCTCCGTTACACCACTCTATTCCCCAGCGTAGACTTCAGTGTCCCCTACGGATTCGGAGAAAGGGAATTAACGGTGAGTACCAATTTCCTATTTTTTGTGCTGTGCGATGTGATATGTACATGGGAGCGCGCATCACATGACACCCATTCAATTGTACCTCTCGGCAGCCCTGGGTATGGTTAGGGTTAGCAGCTCTTCCAACACACCCATGAGGTGGCTGCTGAATGTCGTTTTTTTTATGGGGTATCGCCAGTAGCCCTATTCCCCAGATGGATTTTCTGTTCAGGTTTATAATGACTTGGGTCCAATGGGTATGAGAGCTGCAACAATAATGGTCCATCAGGAACAGTTGGAATATATTGGAGCTCACCCTTAAACCTTCATACAATGGGCGCGACCCTATTGCGTCTGTGGATTACATTCAGCACTGATGTTCTAACCCGTCTTATCAGTCGTTGCCACCAGAAGCGTGCGGTCTGATCACGGATCTCTTTCTGCTGATGCTGCAGGTCTTTCAGTTCAGCGGCTTTTGGCTTTATTTCAGCACTTAGTTCTTTTTCATGGTGTTCTATGGCCTGTACGGTGTCATTGGGAAGAGATTCTACCACTTCCTCCAGTTGGGCATTGGTCTCTGCAACCAAACTGCCACCATCTCCTTCCCCGGTGTCACCTTCAGGCCCATCAGTGGCATTGGTGTCCCTTTCTGCTCTCTCATCGAGGGTCCACATTGCATAGTACTCCATCTGCATTTCCATCCAGCCATTTTGAGGAGCATAGCGGTCAAAGCGATGCATGATAGTCTCGCCGAACATTGAAATCTCCACTTTTCCATTCTCTCTGGTCACCATGAGAGTTTCCTCCTCGGTTGCTGGAGCCGTCGCTGGTCTAAGCTCATAGAAATGCTCACCGCTTTGTTGTTCTCCCAGATCTTCGGTCATAGTTCCGGAAAAAACAGTCTTATTAGCGGGTGGTAGTTCCTCATTATATTCTTCTTCATCCATCCACGGAATGCTAGATTCCCCCGAGCTGTCATTAGAGGAATCCATATCAATTTTTTTTAACTTGATGCGAATTACTATAAAAGCAAACGCCAAGTAATAGCTGCTAACTCTGTACAGTGAGTAATAGATGCTAACTGTCCAGTGAGTCTACAGCAAAGACACCTGTCTGTGCAGTGAGCTAGGTTATGTAGCACAAAGCCATTGTGACATCATAATGACATCACAATAACAGCCTGTCACTCTGCATATATTGTTGTTGTCAATAAAGTTTAATATAAAAAAAAAAAAGAAACATTGGAATAAACTAAGTTTTCTGTCATATACATGATCTAATAATGTATTTTATATGGACATACAGTATTGTACTGAGGCCGATCACCATGGCACTACTAATTTACACAAACTCTGGCTGTAAGAGGCGAGGAGAGTACAGTAAGCCTGTCCTATGAATGCGGTGCCCATACAAAATCTTTGCATTACCACTTATAAATGGGTCCATTCTACATATTATCCACAGTGACAATGCTATAAACTCACTGAATTATAAAAAGAGGGCATATTAGTGGGGATGTATGCACAGCAGTCTTGGTAAATCCGTACCTCTCAACTGTCTTGGTCAGGGTCTGTTTAGGGAGTGCCGGGCACTCCCCCAAAATGTAAAAAATGGGTCATGTTGCTCAGTCCTGCCCCCCTCCAGCCATTTTCTGGAGCGGTCGCCACCTCGGGTGCGGAAGGTCCCACTTCCCACCCTAGAAAATTTGGGAGGTATGGTGTCAGTGTTATTCATTATTACTTGCTGCTAATTATGCTGATTACAGGAGGCACGTAGAAGAATGACTCATGTCTGCACCCAAATAGTCCAGGGTCAAACTGTATCCAGGGTTGTGGTGAGTCCTGGGTTCTACTTAGCTCTGTAATACAGAATATTAGATCATGTACATTTCAATGTATCCTGCATTGATATAACTAAATTAGCATATATTAAAATAAGGAGAGGAAATGATAATATTTGCTGTTTGTATGTGTTTGCTGTGTTGTATTAGGCACAAGTGCTGCAGTTTACAGAGAAAGGAAATGTTAGTGAGGGTGAGAGGCAATGGGGGAAATTTATACCCCTTTTACACCGCCGAAAAATCCGGGTCAGCGGCGGGTCAGACCCGGATCATCGGCGGTGTAAATGGGGTATATCCGTGTCCATTTACACGGGTCCTCTACCCAGGTCCTGACCTGGGTAGAACCCGGATAGGACCCATGTAAAGGCCGGTGTAAATGGTCCCGCTGCGGGTGCAGGCACCCGCAGCGGGTCCACAGCGTGCAGCACTGGGGAAGCTGTCCCCAGGTGCTGGGAGAAGGGGGGTGTCTGCGGCTGCTGAGGGGAGGTGGGGGTACCTGTCAGCCTGCGGTCGGAGCCGGAGGGGATGATGTGCGCCGCCGCCGCTGCTGCTGGTGAATCAGGCCCAATATCATACAACTGCGGGGGATGATGGTCGGAGCCGGAGGGATGATGTGCGCCGCTGCTGCTGTACCACCCCTCGGCAGCCGGTCCCTGCGGCGAATGGACAGTCAGTGTCGGCGGTCCCTCCAGCGCATGGGAACTAGTACTAGTTCCTATGCGCTGGAGGGACCCCCGCCACTGACTGTCCATTCGCCGCAGGAACTTCGCGACCCGCAGTTGTATGATATTGGGCCTGATTCACCAGCACATCATCCCCTCTGGCTCCGACCATCATCGACCGCAGTTGTATGATATTGGGCCTGATTCAGAAGCAGAGGGGGCAGCGCACATCATCCTCTCAGGCTCCGACCTCAGGCTGACAGGTACCCCCACCTCCCATCAGCAGCCGCAGAAACCCCCCTTCTCCCAGCACCCCATGGGGCAGCTTCCCCCCTCTACCCCTTCAGAATTTTTATTTAAGTAGTACTGGCAACAAGCAATTTCACCCCCCTTGGCAACGAGCAAGCATTTTTTATGACATCCACAAGGAAAGGCAGTGCTGACCCAGGTTCAGTATAAATGGTGCAGACCCAGGTCCGACCCAGGTCGAAGTGCTGTGTAAATGGAGTATAAAGCAGGGTCAGACCCTGGAAACTCCAGCGTTCAAAGACCAGGGTCGGACCAGGGTTTTTGGTGTAAAAGGGGTATTACTAAGATATGTATTCTACTTCACATGTGTTGTTGCTATGGGCAACCAATCAGAATCTACTTCTTTATTTAGCACCCTCTAGAAGATAGTAGACAGGATCTGATTGGTTGCCCATAGCAACATCACATGGGAAGTAGAATACACATCTTAGTAAATTTCCCCCAATAATGTAACTTACATAAATCATTTTTTGTTTATTAGGACAGTGTTTGTTTTTATTTTATTTATCATGGCATTGTTTTCTTATTTATTTGTTTGTTTATTGGGGCAATGTTTTGGTTGTTTAATTTTGTCTTTCTTAATTTTTCACTTCCATATATAACTTAAGGTGCCCATACACGGTACAATTATTGTATACAATT
This sequence comes from Crinia signifera, assembly GCF_055691185.1. NCBI lineage: Eukaryota > Metazoa > Chordata > Amphibia > Anura > Myobatrachidae > Crinia > Crinia signifera. The sequence continues at coordinate 77,757,885 of NC_139221.1, read as the reverse complement.
TAGACTCTTTTGCAGCGCATCACATCCGTTTTGCAAAGCAATGAGCAATCTAGTACAAAAAGTATGTGCAGGACATGTACATTTTTGTGCTGTGCGATGTGATGTACATGGGAGCGCGCATCACATGACACCCATTCAATTGTACCTCTCGGCGGCCCTGGGTATGGTTAGGGTTAGCAGCTCTTCCAACACACCCATGAGGTGGCTGCTGAATGTCGTTTTTTTTATGGGGTATCGCCAGTAGCCCTATTCCCCAGATGGATTTTCTGTTCAGGTTTATAATGACTTGGGTCCAATGGGTATGAGAGCTGCAACAATAATGGTCCATCAGGAACAGTTGGAATATATTGGAGCTCACCCTTAAACCTTCATACAATGGGCGCGACCCTATTGCGTCTGTGGATTACATTCAGCACTGATGTTCTAACCCGTCTTATCAGTCGTTGCCACCAGAAGCGTGCGGTCTGATCACGGATCTCTTTCTGCTGATGCTGCAGGTCTTTCAGTTCAGCGGCTTTTGGCTTTATTTCAGCACTTAGTTCTTTTTCATGGTGTTCTATGGCCTGTACGGTGTCATTGGGAAGAGATTCTACCACTTCCTCCAGTTGGGCATTGGTCTCTGCAACCAAACTGCCACCATCTCCTTCCCCGGTGTCACCTTCAGGCCCATCAGTGGCATTGGTGTCCCTTTCTGCTCTCTCATCGAGGGTCCACATTGCATAGTACTCCATCTGCATTTCCATCCAGCCATTTTGAGGAGCATAGCGGTCAAAGCGATGCATGATAGTCTCGCCGAACATTGAAATCTCCACTTTTCCATTCTCTCTGGTCACCATGAGAGTTTCCTCCTCGGTTGCTGGAGCCGTCGCTGGTCTAAGCTCATAGAAATGCTCACCGCTTTGTTGTTCTCCCAGATCTTCGGTCATAGTTCCGGAAAAAACAGTCTTATTAGCGGGTGGTAGTTCCTCATTATATTCTTCTTCATCCATCCACGGAATGCTAGATTCCCCCGAGCTGTCATTAGAGGAATCCATATCAATATTTTTTAACTTGATGCGAATTACTATAAAAGCAAACGCCAAGTAATAGCTGCTAACTCTGTACAGTGAGTAATAGATGCTAACTGTCCAGTGAGTCTACAGCAAAGACACCTGTCTGTGCAGTGAGCTAGGTTATGTAGCACAAAGCCATTGTGACATCATAATGACATCACAATAACAGCCTGTCACTCTGCATATATTGTTGTTGTCAATAAAGTTTAATATTAAAAAAAAAAAGAAACATTGGAATAAACTAAGTTTTCTGTCATATACATGATCTAAGAATGTATTTTATATGGACATACAGTATTGTACTGAGGCCGATCACCATGGCACTACTAATTTACACAAACTCTGGCTGTAAGAGGCGAGGAGAGTACAGTAAGCCTGTCCTATGAATGCGGTGCCCATACAAAATCTTTGCATTACCACTTATAAATGGGTCCATTCTACATATTATCCACAGTGACAATGCTATAAACTCACTGAATTATAAAAAGAGGGCATATTAGTGGGGATGGATGCACAGCAGTCTTGGTAAATCCGTACCTCTCAACTGTCTTGGTCAGGGTCTGTTTAGGGAGTGCCGGGCACTCCCCCAAAATGTAAAAAATGGGTCATGTTGCTTAGTCCTGCCCCCCTCCAGCCATTTTCTGGAGCGGTCGCCACCTCGGGTGCGGAAGGTCCCACTTCCCACCCTAGAAAATTTGGGAGGTATGGTGTCAGTGTTATTCATTATTACTTGCTGCTAATTATGCTGATTACAGGAGGCACGTAGAAAAATGACTCATGTCTGCACCCAAATAGTCCAGGGTCAAACTGTATCCAGGGTTGTGGTGAGTCCTGGGTTCTACTTAGCTCTGTAATACAGAATATTAGATCATGTACATTTCAATGTATCCTGCATTGATATAACTAAATTAGCATATATTAAAATAAGGAGGGGAAATGATAATATTTGCTGTTTGTATGTGTTTGCTGTGTTGTATTAGGCACAAGTGCTGCAGTTTACAGAGAAAGGAAATGTTAGTGAGGGTGAGAGGCAATGGAGGAAATTTATACCCCTTTTACACCGCCGAAAAATCCGGGTCAGCGGCGGGTCAGACCCGGATCATCGGCGGTGTAAATGGGGTATATCCGTGTCCATTTACACGGGTCCTCTACCCAGGTCCTGACCTGGGTAGAACCCGGATAGGACCCATGTAAAGGCCGGTGTAAATGGTCCCGCTGCGGGTGCAGGCACCCGCAGCGGGTCCACAGCGTGCAGCACTGGGGAAGCTGTCCCCAGGTGCTGGGAGAAGGGGGGTGTCTGCGGCTGCTGAGGGGAGGTGGGGGTACCTGTCAGCCTGCGGTCGGAGCCGGAGGGGATGTTGTGCGCCGCCGCCGCTGCTGCTGGTGAATCAGGCCCAATATCATACAACTGCGGGGGATGATGGTCGGAGCCGGAGGGATGATGTGCGCCGCTGCTGCTGTACCACCCCTCGGCAGTCGGTCCCTGCGGCGAATGGACAGTCAGTGTCGGAGGTCCCTCCAGCGCATGGGAACTAGTACTAGTTCCTATGCGCCGGAGGGACCCCCGCCACTGACTGTCCATTCGCTGCAGGAACTTCGCGACCCGCAGTTGTATGATATTGGGCCTGATTCACCAGCACATCATCCCCTCTGGCTCCGACCATCATCGACCGCAGTTGTATGATATTGGGCCTGATTCAGAAGCAGAGGGGGCAGCGCACATCATCCTCTCAGGCTCCGACCTCAGGCTGACAGGTACCCCCACCTCCCATCATCAGCCGCAGAAACCCCCCTTCTCCCAGCACCCCATGGGGCAGCTTCCCCCCTCTACCCCTTCAGAATTTTTATTTAAGTAGTACTGGCAACAAGCAATTTCACCCCCCTTGGCAACGAGCAAGCATTTTTGGTACTTGTGAGTTATCTGGGCGTCCGATTTTGGTACTAGATCGCATACGATATCGCATGCGATATCGCATGCGATTTGCATGCGATATCGCATGCGATTTGCGATTTAGCATGCGATTTGAATAAGATTTGCTATTAATTTCATTACCCCACTATCCCCAAAGTGTGTCTATCAACGTGAACCCGAAGCGTGGCGAGCGCAGCGAGCCCGCGAGGGGCGGCGGTACGTGTCCTCCGACCTTTTCATGCCCTACTATCCACTAGGGCGTGGAGTGAGAATAGAATAGTGTGGCGAGCGCAGCGAGCCACCGAGCCCGAAGCGTGGCGAGCGCAGCGAGCCCCGCGAGGGGACGCGGACACCTTCACAGGTATCCGCGTGCCCTTGCGGGCTTCACAGGTGTCCGCGTCCCCTCGCGGGGCTCGCTGCGCTCGCCACGCTTCGGGCTCGGTGGCTCGCTGCGCTCGCCACACTATTATATTCTCACTCCACGCCCTAGTGGATAGTAGGGCATGAAAAGGTCGGAGGACGCGTACCGCCGCCCCTCGCGGGCTCGCTGCGCTCGCCACGCTTCGGGTTCACGTTGATAGACACACTTTGGGGATAGTGGGGTAATGAAATGAATAGCAAATCTTATGCAAATCGCATGCTAAATCGCATGCAAATCGTAAATCGCATGCGATATCGCATGCGATATCATATGCGATATCGCATGCAAATCGCATGCAAATCGTAAGTACCCAAATCGGACGCCCAGATAACTCACAAGTACCGCATTTTTTATGACATCCACAAGGAAAGGCAGTGCTGACCCAGGTTCAGTATAAATGGTGCAGACCCAGGTCCGACCCAGGTCGAAGTGCTGTGTAAATGGAGTATAAAGCAGGGTCAGACCCTGGAAACTCCAGCGTTCAAAGACCAGGGTTTTTGGTGTAAAAGGGGTATTACTAAGATATGTATTCTACTTCACATGTGTTGTTGCTATGGGCAACCAATCAGAATCTACTTCTTTATTTAGCACCCTCTAGAAGATAGTAGACAGGATCTGATTGGTTGCCCATAGCAACATCACATGGGAAGTAGAATACACATCTTAGTAAATTTCCCCCAATAATGTAACTTACATAAATCATTTTTTGTTTATTAGGACAGTGTTTGTTTTTATTTTATTTATCATGGCAGTGTTTTCTTATTTATTTGTTTGTTTATTGGGGCAATGATTTGGTTGTTTAATTTTGTCTTTCTTAATTTTTCACTTCCATATATAACTTAAGGTGCCCATACACGGTACAATTATTGTATACAATTTAGACTCTTTTGCAGCGCATCACATCCGTTTTGCAAAGCAATGAGCAATCTAGTACAAAAAGTATGTGCAGGACATGTACATTTTTGTGCTGTGCGATGTGATGTACATGGGAGCGCGCATCACATGACACCCATTCAATTGTACCTCTCGGCGGCCCTGGGTATGGTTAGGGTTAGCAGCTCTTCCAACACACCCATGAGGTGGCTGCTGAATGTCGTTTTTTTTATGGGGTATCGCCAGTAGCCCTATTCCCCAGATGGATTTTCTGTTCAGGTTTATAATGACTTGGGTCCAATGGGTATGAGAGCTGCAACAATAATGGTCCATCAGGAACAGTTGGAATATATTGGAGCTCACCCTTAAACCTTCATACAATGGGCGCGACCCTATTGCGTCTGTGGATTACATTCAGCACTGATGTTCTAACCCGTCTTATCAGTCGTTGCCACCAGAAGCGTGCGGTCTGATCACGGATCTCTTTCTGCTGATGCTGCAGGTCTTTCAGTTCAGCGGCTTTTGGCTTTATTTCAGCACTTAGTTCTTTTTCATGGTGTTCTATGGCCTGTACGGTGTCATTGGGAAGAGATTCTACCACTTCCTCCAGTTGGGCATTGGTCTCTGCAACCAAACTGCCACCATCTCCTTCCCCGGTGTCACCTTCAGGCCCATCAGTGGCATTGGTGTCCCTTTCTGCTCTCTCATCGAGGGTCCACATTGCATAGTACTCCATCTGCATTTCCATCCAGCCATTTTGAGGAGCATAGCGGTCAAAGCGATGCATGATAGTCTCGCCGAACATTGAAATCTCCACTTTTCCATTCTCTCTGGTCACCATGAGAGTTTCCTCCTCGGTTGCTGGAGCCGTCGCTGGTCTAAGCTCATAGAAATGCTCACCGCTTTGTTGTTCTCCCAGATCTTCGGTCATAGTTCCGGAAAAACAGTCTTATTAGCGGGTGGTAGTTCCTCATTATATTCTTCTTCATCCATCCACGGAATGCTAGATTCCCCCGAGCTGTCATTAGAGGAATCCATATCAATATTTTTTAACTTGATGCGAATTACTATAAAAGCAAACGCCAAGTAATAGCTGCTAACTCTGTACAGTGAGTAATAGATGCTAACTGTCCAGTGAGTCTACAGCAAAGATACCTGTCTGTGCAGTGAGCTAGGTTATGTAGCACAAAGCCATTGTGACATCATAATGACATCACAATAACAGCCTGTCACTCTGCATATATTGTTGTTGTCAATAAAGTTTAATATTAAAAAAAAAAAAGAAACATTGGAATAAACTAAGTTTTCTGTCATATACATGATCTAATAATGTATTTTATATGGACATACAGTATTGTACTGAGGCCGATCACCATGGCACTACTAATTTACACAAACTCTGGCTGTAAGAGGCGAGGAGAGTACAGTAAGCCTGTCCTATGAATGCGGTGCCCATACAAAATCTTTGCATTACCACTTATAAATGGGTCCATTCTACATATTATCCACAGTGACAATGCTATAAACTCACTGAATTATAAAAAGAGGGCATATTAGTGGGGATGTATGCACAGCAGTCTTGGTAAATCCGTACCTCTCAACTGTCTTGGTCAGGGTCTGTTTAGGGAGTGCCGGGCACTCCCCCAAAATGTAAAAAATGGGTCATGTTGCTCAGTCCTGCCCCCTCCAGCCATTTTCTGGAGCGGTCGCCACCTCGGGTGCGGAAGGTCCTACTTCCCACCCTAGAAAATTTGGGAGGTATGGTGTCAGTGTTATTCATTATTACTTGCTGCTAATTATGCTGATTACAGGAGGCACGTAGAAGAATGACTCATGTCTGCACCCAAATAGTCCAGGGTCAAACTGTATCCAGGGTTGTGGTGAGTCCTGGGTTCTACTTAGCTCTGTAATACAGAATATTAGATCATGTACATTTCAATGTATCCTGCATTGATATAACTAAATTAGCATATATTAAAATAAGGAGGGGAAATGATAATATTTGCTGTTTGTATGTGTTTGCTGTGTTGTATTAGGCACAAGTGCTGCAGTTTACAGAGAAAGGAAATGTTAGTGAGGGTGAGAGGCAATGGGGGAAATTTATACCCCTTTTTACACCGCCGAAAAATCCGGGTCAGCGGCGGGTCAGACCCGGATCATCGGCGGTGTAAATGGGGTATATCCGTGTCCATTTACACGGGTCCTCTACCCAGGTCCTGACCTGGGTAGAACCCGGATAGGACCCATGTAAAGGCCGGTGTAAATGGTCCCGCTGCGGGTGCAGGCACCCGCAGCGGGTCCACAGCGTGCAGCACTGGGGAAGCTGTCCCCAGGTGCTGGGAGAAGGGGGGTGTCTGCGGCTGCTGAGGGGAGGTGGGGGTACCTGTCAGCCTGCGGTCGGAGCCGGAGGGGATGATGTGCGCCGCTGCTGCTGGTGAATCAGGCCCAATATCATACAACTGCGGGGGATGATGGTCCGAGCCGGAGGGATGATGTGCGCCGCTGCTGCTGTACCACCCCTCGGCAGCCGGTCCCTGCGGCGAATGGACAGTCAGTGTCGGCGGTCCCTCCAGCGCATGGGAACTAGTACTAGTTCCTATGCGCCGGAGGGACCCCCGCCACTGACTGTCCATTCGCCGCAGGAACTTCGCGACCCGCAGTTGTATGATATTGGGCCTGATTCACCAGCACATCATCCCCTCTGGCTCCGACCATCATCGACCGCAGTTGTATGATATTGGGCCTGATTCAGAAGCAGAGGGGGCAGCGCACATCATCCTCTCAGGCTCCGACCTCAGGCTGACAGGTACCCCCACCTCCCATCATCAGCTGCAGAAATCCCCCTTCTCCCAGCACCCCATGGGGCAGCTTCCCCCCTCTACCCCTTCAGAATTTTTATTTAAGTAGTACTGGCAACAAGCAATTTCACCCCCCTTGGCAACGAGCAAGCATTTTTTATGACATCCACAAGGAAAGGCAGTGCTGACCCAGGTTCAGTATAAATGGTGCAGACCCAGGTCCGACCCAGGTCGAAGTGCTGTGTAAATGGAGTATAAAGCAGGGTCAGACCCTGGAAACTCCAGCGTTCAAAGACCAGGGTCGGACCAGGGTTTTTGGTGTAAAAGGGGTATTACTAAGATATGTATTCTACTTCACATGTGTTGTTGCTATGGGCAACCAATCAGAATCTACTTCTTTATTTAGCACCCTCTAGAAGATAGTAGACAGGATCTGATTGGTTGCCCATAGCAACATCACATGGGAAGTAGAATACACATCTTAGTAAATTTCCCCCAATAATGTAACTTACATAAATCATTTTTTGTTTATTAGGACAGTGTTTGTTTTTATTTTATTTATCATGGCAGTGTTTTCTTATTTATTTGTTTGTTTATTGGGGCAATGTTTTGGTTGTTTAATTTTGTCTTTCTTAATTTTTCACTTCCATATATAACTTAAGGTGCCCATACACGGTACAATTATTGTATACAATTTAGACTCTTTTGCAGCGCATCACATCCGTTTTGCAAAGCAATGAGCAATCTAGTACAAAAAGTATGTGCAGGACATGTACATTTTTGTGCTGTGCGATGTGATGTACATGGGAGCGCGCATCACATGACACCCATTCAATTGTACCTCTCGGCGGCCCTGGGTATGGTTAGGGTTAGCAGCTCTTCCAACACACCCATGAGGTGGCTGCTGAATGTCGTTTTTTTTATGGGGTATCGCCAGTAGCCCTATTCCCCAGATGGATTTTCTGTTCAGGTTTATAATGACTTGGGTCCAATGGGTATGAGAGCTGCAACAATAATGGTCCATCAGGAACAGTTGGAATATATTGGAGCTCACCCTTAAACCTTCATACAATGGGCGCGACCCTATTGCGTCTGTGGATTACATTCAGCACTGATGTTCTAACCCGTCTTATCAGTCGTTGCCACCAGAAGCGTGCGGTCTGATCACGGATCTCTTTCTGCTGATGCTGCAGGTCTTTCAGTTCAGCGGCTTTTGGCTTTATTTCAGCACTTAGTTCTTTTTCATGGTGTTCTATGGCCTGTACGGTGTCATTGGGAAGAGATTCTACCACTTCCTCCAGTTGGGCATTGGTCTCTGCAACCAAACTGCCACCATCTCCTTCCCCGGTGTCACCTTCAGGCCCATCAGTGGCATTGGTGTCCCTTTCTGCTCTCTCATCGAGGGTCCACATTGCATAGTACTCCATCTGCATTTCCATCCAGCCATTTTGAGGAGCATAGCGGTCAAAGCGATGCATGATAGTCTCGCCGAACATTGAAATCTCCACTTTTCCATTCTCTCTGGTCACCATGAGAGTTTCCTCCTCGGTTGCTGGAGCCGTCGCTGGTCTAAGCTCATAGAAATGCTCACCGCTTTGTTGTTCTCCCAGATCTTCGGTCATAGTTCCGGAAAAAACAGTCTTATTAGCGGGTGGTAGTTCCTCATTATATTCTTCTTCATCCATCCACGGAATGCTAGATTCCCCCGAGCTGTCATTAGAGGAATCCATATCAATATTTTTTAACTTGATGCGAATTACTATAAAAGCAAACGCCAAGTAATAGCTGCTAACTCTGTACAGTGAGTAATAGATGCTAACTGTCCAGTGAGTCTACAGCAAAGATACCTGTCTGTGCAGTGAGCTAGGTTATGTAGCACAAAGCCATTGTGACATCATAATGACATCACAATAACAGCCTGTCACTCTGCATATATTGTTGTTGTCAATAAAGTTTAATATTAAAAAAAAAAAAAGAAACATTGGAATAAACTAAGTTTTCTGTCATATACATGATCTAATAATGTATTTTATATGGACATACAGTATTGTACTGAGGCCGATCACCATGGCACTAATAATTTACACAAACTCTGGCTGTAAGAGGCGAGGAGAGTACAGTAAGCCTGTCCTATGAATGCGGTGCCCATACAAAATCTTTGCATTACCACTTATAAATGGGTCCATTCTACATATTATCCACAGTGACAATGCTATAAACTCACTGAATTATAAAAAGAGGGCATATTAGTGGGGATGTATGCACAGCAGTCTTGGTAAATCCGTACCTCTCAACTGTCTTGGTCAGGGTCTGTTTAGGGAGTGCCGGGCACTCCCCCAAAATGTAAAAAATGGGTCATGTTGCTCAGTCCTGCCCCCTCCAGCCATTTTCTGGAGCGGTCGCCACCTCGGGTGCGGAAGGTCCTACTTCCCACCCTAGAAAATTTGGGAGGTATGGTGTCAGTGTTATTCATTATTACTTGCTGCTAATTATGCTGATTACAGGAGGCACGTAGAAGAATGACTCATGTCTGCACCCAAATAGTCCAGGGTCAAACTGTATCCAGGGTTGTGGTGAGTCCTGGGTTCTACTTAGCTCTGTAATACAGAATATTAGATCATGTACATTTCAATGTATCCTGCATTGATATAACTAAATTAGCATATATTAAAATAAGGAGGGGAAATGATAATATTTGCTGTTTGTATGTGTTTGCTGTGTTGTATTAGGCACAAGTGCTGCAGTTTACAGAGAAAGGAAATGTTAGTGAGGGTGAGAGGCAATGGGGGAAATTTATACCCCTTTTACACCGCCGAAAAATCCGGGTCAGCGGCGGGTCAGACCCGGATCATCGGCGGTGTAAATGGGGTATATCCGTGTCCATTTACACGGGTCCTCTACCCAGGTCCTGACCTGGGTAGAACCCGGATAGGACCCATGTAAAGGCCGGTGTAAATGGTCCCGCTGCGGGTGCAGGCACCCGCAGCGGGTCCACAGCGTGCAGCACTGGGGAAGCTGTCCCCAGGTGCTGGGAGAAGGGGGGTGTCTGCGGCTGCTGAGGGGAGGTGGGGGTACCTGTCAGCCTGCGGTCGGAGCCGGAGGGGATGATGTGCGCCGCTGCTGCTGGTGAATCAGGCCCAATATCATACAACTGCGGGGGATGATGGTCCGAGCCGGAGGGATGATGTGCGCCGCTGCTGCTGTACCACCCCTCGGCAGCCGGTCCCTGCGGCGAATGGACAGTCAGTGTCGGCGGTCCCTCCAGCGCATGGGAACTAGTACTAGTTCCTATGCGCCGGAGGGACCCCCGCCACTGACTGTCCATTCGCCGCAGGAACTTCGCGACCCGCAGTTGTATGATATTGGGCCTGATTCACCAGCACATCATCCCCTCTGGCTCCGACCATCATCGACCGCAGTTGTATGATATTGGGCCTGATTCAGAAGCAGAGGGGGCAGCGCACATCATCCTCTCAGGCTCCGACCTCAGGCTGACAGGTACCCCCACCTCCCATCATCAGCTGCAGAAATCCCCCTTCTCCCAGCACCCCATGGGGCAGCTTCCCCCCTCTACCCCTTCAGAATTTTTATTTAAGTAGTACTGGCAACAAGCAATTTCACCCCCCTTGGCAACGAGCAAGCATTTTTTATGACATCCACAAGGAAAGGCAGTGCTGACCCAGGTTCAGTATAAATGGTGCAGACCCAGGTCCGACCCAGGTCGAAGTGCTGTGTAAATGGAGTATAAAGCAGGGTCAGACCCTGGAAACTCCAGCGTTCAAAGACCAGGGTCGGACCAGGGTTTTTGGTGTAAAAGGGGTATTACTAAGATATGTATTCTACTTCACATGTGTTGTTGCTATGGGCAACCAATCAGAATCTACTTCTTTATTTAGCACCCTCTAGAAGATAGTAGACAGGATCTGATTGGTTGCCCATAGCAACATCACATGGGAAGTAGAATACACATCTTAGTAAATTTCCCCCAATAATGTAACTTACATAAATCATTTTTTGTTTATTAGGACAGTGTTTGTTTTTATTTTATTTATCATGGCAGTGTTTTCTTATTTATTTGTTTGTTTATTGGGGCAATGTTTTGGTTGTTTAATTTTGTCTTTCTTAATTTTTCACTTCCATATATAACTTAAGGTGCCCATACACGGTACAATTATTGTATACAATTTAGACTCTTTTGCAGCGCATCACATCCGTTTTGCAAAGCAATGAGCAATCTAGTACAAAAAGTATGTGCAGGACATGTACATTTTTGTGCTGTGCGATGTGATGTACATGGGAGCGCGCATCACATGACACCCATTCAATTGTACCTCTCGGCGGCCCTGGGTATGGTTAGGGTTAGCAGCTCTTCCAACACACCCATGAGGTGGCTGCTGAATGTCGTTTTTTTTATGGGGTATCGCCAGTAGCCCTATTCCCCAGATGGATTTTCTGTTCAGGTTTATAATGACTTGGGTCCAATGGGTATGAGAGCTGCAACAATAATGGTCCATCAGGAACAGTTGGAATATATTGGAGCTCACCCTTAAACCTTCATACAATGGGCGCGACCCTATTGCGTCTGTGGATTACATTCAGCACTGATGTTCTAACCCGTCTTATCAGTCGTTGCCACCAGAAGCGTGCGGTCTGATCACGGATCTCTTTCTGCTGATGCTGCAGGTCTTTCAGTTCAGCGGCTTTTGGCTTTATTTCAGCACTTAGTTCTTTTTCATGGTGTTCTATGGCCTGTACGGTGTCATTGGGAAGAGATTCTACCACTTCCTCCAGTTGGGCATTGGTCTCTGCAACCAAACTGCCACCATCTCCTTCCCCGGTGTCACCTTCAGGCCCATCAGTGGCATTGGTGTCCCTTTCTGCTCTCTCATCGAGGGTCCACATTGCATAGTACTCCATCTGCATTTCCATCCAGCCATTTTGAGGAGCATAGCGGTCAAAGCGATGCATGATAGTCTCGCCGAACATTGAAATCTCCACTTTTCCATTCTCTCTGGTCACCATGAGAGTTTCCTCCTCGGTTGCTGGAGCCGTCGCTGGTCTAAGCTCATAGAAATGCTCACCGCTTTGTTGTTCTCCCAGATCTTCGGTCATAGTTCCGGAAAAAACAGTCTTATTAGCGGGTGGTAGTTCCTCATTATATTCTTCTTCATCCATCCACGGAATGCTAGATTCCCCCGAGCTGTCATTAGAGGAATCCATATCAATATTTTTTAACTTGATGCGAATTACTATAAAAGCAAACGCCAAGTAATAGCTGCTAACTCTGTACAGTGAGTAATAGATGCTAACTGTCCAGTGAGTCTACAGCAAAGACACCTGTCTGTGCAGTGAGCTAGGTTATGTAGCAAAAAGCCATTGTGACATCATAATGACATCACAATAACAGCCTGTCACTCTGCATATATTGTTGTTGTCAATAAAGTTTAATATTAAAAAAAAAAAGAAACATTGGAATAAACTAAGTTTTCTGTCATATACATGATCTAATAATGTATTTTAAATGGACATACAGTATTGTACTGAGGCCGATCACCATGGCACTACTAATTTACACAAACTCTGGCTGTAAGAGGCGAGGAGAGTACAGTAAGCCTGTCCTATGAATGCGGTGCCCATACAAAATCTTTGCATTACCACTTATAAATGGGTCCGTTCTACATATTCTACATATTATCCACAGTGACAATGCTATAAACTCACTGAATTATAAAAAGAGGGCATATTAGTGGGGATGTATGCACAGCAGTCTTGGTAAATCCGTACCTCTCAACTGTCTTGGTCAGGGTCTGTTTAGGGAGTGCCGGGCACTCCCCCAAAATGTAAAAAATGGGTCATGTTGCTCAGTCCTGCCCCCCTCCAGCCATTTTCTGGAGCGGTCGCCACCTCGGGTGCGGAAGGTCCCACTTCCCACCCTAGAAAATTTGGGAGGTATGGTGTCAGTGTTATTCATTATTACTTGCTGCTAATTATGCTGATTACAGGAGGCACGTAGAAGAATGACTCATGTCTGCACCCAAGTAGTCCAGGGTCAAACTGTATCCAGGGTTGTGGTGAGTCCTGGGTTCTACTTAGCTCTGTAATACAGAATATTAGATAATGTACATTTCAATGTATCCTGCATTGATATAACTAAATTAGCATATATTAAAATAAGGAGGGGAAATGATAATATTTGCTGTTTGTATGTGTTTGCTGTGTTGTATTAGGCACAAGTGCTGCAGTTTACAGAGAAAGAAAATGTTAGTGAGGGTGAGAGGCAATGGGGGAAATTTATACCCCTTTTACACCGCCGAAAAATCCGGGTCAGCGGCGGGTCAGACCCGGATCATCGGCGGTGTAAATGGGGTATATCCGTGTCCATTTACACGGGTCCTCTACCCAGGTCCTGACCTGGGTAGAACCCGGATAGGACCCATGTAAAGGCTGGTGTAAATGGTCCCGCTGCGGGTGCAGGCACCCGCAGCGGGTCCACAGCGTGCAGCACTGGGGAAGCTGTCCCCAGGTGCTGGGAGAAGGGGGTGTCTGCGGCTGCTGAGGGGAGGTGGGGGTACCTGTCAGCCTGCGGTCGGAGCCGGAGGGGATGATGTGCGCCGCTGCTGCTGGTGAATCAGGCCCAATATCATACAACTGTGGGGGATGATGGTCCGAGCCGGAGGGATGATGTGCGCCGCTGCTGCTGTACCACCCCTCGGCAGCCGGTCCCTGCGGCGAATGGACAGTCAGTGTCGGCGGTCCCTCCAGCGCATGGGAACTAGTACTAGTTCCTATGCGCCGGAGGGACCCCCGCCACTGACTGTCCATTCGCCGCAGGAACTTCGCGACCCGCAGTAGTATGATATTGGGCCTGATTCACCAGCACATCATCCCCTCTGGCTCCGACCATCATCGACCGCAGTTGTATGATATTGGGCCTGATTCAGAAGCAGAGGGGGCAGCGCACATCATCCTCTCAGGCTCCGACCTCAGGCTGACAGGTACCCCCACCTCCCATCAGCAGCCGCAGAAACCCCCCTTCTCCCAGCACCCCATGGGGCAGCTTCCCCCCTCTACCCCTTCAGAATTTTTATTTAAGTAGTACTGGCAACAAGCAATTTCACCCCCCTTGGCAACGAGCAAGCATTTTTTATGACATCCACAAGGAAAGGCAGTGCTGACCCAGGTTCAGTATAAATGGTGCAGACCCAGGTCCGACCCAGGTCGAAGTGCTGTGTAAATGGTGTATAAAGCAGGGTCAGACCCTGGAAACTCCAGCGTTCAAAGACCAGGGTTTTTGGTGTAAAAGGGGTATTACTAAGATATGTATTCTACTTCACATGTGTTGTTGCTATGGGCAACCAATCAGAATCTACTTCTTTATTTAGCACCCTCTAGAAGATAGTAGACAGGATCTGATTGGTTGCCCAGAGCAACATCACATGGGAAGTAGAATACACATCTTAGTAAATTTCCCCCAATAATGTAACTTACATAAATCATTTTTTGTTTATTAGGACAGTGTTTGTTTTTATTTTATTTATCATGGCAGTGTTTTCTTATTTATTTGTTTGTTTATTGGGGCAATGTTTTGGTTGTTTAATTTTGTCTTTCTTAATTTTTCACTTCCATATATAACTTAAGGTGCCCATACACGGTACAATTATTGTATACAATTTAGACTCTTTTGCAGCGCATCACATCCGTTTTGCAAAGCAATGAGCAATCTAGTACAAAAAGTATGTGCAGGACATGTACATTTTTGTGCTGTGCGATGTGATGTACATGGGAGCGCGCATCACATGACACCCATTCAATTGTACCTCTCGGCGGCCCTGGGTATGGTTAGGGTTAGCAGCTCTTCCAACACACCCATGAGGTGGCTGCTGAATGTCGTTTTTTTTATGGGGTATCGCCAGTAGCCCTATTCCCCAGATGGATTTTCTGTTCAGGTTTATAATGACTTGGGTCCAATGGGTATGAGAGCTGCAACAATAATGGTCCATCAGGAACAGTTGGAATATATTGGAGCTCACCCTTAAACCTTCATACAATGGGCGCGACCCTATTGCGTCTGTGGATTACATTCAGCACTGATGTTCTAACCCGTCTTATCAGTCGTTGCCACCAGAAGCGTGCGGTCTGATCACGGATCTCTTTCTGCTGATGCTGCAGGTCTTTCAGTTCAGCGGCTTTTGGCTTTATTTCAGCACTTAGTTCTTTTTCATGGTGTTCTATGGCCTGTACGGTGTCATTGGGAAGAGATTCTACCACTTCCTCCAGTTGGGCATTGGTCTCTGCAACCAAACTGCCACCATCTCCTTCCCCGGTGTCACCTTCAGGCCCATCAGTGGCATTGGTGTCCCTTTCTGCTCTCTCATCGAGGGTCCACATTGCATAGTACTCCATCTGCATTTCCATCCAGCCATTTTGAGGAGCATAGCGGTCAAAGCGATGCATGATAGTCTCGCCGAACATTGAAATCTCCACTTTTCCATTCTCTCTGGTCACCATGAGAGTTTCCTCCTCGGTTGCTGGAGCCGTCGCTGGTCTAAGCTCATAGAAATGCTCACCGCTTTGTTGTTCTCCCAGATCTTCGGTCATAGTTCCGGAAAAAACAGTCTTATTAGCGGGTGGTAGTTCCTCATTATATTCTTCTTCATCCATCCACGGAATGCTAGATTCCCCCGAGCTGTCATTAGAGGAATCCATATCAATATTTTTTAACTTGATGCGAATTACTATAAAAGCAAACGCCAAGTAATAGCTGCTAACTCTGTACAGTGAGTAATAGATGCTAACTGTCCAGTGAGTCTACAGCAAAGATACCTGTCTGTGCAGTGAGCTAGGTTATGTAGCACAAAGCCATTGTGACATCATAATGACATCACAATAACAGCCTGTCACTCTGCATATATTGTTGTTGTCAATAAAGTTTAATATTAAAAAAAAAAAGAAACATTGGAATAAACTAAGTTTTCTGTCATATACATGATCTAATAATGTATTTTATATGGACATACAGTATTGTACTGAGGCCGGTCACCATGGCACTACTAATTTACACAAACTCTGGCTGTAAGAGGCGAGGAGAGTACAGTAAGCCTGTCCTATGAATGCGGTGCCCATACAAAATCTTTGCATTACCACTTATAAATGGGTCCATTCTACATATTATCCACAGTGACAATGCTATAAACTCACTGAATTATAAAAAGAGGGCATATTAGTGGGGATGTATGCACAGCAGTCTTGGTAAATCCGTACCTCTCAACTGTCTTGGTCAGGGTCTGTTTAGGGAGTGCCGGGCACTCCCCCAAAATGTAAAAAATGGGTCATGTTGCTCAGTCCTGCCCCCTCCAGCCATTTTCTGGAGCGGTCGCCACCTCGGGTGCGGAAGGTCCCACTTCCCACCCTAGAAAATTTGGGAGGTATGGTGTCAGTGTTATTCATTATTACTTGCTGCTAATTATGCTGATTACAGGAGGCACGTAGAAGAATGACTCATGTCTGCACCCAAATAGTCCAGGGTCAAACTGTATCCAGGGTTGTGGTGAGTCCTGGGTTCTACTTAGCTCTGTAATACAGAATATTAGATCATGTACATTTCAATGTATCCTGCATTGATATAACTAAATTAGCATATATTAAAATAAGGAGGGGAAATGATAATATTTGCTGTTTGTATGTGTTTGCTGTGTTGTATTAGGCACAAGTGCTGCAGTTTACAGAGAAAGGAAATGTTAGTGAGGGTGAGCGGCAATGGGGGAAATTTATACCCCTTTTACACCGCCGAAAAATCCGGGTCAGCGGCGGGTCAGACCCGGATCATCGGCGGTGTAAATGGGGTATATCCGTGTCCATTTACACGGGTCCTCTACCCAGGTCCTGACCTGGGTAGAACCCGGATAGGACCCATGTAAAGGCCGGTGTAAATGGTCCCGCTGCGGGTGCAGGCACCCGCAGCGGGTCCACAGCGTGCAGCACTGGGGAAGCTGTCCCCAGGTGCTGGGAGAAGGGGGGTGTCTGCGGCTGCTGAGGGGAGGTGGGGGTACCTGTCAGCCTGCGGTCGGAGCCGGAGGGGATGATGTGCGCCGCCGCCGCTGCTGCTGGTGAATCAGGCCCAATATCATACAACTGCGGGGGATGATGGTCGGAGCCGGAGAGATGATGTGCGCCGCTGCTGCTGTACCACCCCTCGGCAGCCGGTCCCTGCGGCGAATGGACAGTCAGTGTCGGAGGTCCCTCCAGCGCATGGGAACTAGTACTAGTTCCTATGCGCCGGAGGGACCCCCGCCACTGACTGTCCATTCGCCGCAGGAACTTCGCGACCCGCAGTTGTATGATATTGGGCCTGATTCACCAGCACATCATCCCCTCTGGCTCCGACCATCATCGACCGCAGTTGTATGATATTGGGCCTGATTCAGAAGCAGAGGGGGCAGCGCACATCATCCTCTCAGGCTCCGACCTCAGGCTGACAGGTACCCCCACCTCCCATCAGCAGCCGCAGAAACCCCCCTTCTCCCAGCACCCCATGGGGCAGCTTCCCCCCTCTACCCCTTCAGAATTTTTATTTAAGTAGTACTGGCAACAAGCAATTTCACCCCTCTTGGCAACGAGCAAGCATTTTTTATGACATCCACAAGGAAAGGCAGTGCTGACCCAGGTTCAGTATAAATGGTGCAGACCCAGGTCCGACCCAGGTCGAAGTGCTGTGTAAATGGAGTATAAAGCAGGGTCAGACCCTGGAAACTCCAGCGTTCAAAGACCAGGGTTTTTGGTGTAAAAGGGGTATTACTAAGATATGTATTCTACTTCACATGTGTTGTTGCTATGGGCAACCAATCAGAATCTACTTCTTTATTTAGCACCCTCTAGAAGATAGTAGACAGGATCTGATTGGTTGCCCATAGCAACATCACATGGGAAGTAGAATACACATCTTAGTAAATTTCCCCCAATAATGTAACTTACATAAATCATTTTTTGTTTATTAGGACAGTGTTTGTTTTTATTTTATTTATCATGGCAGTGTTTTCTTATTTATTTGTTTGTTTATTGGGGCAATGTTTTGGTTGTTTAATTTTGTCTTTCTTAATTTTTCACTTCCATATATAACTTAAGGTGCCCATACACGGTACAATTATTGTATACAATTTAGACTCTTTTGCAGCGCATCACATCCGTTTTGCAAAGCAATGAGCAATCTAGTACAAAAAGTATGTGCAGGACATGTACATTTTTGTGCTGTGCGATGTGATGTACATGGGAGCGCGCATCACATGACACCCATTCAATTGTACCTCTCGGCGGCCCTGGGTATGGTTAGGGTTAGCAGCTCTTCCAACACACCCATGAGGTGGCTGCTGAATGTCGTTTTTTTTATGGGGTATCGCCAGTAGCCCTATTCCCCAGATGGATTTTCTGTTCAGGTTTATAATGACTTGGGTCCAATGGGTATGAGAGCTGCAACAATAATGGTCCATCAGGAACAGTTGGAATATATTGGAGCTCACCCTTAAACCTTCATACAATGGGCGCGACCCTATTGCGTCTGTGGATTACATTCAGCACTGATGTTCTAACCCGTCTTATCAGTAGTTGCCACCAGAAGCGTGCGGTCTGATCACGGATCTCTTTCTGCTGATGCTGCAGGTCTTTCAGTTCAGCGGCTTTTGGCTTTATTTCAGCACTTAGTTCTTTTTCATGGTGTTCTATGGCCTGTACGGTGTCATTGGGAAGAGATTCTACCACTTCCTCCAGTTGGGCATTGGTCTCTGCAACCAAACTGCCACCATCTCCTTCCCCGGTGTCACCTTCAGGCCCATCAGTGGCATTGGTGTCCCTTTCTGCTCTCTCATCGAGGGTCCACATTGCATAGTACTCCATCTGCATTTCCATCCAGCCATTTTGAGGAGCATAGCGGTCAAAGCGATGCATGATAGTCTCGCCGAACATTGAAATCTCCACTTTTCCATTCTCTCTGGTCACCATGAGAGTTTCCTCCTCGGTTGCTGGAGCCGTCGCTGGTCTAAGCTCATAGAAATGCTCACCGCTTTGTTGTTCTCCCAGATCTTCGGTCATAGTTCCGGAAAAAACAGTCTTATTAGCGGGTGGTAGTTCCTCATTATATTCTTCTTCATCCATCCACGGAATGCTAGATTCCCCCGAGCTGTCATTAGAGGAATCCATATCAATATTTTTTAACTTGATGCGAATTACTATAAAAGCAAACGCCAAGTAATAGCTGCTAACTCTGTACAGTGAGTAATAGATGCTAACTGTCCAGTGAGTCTACAGCAAAGATACCTGTCTGTGCAGTGAGCTAGGTTATGTAGCACAAAGCCATTGTGACATCATAATGACATCACAATAACAGCCTGTCACTCTGCATATATTGTTGTTGTCAATAAAGTTTAATATAAAAAAAAAAAGAAACATTGGAATAAACTAAGTTTTCTGTCATATACATGATCTAATAATGTATTTTATATGGACATACAGTATTGTACTGAGGCCGATCACCATGGCACTACTAATTTACACAAACTCTGGCTGTAAGAGGCGAGGAGAGTACAGTAAGCCTGTCCTATGAATGCGGTGCCCATACAAAATCTTTGCATTACCACTTATAAATGGGTCCATTCTACATATTATCCACAGTGACAATGCTATAAACTCACTGAATTATAAAAAGAGGGCATATTAGTGGGTATGTATGCACAGCAGTCTTGGTAAATCCGTACCTCTCAACTGTCTTGGTCAGGGTCTGTTTAGGGAGTGCCGGGCACTCCCCCAAAATGTAAAAAATGGGTCATGTTGCTCAGTCCTGCCCCCTCCAGCCATTTTCTGGAGCGGTCGCCACCTCGGGTGCGGAAGGTCCCACTTCCCACCCTAGAAAATTTGGGAGGTATGGTGTCAGTGTTATTCATTATTACTTGCTGCTAATTATGCTGATTACAGGAGGCACGTAGAAGAATGACTCATGTCTGCACCCAAATAGTCCAGGGTCAAACTGTATCCAGGGTTGTGGTGAGTCCTGGGTTCTACTTAGCTCTGTAATACAGAATATTAGATCATGTACATTTCAATGTATCCTGCATTGATATAACTAAATTAGCATATATTAAAATAAGGAGGGGAAATGATAATATTTGCTGTTTGTATGTGTTTGCTGTGTTGTATTAGGCACAAGTGCTGCAGTTTACAGAGAAAGGAAATGTTAGTGAGGGTGAGCGGCAATGGGGGAAATTTATACCCCTTTTACACCGCCGAAAAATCCGGGTCAGCGGCGGGTCAGACCCGGATCATCGGCGGTGTAAATGGGGTATATCCGTGTCCATTTACACGGGTCCTCTACCCAGGTCCTGACCTGGGTAGAACCTGGATAGGACCCATGTAAAGGCCGGTGTAAATGGTCCCGCTGCGGGTGCAGGCACCCGCAGCGGGTCAACAGCGTGCAGCACTGGGGAAGCTGTCCCCAGGTGCTGGGAGAAGGGGGGTGTCTGCGGCTGCTGAGGGGAGGTGGGGGTACCTGTCAGCCTGCGGTCGGAGCCGGAGGGGATGATGTGCGCCGCCGCCGCTGCTGCTGGTGAATCAGGCCCAATATCATACAACTGCGGGGGATGATGGTCGGAGCCGGAGAGATGATGTGCGCCGCTGCTGCTGTACCACCCCTCGGCAGCCGGTCCCTGCGGCGAATGGACAGTCAGTGTCGGAGGTCCCTCCAGCGCATGGGAACTAGTACTAGTTCCTATGCGCCGGAGGGACCCCCGCCACTGACTGTCCATTCGCCGCAGGAACTTCGCGACCCGCAGTTGTATGATATTGGGCCTGATTCACCAGCACATCATCCCCTCTGGCTCCGACCATCATCGACCGCAGTTGTATGATATTGGGCCTGATTCAGAAGCAGAGGGGGCAGCGCACATCATCCTCTCAGGCTCCGACCTCAGGCTGACAGGTACCCCCACCTCCCATCATCAGCCGCAGAAATCCCCCTTCTCCCAGCACCCCATGGGGCAGCTTTACCCCTTCAGAATTTTTATTTAAGTAGTACTGGCAACAAGCAATTTCACCCCCCTTGGCAACGAGCAAGCATTTTTTATGACATCCACAAGGAAAGGCAGTGCTGACCCAGGTTCAGTATAAATGGTGCAGACCCAGGTCCGACCCAGGTCGAAGTGCTGTGTAAATGGAGTATAAAGCAGGGTCAGACCCTGGAAACTCCAGCGTTCAAAGACGAGGGTCGGACCAGGGTATTTGGTGTAAAAGGGGTATTACTAAGATATGTATTCTACTTCACATGTGTTGTTGCTATGGGCAACCAATCAGAATCTACTTCTTTATTTAGCACCCTCTAGAAGATAGTAGACAGGATCTGATTGGTTGCCCATAGCAACATCACATGGGAAGTAGAATACACATCTTAGTAAATTTCCCCCAATAATGTAACTTACATAAATCATTTTTTGTTTATTAGGACAGTGTTTGTTTTTATTTTATTTATCATGGCAGTGTTTTCTTATTTATTTGTTTGTTTATTGGGGCAATGTTTTGGTTGTTTAATTTTGTCTTTCTTAATTTTTCACTTCCATATATAACTTAAGGTGCCCATACACGGTACAATTATTGTATACAATTTAGACTCTTTTGCAGCGCATCACATCCGTTTTGCAAAGCAATGAGCAATCTAGTACAAAAAGTATGTGCAGGACATGTACATTTTTGTGCTGTGCGATGTGATGTACATGGGAGCGCGCATCACATGACACCCATTCAATTGTACCTCTCGGCGGCCCTGGGTATGGTTAGGGTTAGCAGCTCTTCCAACACACCCATGAGGTGGCTGCTGAATGTCGTTTTTTTTATGGGGTATCGCCAGTAGCCCTATTCCCCAGATGGATTTTCTGTTCAGGTTTATAATGACTTGGGTCCAATGGGTATGAGAGCTGCAACAATAATGGTCCATCAGGAACGGTTGGAATATATTGGAGCTCACCCTTAAACCTTCATACAATGGGCGCGACCCTATTGCGTCTGTGGATTACATTCAGCACTGATGTTCTAACCCGTCTTATCAGTCGTTGCCACCAGAAGCGTGCGGTCTGATCACGGATCTCTTTCTGCTGATGCTGCAGGTCTTTCAGTTCAGCGGCTTTTGGCTTTATTTCAGCACTTAGTTCTTTTTCATGGTGTTCTATGGCCTGTACGGTGTCATTGGGAAGAGATTCTACCACTTCCTCCAGTTGGGCATTGGTCTCTGCAACCAAACTGCCACCATCTCCTTCCCCGGTGTCACCTTCAGGCCCATCAGTGGCATTGGTGTCCCTTTCTGCTCTCTCATCGAGGGTCCACATTGCATAGTACTCCATCTGCATTTCCATCCAGCCATTTTGAGGAGCATAGCGGTCAAAGCGATGCATGATAGTCTCGCCGAACATTGAAATCTCCACTTTTCCATTCTCTCTGGTCACCATGAGAGTTTCCTCCTCGGTTGCTGGAGCCGTCGCTGGTCTAAGCTCATAGAAATGCTCACCGCTTTGTTGTTCTCCCAGATCTTCGGTCATAGTTCCGGAAAAAACAGTCTTATTAGCGGGTGGTAGTTCCTCATTATATTCTTCTTCATCCATCCACGGAATGCTAGATTCCCCCGAGCTGTCATTAGAGGAATCCATATCAATATTTTTTAACTTGATGCGAATTACTATAAAAGCAAACGCCAAGTAATAGCTGCTAACTCTGTACAGTGAGTAATAGATGCTAACTGTCCAGTGAGTCTACAGCAAAGATACCTGTCTGTGCAGTGAGCTAGGTTATGTAGCACAAAGCCATTGTGACATCATAATGACATCACAATAACAGCCTGTCACTCTGCATATATTGTTGTTGTCAATAAAGTTTAATATTAAAAAAAAAAAGAAACATTGGAATAAACTAAGTTTTCTGTCATATACATGATCTAATAATGTATTTTATATGGACATACAGTATTGTACTGAGGCCGATCACCATGGCACTACTAATTTACACAAACTCTGGCTGTAAGAGGCGAGGAGAGTACAGTAAGCCTGTCCTATGAATGCGGTGCCCATACAAAATCTTTGCATTACCACTTATAAATGGGTCCATTCTACATATTATCCACAGTGACAATGCTATAAACTCACTGAGGGCATATTAGTGGGGATGTATGCACAGCAGTCTTGGTAAATCCGTACCTCTCAACTGTCTTGGTCAGGGTCTGTTTAGGGAGTGCCGGGCACTCCCCCAAAATGTAAAAAATGGGTCATGTTGCTCAGTCCTGCCCCCTCCAGCCATTTTCTGGAGCGGTCGCCACCTCGGGTGCGGAAGGTCCCACTTCCCACCCTAGAAAATTTGGGAGGTATGGTGTCAGTGTTATTCATTATTACTTGATGCTAATTATGCTGATTACAGGAGGCACGTAGAAGAATGACTCATGTCTGCACCCAAATAGTCCAGGGTCAAACTGTATCCAGGGTTGTGGTGAGTCCTGGGTTCTACTTAGCTCTGTAATACAGAATATTAGATCATGTACATTTCAATGTATCCTGCATTGATATAACTAAATTAGCATATATTAAAATAAGGAGGGGAAATGAAATGATAATATTTGCTGTTTGTATGTGTTTGCTGTGTTGTATTAGGCACAAGTGCTGCAGTTTACAGAGAAAGGAAATGTTAGTGAGGGTGAGAGGCAATGGGGGAAATTTATACCCCTTTTACACCGCCGAAAAATCCGGGTCAGCGGCGGGTCAGACCCGGATCATCGGCGGTGTAAATGGGGTATATCCGTGTCCATTTACACGGGTCCTCTACCCAGGTCCTGACCTGGGTAGAACCCGGATAGGACCCATGTAAAGGCCGGTGTAAATGGTCCCGCTGCGGGTGCAGGCACCCGCAGCGGGT
This sequence comes from Crinia signifera, assembly GCF_055691185.1. NCBI lineage: Eukaryota > Metazoa > Chordata > Amphibia > Anura > Myobatrachidae > Crinia > Crinia signifera. Next base: position 77,733,903 of record NC_139221.1, on the reverse strand, counting down.
CCACAGCGTGCAGCACTGGGGAAGCTGTCCCCAGGTGCTGGGAGAAAGGGGGTGTCTGCGGCTGCTGAGGGGAGGTGGGGGTACCTGTCAGCCTGCGGTGGGAACTAGTACTAGTTCCTATGCGGCGGAGGGACCCCCGCCACTGACTGTCCATTCGCCGCAGGAACTTTGCGACCCGCAGTTGTATGATATTGGGCCTGATTCACCAGCACATCATCCCCTCTGGCTCCGACCATCATCGACCGCAGTTGTATGATATTGGGCCTGATTCAGAAGCAGAGGGGGCAGCGCACATCATCCTCTCAGGCTCCGACCTCAGGCTGACAGGTACCCCCACCTCCCATCATCAGCCGCAGAAATCCCCCTTCTCCCAGCACCCCATGGGGCAGCTTTACCCCTTCAGAATTTTTATTTAAGTAGTACTGGCAACAAGCAATTTCACCCCCCTTGGCAACGAGCAAGCATTTTTTATGACATCCACAAGAAAAGGCAGTGCTGACCCAGGTTCAGTATAAATGGTGCAGACCCAGGTCCGACCCAGGTCGAAGTGCTGTGTAAATGGAGTATAAAGCAGGGTCAGACCCTGGAAACTCCAGCGTTCAAAGACCAGGGTCGGACCAGGGTTTTTGGTGTAAAAGGGGTATTACTAAGATATGTATTCTACTTCACATGTGTTGTTGCTATGGGCAACCAATCAGAATCTACTTCTTTATTTAGCACCCTCTAGAAGATAGTAGACAGGATCTGATTGGTTGCCCATAGCAACATCACATGGGAAGTAGAATACACATCTTAGTAAATTTCCCCCAATAATGTAACTTACATAAATAATTTTTTGTTTATTAGGACAGTGTTTGTTTTTATTTTATTTATCATGGCAGTGTTTTCTTATTTATTTGTTTGTTTATTGGGGCAATGTTTTGGTTGTTTAATTTTGTCTTTCTTAATTTTTCACTTCCATATATAACTTAAGGTGCCCATACACGGTACAATTATTGTATACAATTTAGACTCTTTTGCAGCGCATCACATCCGTTTTGCAAAGCAATGAGCAATCTAGTACAAAAAGTATGTGCAGGACATGTACATTTTTGTGCTGTGCGATGTGATGTACATGGGAGCGCGCATCACATGACACCCATTCAATTGTACCTCTCGGCGGCCCTGGGTATGGTTAGGGTTAGCAGCTCTTCCAACACACCCATGAGGTGGCTGCTGAATGTCGTTTTTTTTATGGGGTATCGCCAGTAGCCCTATTCCCCAGATGGATTTTCTGTTCAGGTTTATAATGACTTGGGTCCAATGGGTATGAGAGCTGCAACAATAATGGTCCATCAGGAACGGTTGGAATATATTGGAGCTCACCCTTAAACCTTCATACAATGGGCGCGACCCTATTGCGTCTGTGGATTACATTCAGCACTGATGTTCTAACCCGTCTTATCAGTCGTTGCCACCAGAAGCGTGCGGTCTGATCACGGATCTCTTTCTGCTGATGCTGCAGGTCTTTCAGTTCAGCGGCTTTTGGCTTTATTTCAGCACTTAGTTCTTTTTCATGGTGTTCTATGGCCTGTACGGTGTCATTGGGAAGAGATTCTACCACTTCCTCCAGTTGGGCATTGGTCTCTGCAACCAAACTGCCACCATCTCCTTCCCCGGTGTCACCTTCAGGCCCATCAGTGGCATTGGTGTCCCTTTCTGCTCTCTCATCGAGGGTCCACATTGCATAGTACTCCATCTGCATTTCCATCCAGCCATTTTGAGGAGCATAGCGGTCAAAGCGATGCATGATAGTCTCGCCGAACATTGAAATCTCCACTTTTCCATTCTCTCTGGTCACCATGAGAGTTTCCTCCTCAGTTGCTGGAGCCGTCGCTGGTCTAAGCTCATAGAAATGCTCACCGCTTTGTTGTTCTCCCAGATCTTCGGTCATAGTTCCGGAAAAAACAGTCTTATTAGCGGGTGGTAGTTCCTCATTATATTCTTCTTCATCCATCCACGGAATGCTAGATTCCCCCGAGCTGTCATTAGAGGAATCCATATCAATATTTTTTAACTTGATGCGAATTACTATAAAAGCAAACGCCAAGTAATAGCTGCTAACTCTGTACAGTGAGTAATAGATGCTAACTGTCCAGTGAGTCTACAGCAAAGATACCTGTCTGTGCAGTGAGCTAGGTTATGTAGCACAAAGCCATTGTGACATCATAATGACATCACAATAACAGCCTGTTACTCTGCATATATTGTTGTTGTCAATAAAGTTTAATATTAAAAAAAAAAAGAAACATTGGAATAAACTAAGTTTTCTGTCATATACATGATCTAATAATGTATTTTATATGGACATACAGTATTGTACTGAGGCCGATCACCATGGCACTACTAATTTACACAAACTCTGGCTGTAAGAGGCGAGGAGAGTACAGTAAGCCTGTCCTATGAATGCGGTGCCCATACAAAATCTTTGCATTACCACTTATAAATGGGTCCATTCTACATATTATCCACAGTGACAATGCTATAAACTCACTGAGGGCATATTAGTGGGGATGTATGCACAGCAGTCTTGGTAAATCCGTACCTCTCAACTGTCTTGGTCAGGGTCTGTTTAGGGAGTGCCGGGCACTCCCCCAAAATGTAAAAAATGGGTCATGTTGCTCAGTCCTGCCCCCTCCAGCCATTTTCTGGAGCGGTCGCCACCTCGGGTGCGGAAGGTCCCACTTCCCACCCTAGAAAATTTGGGAGGTATGGTGTCAGTGTTATTCATTATTACTTGCTGCTAATTATGCTGATTACAGGAGGCACGTAGAAGAATGACTCATGTCTGCACCCAAATAGTCCAGGGTCAAACTGTATCCAGGGTTGTGGTGAGTCCTGGGTTCTACTTAGCTCTGTAATACAGAATATTAGATCATGTACATTTCAATGTATCCTGCATTGATATAACTAAATTAGCATATATTAAAATAAGGAGGGGAAATGATAATATTTGCTGTTTGTATGTGTTTGCTGTGTTGTATTAGGCACAAGTGCTGCAGTTTACAGAGAAAGGAAATGTTAGTGAGGGTGAGAGGCAATGGGGGAAATTTATACCCCTTTTACACCGCCGAAAAATCCGGGTCAGCGGCGGGTCAGACCCGGATAGGACCCATGTAAAGGCCGGTGTAAATGGTCCCGCTGCGGGTGCAGGCACCCGCAGCGGGTCCACAGCGTGCAGCACTGGGGAAGCTGTCCCCAGGTGCTGGGAGAAGGGGGGTGTCTGCGGCTGCTGAGGGGAGGTGGGGGTACCTGTCAGCCTGCGGTGGGAACTAGTACTAGTTCCTATGCGCCGGAGGGACCCCCGCCACTGACTGTCCATTCGCCGCAGGAACTTCGCGACCCGCAGTTGTATGATATTGGGCCTGATTCACCAGCACATCATCCCCTCTGGCTCCGACCATCATCGACCGCAGTTGTATGATATTGGGCCTGATTCAGAAGCAGAGGGGGCAGCGCACATCATCCTCTCAGGCTCCGACCTCAGGCTGACAGGTACCCCCACCTCCCATCATCAGCCGCAGAAATCCCCCTTCTCCCAGCACCCCATGGGGCAGCTTTACCCCTTCAGAATTTTTATTTAAGTAGTACTGGCAACAAGCAATTTCACCCCCCTTGGCAACGAGCAAGCATTTTTTATGACATCCACAAGGAAAGGCAGTGCTGACCCAGGTTCAGTATAAATGGTGCAGACCCAGGTCCGACCCAGGTCGAAGTGCTGTGTAAATGGAGTATAAAGCAGGGTCAGACCCTGGAAACTCCAGCGTTCAAAGACCAGGGTTTTTGGTGTAAAAGGGGTATTACTAAGATATGTATTCTACTTCACATGTGTTGTTGCTATGGGCAACCAATCAGAATCTACTTCTTTATTTAGCACCCTCTAGAAGATAGTAGACAGGATCTGATTGGTTGCCCATAGCAACATCACATGGGAAGTAGAATACACATCTTAGTAAATTTCCCCCAATAATGTAACTTACATAAATCATTTTTTGTTTATTAGGACAGTGTTTGTTTTTATTTTATTTATCATGGCAGTGTTTTCTTATTTATTTGTTTGTTTATTGGGGCAATGTTTTGGTTGTTTAATTTTGTCTTTCTTAATTTTTCACTTCCATATATAACTTAAGGTGCCCATACACGGTACAATTATTGTATACAATTTAGACTCTTTTGCAGCGCATCACATCCGTTTTGCAAAGCAATGGGCAATCTAGTACAAAAAGTATGTGCAGGACATGTACATTTTTGTGCTGTGCGATGTGATGTACATGGGAGCGCGCATCACATGACACCCATTCAATTGTACCTCTCGGCGGCCCTGGGTATGGTTAGGGTTAGCAGCTCTTCCAACACACCCATGAGGTGGCTGCTGAATGTCGTTTTTTTTATGGGGTATCGCCAGTAGCCCTATTCCCCAGATGGATTTTCTGTTCAGGTTTATAATGACTTGGGTCCAATGGGTATGAGAGCTGCAACAATAATGGTCCATCAGGAACAGTTGGAATATATTGGAGCTCACCCTTAAACCTTCATACAATGGGCGCGACCCTATTGCGTCTGTGGATTACATTCAGCACTGATGTTCTAACCCGTCTTATCAGTCGTTGCCACCAGAAGCGTGCGGTCTGATCACGGATCTCTTTCTGCTGATGCTGCAGGTCTTTAAGTTCAGCGGCTTTTGGCTTTATTTCAGCACTTAGTTCTTTTTCATGGTGTTCTATGGCCTGTACGGTGTCATTGGGAAGAGATTCTACCACTTCCTCCAGTTGGGCATTGGTCTCTGCAACCAAACTGCCACCATCTCCTTCCCCGGTGTCACCTTCAGGCCCATCAGTGGCATTGGTGTCCCTTTCTGCTCTCTCATCGAGGGTCCACATTGCATAGTACTCCATCTGCATTTCCATCCAGCCATTTTGAGGAGCATAGCGGTCAAAGCGATGCATGATAGTCTCGCCGAACATTGAAATCTCCACTTTTCCATTCTCTCTGGTCACCATGAGAGTTTCCTCCTCGGTTGCTGGAGCCGTCGCTGGTCTAAGCTCATAGAAATGCTCACCACTTTGTTGTTCTCCCAGATCTTCGGTCATAGTTCCGGAAAAAACAGTCTTATTAGCGGGTGGTAGTTCCTCATTATATTCTTCTTCATCCATCCACGGAATGCTAGATTCCCCAGAGCTGTCATTAGAGGAATCCATATCAATATTTTTTAACTTGATGCAAATTACTATAAAAGCAAACGCCAAGTAATAGCTGCTAACTCTGTACAGTGAGTAATAGATGCTAACTGTCCAGTGAGTCTACAGCAAAGACACCTGTCTGTGCAGTGAGCTAGGTTATGTAGCACAAAGCCATTGTGACATCATAATGACATCACAATAACAGCCTGTCACTCTGCATATATTGTTGTTGTCAATAAAGTTTAATATTAAAAAAAAAAAAGAAACATTGGAATAAACTAAGTTTTCTGTCATATACATGATCTAATAATGTATTTTAAATGGACATACAGTATTGTACTGAGGCCGATCACCATGGCACTACTAATTTACACAAACTCTGGCTGTAAGAGGCGAGGAGAGTACAGTAAGCCTGTCCTATGAATGCGGTGCCCATACAAAATCTTTGCATTACCACTTATAAATGGGTCCATTCTACATATTATCCACAGTGACAATGCTATAAACTCACTGAATTATAAAAAGAGGGCATATTAGTGGGGATGTATGCACAGCAGTCTTGGTAAATCCGAACCTCTCAACTGTCTTGGTCAGGGTCTGTTTAGGGAGTGCCGGGCACTCCCCCAAAATGTAAAAAATGGGTCATGTTGCTCAGTCCTGCCCCCCTCCAGCCATTTTCTGGAGCGGTCGCCACCTCGGGTGCGGAAGGTCCCACTTCCCACCCTAGAAAATTTGTGAGGTATGGTGTCAGTGTTATTCATTATTACTTGCTGCTAATTATGCTGATTACAGGAGGCACGTAGAAGAATGACTAATGTCTGCACCCAAATAGTCCAGGGTCAAACTGTATCCAGGGTTGTGGTGAGTCCTGGGTTCTACTTAGCTCTGTAATACAGAATATTAGATCATGTACATTTCAATGTATCCTGCATTGATATAACTAAATTAGCATATATTAAAATAAGGAGGGGAAATGATAATATTTGCTGTTTGTATGTGTTTGCTGTGTTGTATTAGGCACAAGTGCTGCAGTTTACAGAGAAAGGAAATGTTAGTGAGGGTGAGAGGCAATGGGGGAAATTTATACCCCTTTTACACCGCCGAAAAATCCGGGTCAGCGGCGGGTCAGACCCGGATCATCGGCGGTGTAAATGGGGTATATCCGTGTCCATTTACACGGGTCCTCTACCCAGGTCCTGACCTGGGTAGAACCCGGATAGGACCCATGTAAAGGCCGGTGTAAATGGTCCCGCTGCGGGTGCAGGCACCCGCAGCGGGTCCACAGCGTGCAGCACTGGGGAAGCTGTCCCCAGGTGCTGGGAGAAGGGGGGTGTCTGCGGCTGCTGAGGGGAGGTGGGGGTACCTGTCAGCCTGCGGTCGGTGCCGGAGGGGATGATGTGCGCCGCTGCTGCTGGTGAATCAGGCCCAATATCATACAACTGCGGGGGATGATGGTCCGAGCCGGAGGGATGATGTGCGCCGCTGCTGCTGTACCACCCCTCGGCAGCCGGTCCCTGCGGCGAATGGACAGTCAGTGTCGGCGGTCCCTCCAGCGCATGGGAACTAGTACTAGTTCCTATGCGCCGGAGGGACCCCCGCCACTGACTGTCCATTCGCCGCAGGAACTTCGCGACCCGCAGTTGTATGATATTGGGCCTGATTCACCAGCACATCATCCCCTCTGGCTCCGACCATCATCGACCGCAGTTGTATGATATTGGGCCTGATTCAGAAGCAGAGGGGGCAGCGCACATCATCCTCTCAGGCTCCGACCTCAGGCTGACAGGTACCCCCACCTCCCATCATCAGCCGCAGAAATCCCCCTTCTCCCAGCACTCCATGGGGCAGCTTCCCCCCTCTACCCCTTCAGAATTTTTATTTAAGTAGTACTGGCAACAAGCAATTTCACCCCCCTTTTCAACGAGCAAGCATTTTTTATGACATCCACAAGGAAAGGCAGTGATGACCCAGGTTCAGTATAAATGGTGCAGACCCAGGTCCGACCCAGGTCGAAGTGCTGTGTAAATGGAGTATAAAGCAGGGTCAGACCCTGGAAACTCCAGCGTTCAAAGACCAGGGTCGGACCAGGGTTTTTGGTGTAAAAGGGGTATTACTAAGATATGTATTCTACTTCACATGTGTTGTTGCTTTGGGCAACCAATCAGAATCTACTTCTTTATTTAGCACCCTCTAGAACAGGCATGTCCAACGTTGGCCCTCCAGATGTTGTGAAACTACACATCCCAGCATGCTTTGCCACAGTTTTGCTATTAGAGAATGCTAAAACTATTGCAAAGCATTCTGGGATGTGTAGTTTCAAAACATCTGGAGGGCCAACGTTGGACATGCCTGCTCTAGAAGATAGTAGACAGGATCTGATTGGTTGCCCATAGCAACATCACATGGGAAGTAGAATACACATCTTAGTAAATTTCCCCCAATAATGTAACTTACATAAATCATTTTTTGTTTATTAGGACAGTGTTTGTTTTTATTTTATTTATCATGGCAGTGTTTTCTTATTTATTTGTTTGTTTATTGGGGCAATGATTTGGTTGTTTAATTTTGTCTTTCTTAATTTTTCACTTCCATATATAACTTAAGGTGCCCATACACGGTACAATTATTGTATACAATTTAGACTCTTTTGCAGCGCATCACATCCGTTTTGCAAAGCAATGAGCAATCTAGTACAAAAAGTATGTGCAGGACATGTACATTTTTGTGCTGTGCGATGTGATGTACATGGGAGCGCGCATCACATGACACCCATTCAATTGTACCTCTCGGCGGCCCTGGGTATGGTTAGGGTTAGCAGCTCTTCCAACACACCCATGAGGTGGCTGCTGAATGTCGTTTTTTTTATGGGGTATCGCCAGTAGCCCTATTCCCCAGATGGATTTTCTGTTCAGGTTTATAATGACTTGGGTCCAATGGGTATGAGAGCTGCAACAATAATGGTCCATCAGGAACAGTTGGAATATATTGGAGCTCACCCTTAAACCTTCATACAATGGGCGCGACCCTATTGCGTCTGTGGATTACATTCAGCACTGATGTTCTAACCCGTCTTATCAGTCGTTGCCACCAGAAGCGTGCGGTCTGATCACGGATCTCGTTCTGCTGATGCTGCAGGTCTTTCAGTTCAGCGGCTTTTGACTTTATTTCAGCACTTAGTTCTTTTTCATGGTGTTCTATGGCCTGTACGGTGTCATTGGGAAGAGATTCTACCACTTCCTCCAGTTGGGCATTGGTCTCTGCAACCAAACTGCCACCATCTCCTTCCCCGGTGTCACCTTCAGGCCCATCAGTGGCATTGGTGTCCCTTTCTGCTCTCTCATCGAGGGTCCACATTGCATAGTACTCCATCTGCATTTCCATCCAGCCATTTTGAGGAGCATAGCGGTCAAAGCGATGCATGATAGTCTCGCCGAACATTGAAATCTCCACTTTTCCATTCTCTCTGGTCACCATGAGAGTTTCCTCCTCGGTTGCTGGAGCCGTCGCTGGTCTAAGCTCATAGAAATGCTCACCGCTTTGTTGTTCTCCCAGATCTTCGGTCATAGTTCCGGAAAAAACAGTCTTATTAGCGGGTGGTAGTTCCTCATTATATTCTTCTTCATCCATCCACGGAATGCTAGATTCCCCCGAGCTGTCATTAGAGGAATCCATATAAATATTTTTTAACTTGATGCGAATTACTATAAAAGCAAACGCCAAGTAATAGCTGCTAACTCTGTACAGTGAGTAATAGATGCTAACTGTCCAGTGAGTCTACAGCAAAGATACCTGTCTGTGCAGTGAGCTACAGATGGAGCAGGGCTTATTATTGCTGGCGGAGCGCCAGGACCGTGTCCCTGGCGATCCGCCAGCAATCTGGCGCTCTGGCTGAATGAGACGCTCGTGCGTCTCCCACGCACGAGCGTCTCAATAGCCGGGCGGCGAGGCGGCGCGGCGGGTGCAGTCCTGCCCGTCTCCAGCTTCAGGGAGACGGGCAGGGCTGCGGGGGGCTGCGGGGGGGCGGTGTGGACCGGCGGGGACCCGGGGAAGCCGGCGGGGACCCGGGCAAAAGCTCCGTCGGAACGGGACGCGCGTGCACCTCGTGCACGCGCGTCCCCTTCCGACATACAGATGGCGCGGGGCGGGGGATGGCGGGTGGCGAGTCCTCCGCCATCCCCAGCAAAGACAAGCCCTGCGCTATCTGTAGGTTATGTAGCACAAAGCCATTGTGACATCATAATGACATCACAATAACAGCCTGTCACTCTGCATATATTGTTGTTGTCAATAAAGTTTAATATTAAAAAAAAAAAAGAAACATTGGAATAAACTAAGTTTTCTGTCATATACATGATCTAATAATGTATTTTATATGGACATACAGTATTGTACTGAGGCCGATCACCATGGCACTACTAATTTACACAAACTCTGGCTGTAAGAGGCGAGGAGAGTACAGTAAGCCTGTCCTATGAATGCGGTGCCCATACAAAATCTTTGCATTACCACTTATAAATGGGTCCATTCTACATATTATCCACAGTGACAATGCTATAAACTCACTGAATTATAAAAAGAGGGCATATTAGTGGGGATGTATGCACAGCAGTCTTGGTAAATCCGTACCTCTCAACTGTCTTGGTCAGGGTCTGTTTAGGGAGTGCCGGGCACTCCCCCAAAATGTAAAAAATGGGTCATGTTGCTCAGTCCTGCCCCCTCCAGCCATTTTCTGGAGCGGTCGCCACCTCGGGTGCGGAAGGTCCCACTTCCCACCCTAGAAAATTTGGGAGGTATGGTGTCAGTGTTATTCATTATTACTTGCTGCTAATTATGCTGATTACAGGAGGCACGTAGAAGAATGACTCATGTCTGCACCCAAATAGTCCAGGGTCAAACTGTATCCAGGGTTGTGGTGAGTCCTGGGTTCTACTTAGCTCTGTAATACAGAATATTAGATCATGTACATTTCAATGTATCCTGCATTGATATAACTAAATTAGCATATATTAAAATAAGGAGGGGAAATGATAATATTTGCTGTTTGTATGTGTTTGCTGTGTTGTATTAGGCACAAGTGCTGCAGTTTACAGAGAAAGGAAATGTTAGTGAGGGTGAGAGGCAATGGGGGAAATTTATACCCCTTTTACACCGCCGAAAAATCCGGGTCAGCGGCGGGTCAGACCCGGATCATCGGCGGTGTAAATGGGGTATATCCGTGTCCATTTACACGGGTCCTCTACCCAGGTCCTGACCTGGGTAGAACCCGGATAGGACCCATGTAAAGGCCGGTGTAAATGGTCCCGCTGCGGGTGCAGGCACCCGCAGCGGGTCCACAGCGTGCAGCACTGGGGAAGCTGTCCCCAGGTGCTGGGAGAAGGGGGGTGTCTGCGGCTGCTGAGGGGAGGTGGGGGTACCTGTCAGCCTGCGGTCGGAGCCGGAGGGGATGATGTGCGCCGCCGCCGCTGCTGCTGGTGAATCAGGCCCAATATCATACAACTGCGGGGGATGATGGTCGGAGCCGGAGAGATGATGTGCGCCGCTGCTGCTGTACCACCCCTCGGCAGCCGGTCCCTGCGGCGAATGGACAGTCAGTGTCGGAGGTCCCTCCAGCGCATGGGAACTAGTACTAGTTCCTATGCGCCGGAGGGACCCCCGCCACTGACTGTCCATTCGCCGCAGGAACTTCGCGACCCGCAGTTGTATGATATTGGGCCTGATTCACCAGCACATCATCCCCTCTGGCTCCGACCATCATCGACCGCAGTTGTATGATATTGGGCCTGATTCAGAAGCAGAGGGGGCAGCGCACATCATCCTCTCAGGCTCCGACCTCAGGCTGACAGGTACCCCCACCTCCCATCATCAGCCGCAGAAACCCCCCTTCTCCCAGCACCCCATGGGGCAGCTTCCCCCCTCTACCCCTTCAGAATTTTTATTTAAAGTAGTACTGGCAACAAGCAATTTCACCCCCCTTGGCAACGAGCAAGCATTTTTTATGACATCCACAAGGAAAGGCAGTGCTGACCCAGGTTCAGTATAAATGGTGCAGACCCAGGTCCGACCCAGGTCGAAGTGCTGTGTAAATGGAGTATAAAGCAGGGTCAGACCCTGGAAACTCCAGCGTTCAAAGACCAGGGTTTTTGGTGTAAAAGGGGTATTACTAAGATATGTATTCTACTTCACATGTGTTGTTGCTATGGGCAACCAATCAGAATCTACTTCTTTATTTAGCACCCTCTAGAAGATAGTAGACAGGATCTGATTGGTTGCCCATAGCAACATCACATGGGAAGTAGAATACACATCTTAGTAAATTTCCCCCAATAATGTAACTTACATAAATCATTTTTTGTTTATTAGGACAGTGTTTGTTTTTATTTTATTTATCATGGCAGTGTTTTCTTATTTATTTATTTGTTTGTTTATTGGGGCAATGTTTTGGTGGTTTAATTTTGTCTTTCTTAATTTTTCACTTCCATATATAACTTAAGGTGCCCATACACGGTACAATTATTGTATACAATTTAGACTCTTTGCTTTGCAAAACGGATGTGATGCGCTGCAAATGAGCAATCTAGTACAAAAAGTATGTGCAGGACATGTACATTTTTGTGCTGTGCGATGTGATGTACATGGGAGCGCGCATCACATGACACCCATTCAATTGTACCTCTCGGCGGCCCTGGGTATGGTTAGGGTTAGCAGCTCTTCCAACACACCCATGAGGTGGCTGCTGAATGTCGTTTTTTTTATGGGGTATCGCCAGTAGCCCTATTCCCCAGATGGATTTTCTGTTCAGGTTTATAATGACTTGGGTCCAATGGGTATGAGAGCTGCAACAATAATGGTCCATCAGGAACAGTTGGAATATATTGGAGCTCACCCTTAAACCTTCATACAATGGGCGCGACCCTATTGCGTCTGTGGATTACATTCAGCACTGATGTTCTAACCCGTCTTATCAGTCGTTGCCACCAGAAGCGTGCGGTCTGATCACGGATCTCTTTCTGCTGATGCTGCAGGTCTTTCAGTTCAGCGGCTTTTGGCTTTATTTCAGCACTTAGTTCTTTTTCATGGTGTTCTATGGCCTGTACGGTGTCATTGGGAAGAGATTCTACCACTTCCTCCAGTTGGGCATTGGTCTCTGCAACCAAACTGCCACTATCTCCTTCCCCGGTGTCACCTTCAGGCCCATCAGTGGCATTGGTGTCCCTTTCTGCTCTCTCATCGAGGGTCCACATTGCATAGTACTCCATCTGCATTTCCATCCAGCCATTTTGAGGAGCATAGCGGTCAAAGCGATGCATGATAGTCTCGCCGAACATTGAAATCTCCACTTTTCCATTCTCTCTGGTCACCATGAGAGTTTCCTCCTCGGTTGCTGGAGCCGTCGCTGGTCTAAGCTCATAGAAATGCTCACCGCTTTGTTGTTCTCCCAGATCTTCGGTCATAGTTCCGAAAAAAACAGTCTTATTAGCGGGTGGTAGTTCCTCATTATATTCTTCTTCATCCATCCACGGAATGCTAGATTCCCCCGAGCTGTCATTAGAGGAATCCATATCAATATTTTTTAACTTGATGCGAATTACTATAAAAGCAAACGCCAAGTAATAGCTGCTAACTCTGTACAGTGAGTAATAGATGCTAACTGTCCAGTGAGTCTACAGCAAAGATACCTGTCTGTGCAGTGAGCTAGATTATGTAGCACAAAGCCATTGTGACATCATAATGACATCACAATAACAGCCTGTCACTCTGCATATATTGTTGTTGTCAATAAAGTTTAATATTAAAAAAAAAAAAAGAAACATTGGAATAAACTAAGTTTTCTGTCATATACATGATCTAATAATGTATTTTATATGGACATACAGTATTGTACTGAGGCCGATCACCATGGCACTACTAATTTACACAAACTCTGGCTGTAAGAGGCGAGGAGAGTACAGTAAGCCTGTCCTATGAATGCGGTGCCCATACAAAATCTTTGCATTACCACTTATAAATGGGTCCATTCTACATATTATCCACAGTGACAATGCTATAAACTCACTGAATTATAAAAAGAGGGCATATTAGTGGGTATGCACAGCAGTCTTGGTAAATCCGTACCTCTCAACTGTCTTGGTCAGGGTCTGTTTAGGGAGTGCCGGGCACTCCCCCAAAATGTAAAAAATGGGTCATGTTGCTCAGTCCTGCCCCCTCCAGCCATTTTCTGGAGCGGTCGCCACCTCGGGTGCGGAAGGTCCCACTTCCCACCCTTGAAAATTTGGGAGGTATAGTGTCAGTGTTATTCATTATTACTTGCTGCTAATTATGCTGATTACAGGAGGCACATAGAAGAATGACTCATGTCTGCACCCAAATAGTCCAGGGTCAAACTGTATCCAGGGTTGTGGTGAGTCCTGGGTTCTACTTAGCTCTGTAATACAGAATATTAGATCATGTACATTTCAATGTATCCTGCATTGATATAACTAAATTAGCATATATTAAAATAAGGAGGGGAAATGATAATATTTGCTGTTTGTATGTGTTTGCTGTGTTGTATTAGGCACAAGTGCTGCAGTTTACAGAGAAAGGAAATGTTAGTGAGGGTGAGAGGCAATGGGGGAAATTTATACCCCTTTTACACTGCCGAAAAATCCGGGTCAGCGGCGGGTCAGACCCGGATCATCGGCGATGTAAATGGGGTATATCCGTGTCCATTTACACGGGTCCTCTACCCAGGTCCTGACCTGGGTAGAACCCGGATAGGACCCATGTAAAGGCCGGTGTAAATGGTCCCGCTGCGGGTGCAGGCACCCGCAGCGGGTCCACAGCGTGCAGCACTGGGGAAGCTGTCCCCAGGTGCTGGGAGAAGGGGGGTGTCTGCGGCTGCTGAGGGGAGGTGGGGGTACCTGTCAGCCTGCGGTCGGAGCCGGAGGGGATGATGTGCGCCGCTGCTGCTGGTGAATCAGGCCCAATATCATACAACTGCGGGGGATGATGGTCCGAGCCGGAGGGATGATGTGCGCCGCTGCTGCTGTACCACCCCTCGGCAGCCGGTCCCTGCGGCGAATGGACAGTCAGTGTCGGCGGTCCCTCCAGCGCATGGGAACTAGTACTAGTTCCTATGCGCCGGAGGGACCCCCGCCACTGACTGTCCATTCGCCGCAGGAACTTCGCGACCCGCAGTTGTATGATATTGGGCCTGATTCACCAGCACATCATCCCCTCTGGCTCCGACCATCATCGACCGCAGTTGTATGATATTGGGCCTGATTCAGAAGCAGAGGGTCAGCGCACATCATCCTCTCAGGCTCCGACCTCAGGCTGACAGGTACCCCCACCTCCCATCATCAGCCGCAGAAATCCCCCTTCTCCCAGCACCCCATGGGGCAGCTTCCCCCCTCTACCCCTTCAGAATTTTTATTTAAGTAGTACTGGCAACAAGCAATTTCACCCCCCTTGGCAACGAGCAAGCATTTTTTATGACATCCACAAGGAAAGGCAGTGCTGACCCAGGTTCAGTATAAATGGTGCAGACCCAGGTCCGACCCAGGTCGAAGTGCTGTGTAAATGGAGTATAAAGCAGGGTCAGACCCTGGAAACTCCAGCGTTCAAAGACCAGGGTCGGACCAGGGTTTTTGGTGTAAAAAGGGGTATTACTAAGATATGTATTCTACTTCACATGTGTTGTTGCTATGGGCAACCAATCAGAATCTACTTCTTTATTTAGCACCCTCTAGAAGATAGTAGACAGGATCTGATTGGTTGCCCATAGCAACATCACATGGGAAGTAGAATACACATCTTAGTAAATTTCCCCCAATAATGTAACTTACATAAATCATTTTTTGTTTATTAGGACAGTGTTTGTTTTTATTTTATTTATCATGGCAGTGTTTTCTTATTTATTTGTTTGTTTATTGGGGCAATGTTTTGGTTGTTTAATATTGTCTTTCTTAATTTTTCACTTCCATATATAACTTAAGGTGCCCATACACGGTACAATTATTGTATACAATTTAGACTCTTTGCTTTGCAAAACGGATGTGATGCGCTGCAAATGAGCAATCTAGTACAAAAAGTATGTGCAGGACATGTACATTTTTGTGCTGTGCGATGTTATGTACATGGGAGCGCGCATCACATGACACCCATTCAATTGTACCTCTCGGCGGCCCTGGGTATGGTTAGGGTTAGCAGCTCTTCCAACACACCCATGAGGTGGCTGCTGAATGTCGTTTTTTTTATGGGGTATCGCCAGTAGCCCTATTCCCCAGATGGATTTTCTGTTCAGGTTTATAATGACTTGGGTCCAATGGGTATGAGAGCTGCAACAATAATGGTCCATCAGGAACAGTTGGAATATATTGGAGCTCACCCTTAAACCTTCATACAATGGGCGCGACCCTATTGCGTCTGTGGATTACATTCAGCACTGATGTTCTAACCCGTCTTATCAGTCGTTGCCACCAGAAGCGTGCGGTCTGATCACGGATCTCTTTCTGCTGATGCTGCAGGTCTTTCAGTTCAGCGGCTTTTGGCTTTATTTCAGCACTTAGTTCTTTTTCATGGTGTTCTATGGCCTGTACAGTGTCATTGGGAAGAGATTCTACCACTTCCTCCAGTTGGGCATTGGTCTCTGCAACCAAACTGCCACCATCTCCTTCCCCGGTGTCACCTTCAGGCCCATCAGTGGCATTGGTGTCCCTTTCTGCTCTCTCATCGAGGGTCCACATTGCATAGTACTCCATCTGCATTTCCATCCAGCCATTTTGAGGAGCATAGCGGTCAAAGCGATGCATGATAGTCTCGCCGAACATTGAAATCTCCACTTTTCCATTCTCTCTGGTCACCATGAGAGTTTCCTCCTCGGTTGCTGGAGCCGTCGCTGGTCTAAGCTCATAGAAATGCTCACCGCTTTGTTGTTCTCCCAGATCTTCGGTCATAGTTCCGGAAAAAACAGTCTTATTAGCGGGTGGTAGTTCCTCATTATATTCTTCTTCATCCATCCACGGAATGCTAGATTCCCCCGAGCTGTCATTAGAGGAATCCATATCAATATTTTTTAACTTGATGCGAATTACTATAAAAGCAAACGCCAAGTAATAGCTGCTAACTCTGTACAGTGAGTAATAGATGCTAACTGTCCAGTGAGTCTACAGCAAAGATACCTGTCTGTGCAGTGAGCTAGGTTATGTAGCACAAAGCCATTGTGACATCATAATGACATCACAATAACAGCCTGTCACTCTGCATATATTGTTGTCAATAAAGTTTAATATTAAAAAAAAAAAAAGAAACATTGGAATAAACTAAGTTTTCTGTCATATACATGATCTAATAATGTATTTTATATGGACATACAGTATTGTACTGAGGCCGATCACCATGGCACTACTAATTTACACAAACTCTGGCTGTAAGAGGCGAGGAGAGTACAGTAAGCCTGTCCTATGAATGCGGTGCCCATACAAAATCTTTGCATTACCACTTATAAATGGGTCCATTCTACATATTATCCACAGTGACAATGCTATAAACTCACTGAATTATAAAAAGAGGGCATATTAGTGGGGATGTATGCACAGCAGTCTTGGTAAATCCGTACCTCTCAACTGTCTTGGTCAGGGTCTGTTTAGGGAGTGCCGGGCACTCCCCCAAAATGTAAAAAATGGGTCATGTTGCTCAGTCCTGCCCCCTCCAGCCATTTTCTGGAGCGGTCGCCACCTCGGGTGCGGAAGGTCCCACTTCCCACCCTTGAAAATTTGGGAGGTATAGTGTCAGTGTTATTCATTATTACTTGCTGCTAATTATGCTGATTACAGGAGGCACGTAGAAGAATGACTCATGTCTGCACCCAAATAGTCCAGGGTCAAACTGTATCCAGGGTTGTGGTGAGTCCTGGGTTCTACTTAGCTCTGTAATACAGAATATTAGATCATGTACATTTCAATGTATCCTGCATTGATATAACTAAATTAGCATATATTAAAATAAGGAGGGGAAATGATAATATTTGCTGTTTGTATGTGTTTGCTGTGTTGTATTAGGCACAAGTGCTGCAGTTTACAGAGAAAGGAAATGTTAGTGAGGGTGAGAGGCAATGGGGGAAATTTATACCCCTTTTACACCGCCGAAAAATCCGGGTCAGCGGCGGGTCAGCCCCGGATCATCGGCGGTGTAAATGGGGTATATCCGTGTCCATTTACACGGGTCCTCTACCCAGGTCCTGACCTGGGTAGAACCCGGATAGGACCCATGTAAAGGCCGGTGTAAATGGTCCCGCTGCGGGTGCAGGCACCCGCAGCGGGTCCACAGCGTGCAGCACTGGGGAAGCTGTCCCCAGGTGCTGGGAGAAGGGGGGTGTCTGCGGCTGCTGAGGGGAGGTGGGGGTACCTGTCAGCCTGCGGTCGGAGCCGGAGGGGATGATGTGCGCCGCTGCTGGTGAATCAGGCCCAATATCATACAACTGCGGGGGATGATGGTCCGAGCCAGAGGGATGATGTGCGCCGCTGCTGCTGTACCACCCCTCGGCAGCCGGTCCCTGCGGCGAATGGACAGTCAGTGTCGGCGGTCCCTCCAGCGCATGGGAACTAGTACTAGTTCCTATGCGCCGGAGGGACCCCCGCCACTGACTGTCCATTCGCCGCAGGAACTTCGCGACCCGCAGTTGTATGATATTGGGCCTGATTCACCAGCACATCATCCCCTCTGGTTCCGACCATCATCGACCGCAGTTGTATGATATTGGGCCTGATTCAGAAGCAGAGGGGGCAGCGCACATCATCCTCTCAGGCTCCGACCTCAGGCTGACAGGTACCCCCACCTCCCATCATCAGCCGCAGAAATCCCCCTTCTCCCAGCACCCCATGGGGCAGCTTCCCCCCTCTACCCCTTCAGAATTTTTATTTAAGTAGTACTGGCAACAAGCAATTTCACCCCCCTTGGCAACGAGCAAGCATTTTTTATGACATCCACAAGGAAAGGCAGTGCTGACCCAGGTTCAGTATAAATGGTGCAGACCCAGAAGTGCTGTGTAAATGGAGTATAAAGCAGGGTCAGACCCTGGAAACTCCAGCGTTCAAAGACCAGGGTCGGACCAGGGTTTTTGGTGTAAAAGGGGTATTACTAAGATATGTATTCTACTTCACATGTGTTGTTGCTATGGGCAACCAATCAGAATCTACTTCTTTATTTAGCACCCTCTAGAAGATAGTAGACAGGATCTGATTGGTTGCCCATAGCAACATCACATGGGAAGTAGAATACACATCTTAGTAAATTTCCCCCAATAATGTAACTTACATAAATCATTTTTTGTTTATTAGGACAGTGTTTGTTTTTATTTTATTTATCATGGCAGTGTTTTCTTATTTATTTATTTGTTTGTTTATTGGGGCAATGTTTTGGTTGTTTAATTTTGTCTTTCTTAATTTTTCACTTCCATATATAACTTAAGGTGCCCATACACCAGGGCTTGACAAATTTTTCTAAAATTTAGGAGCCAGGACAAAAGTTTAGGAGCCAGACAAAAGTACATCGCACCCCAAAAATAAAAATGACTGAAAACTTGGACAAGGTGTACTTTAAACTTAAAGCAGTATGAAAATTACAGTCTATATGGAAATAGAATTACTAGAATATATTTATCAAATTAAAACACTTCAGTTTTTCAAATGATAGATATATGATACAGCAGAAAACAAGCCTCAAAGTCTGTGATATGCTGAAAAAAGACTGAATAGGCCCTAGGGAGGTCTTATCAAGCGCCAAAGTACCAACTGCATCTGCTGCTATTCAACAGAAGTTTTGCCCATAATCACGTTACACAGCACGCAGTGCCCGATAGTCACATTACACAGCACGTACTGCCCGATAGTCATGTTACACAGCACGCAGTGACCCATAATCAAGTTACACAGCACATAGTGCCTGATAGTCACGTTACACAGCACGCAGTGCCCGATAGTCACGTTACACAGCACGCAGTGACCCATAGTCACGTTACACAGCACATAGTGCCTGATAGTCACATTACACAGAACGTAGTGACCCATAGTCACGTTACACCCCACTTAGTGACCCATAGTCACGTTACACCACCAATTAGTGACCCATAGTCACGTTACACAGCCTGTAGTGACCCATACTTACATTACACAGCACGCAGTCCCTAGGCATGGCAAATGCCCTAGCAATTGCCTATGCCTAGGGCCGGCTCTGCAAGCAGAGGTGGACTTAAAATGGTGGGCCACCAAACACAGAGACATGCTGCAGAGCTTTAGTAACATAATTCCTGGTCATCAACTGAATTAGGACATTGCCAACAACATGTTCCCATGCACAATACTACACCCAGCAGCCATTGCATTTTGCTTTAGAAGAGGGGGGAAAAATAAAAATAAAGTGTATATATATATGTTTGTGTGTGTGTGTGTGTATATATATATATATATATATATATGTGTATATATATATATATATATATATGTGTATATATATGTATGTATATGCATATATATATATATATATATATATATGTATATATATACATACATACATACATACATACATACATACATACATACATACATATTTTATTTTATTTGTTTAAAAAAAATGCCCGAGCAGCAGTGGTGTGTAGCATACCAGCGGTGGGCTCTACAATTGCATTACATATGGCACCTGACCTGTCTCCCCCTCAACTATGCAGACACCCGGAGCCAGCAGCGATGTGCAGGAGATCCCTACACAATAAGAAGCGCACACACAGCTGCAGTAGCTGCAGGAAATAGCGGAGCACCGCTCTATATGATAGACGGACATCTGCCATCACCCCACCGCCGTGTAGAGCAGGGGACCTCATGCAGGTGCGGGAAGGGAGGAAGCGGCAAGGAGCTTATCTCATGCGGCCGCAGTGTCCTGTCTCGCTGTCGAGACCCGGGAGCAGGGAAGCCGCGCACAGCTATAAGGCAGCTCGGCAGAGGATCCCCAGCAACCGCGGGTGCGGGGTGCGTGGGTGAGCTCTCCAAAATGTATGCTGAGGTGGCTTAGGCAGGCGGGAGCTGGGACACGCTGCTCCGTCCCATCTCCCTCCTCAGCAGACTGCAGGCGGCAGCCCAGAATCTATTCGCCAGACATGAAAATCTGGTCGCCGTGGCGACCTGGCGACCGGGGTTTGTCGAGCCCTGCCATACACGGTACAATTATTGTATACAATTTAGACTCTTTGCTTTGCAAAACGGATGTGATGCGCTGCAAATGAGCAATCTAGTACAAAAAGTATGTGCAGGACATGTACATTTTTGTTCTGTGCGATGTGATGTACATGGGAGCGCGCATCACATGACACCCATTCAATTGTACCTCTCGGCGGCCCTGGGTATGGTTAGGGTTAGCAGCTCTTCCAACACACCCATGAGGTGGCTGCTGAATGTCGTTTTTTTATGGGGTATCGCCAGTAGCCCTATTCCCCAGATGGATTTTCTGTTCAGGTTTATAATGACTTGGGTCCAATGGGTATGAGAGCTGCAACAATAATGGTCCATCAGGAACAGTTGGAATATATTGGAGCTCACCCTTAAACCTTCATACAATGGGCGCGACCCTATTGCGTCTGTGGATTACATTCAGCACTGATGTTCTAACCCGTCTTATCAGTCGTTGCCACCAGAAGCGTGCGGTCTGATCACGGATCTCTTTCTGCTGATGCTGCAGGTCTTTCAGTTCAGCGGCTTTTGGCTTTATTTCAGCACTTAGTTCTTTTTCATGGTGTTCTATGGCCTGTACGGTGTCATTGGGAAGAGATTCTACCACTTCCTCCAGTTGGGCATTGGTCTCTGCAACCAAACTGCCACCATCTCCTTCCCCGGTGTCACCTTCAGGCCCATCAGTGGCATTGGTGTCCCTTTCTGCTCTCTCATCGAGGGTCCACATTGCATAGTACTCCATCTGCATTTCCATCCAGCCATTTTGAGGAGCATAGCGGTCAAAGCGATGCATGATAGTCTCGCCGAACATTGAAATCTCCACTTTTCCATTCTCTCTGGTCACCATGAGAGTTTCCTCCTCGGTTGCTGGAGCCGTCGCTGGTCTAAGCTCATAGAAATGCTCACCGCTTTGTTGTTCTCCCAGATCTTCGGTCATAGTTCCGGAAAAAACAGTCTTATTAGCGGGTGGTAGTTCCTCATTATATTCTTCTTCATCCATCCACGGAATGCTAGATTCCCCCGAGCTGTCATTAGAGGAATCCATATCAATATTTTTTAACTTGATGCGAATTACTATAAAAGCAAACGCCAAGTAATAGCTGCTAACTCTGTACAGTGAGTAATAGATGCTAACTGTCCAGTGAGTCTACAGCAAAGATACCTGTCTGTGCAGTGAGCTAGGTTATGTAGCACAAAGCCATTGTGAAATCATAATGACATCACAATAACAGCCTGTCACTCTGCATATATTGTTGTTGTCAATAAAGTTTAATATTAAAAAAAAAAAAGAAACATTGGAATAAACTAAGTTTTCTGTCATATACATGATCTAATAATGTATTTTATATGGACATACAGTATTGTACTGAGGCCGATCACCATGGCACTACTAATTTACACAAACTCTGGCTGTAAGAGGCGAGGAGAGTACAGTAAGCCTGTCCTATGAATGCGGTGCCCATACAAAATCTTTGCATTACCACTTATAAATGGGTCCATTCTACATATTATCCACAGTGACAATGCTATAAACTCACTGAATTATAAAAAGAGGGCATATTAGTGGGGATGTATGCACAGCAGTCTTGGTAAATCCGTACCTCTCAACTGTCTTGGTCAGGGTCTGTTTAGGGAGTGCCGGGCACTCCCCCAAAATGTAAAAAATGGGTCATGTTGCTCAGTCCTGCCCCCTCCAGCCATTTTCTGGAGTGGTCGCCACCTCGGGTGCGGAAGGTCCCACTTCCCACCCTTGAAAATTTGGGAGGTATAGTGTCAGTGTTATTCATTATTACTTGCTGCTAATTATGCTGATTACAGGAGGCACGTAGAAGAATGACTCATGTCTGCACCCAAATAGTCCAGGGTCAAACTGTATCCAGGGTTGTGGTGAGTCCTGGGTTCTACTTAGCTCTGTAATACAGAATATTAGATCATGTACATTTCAATGTATCCTGCATTGATATAACTAAATTAGCATATATTAAAATAAGGAGGGGAAATGATAATATTTGCTGTTTGTATGTGTTTGCTGTGTTGTATTAGGCACAAGTGCTGCAGTTTACAGAGAAAGGAAATGTTAGTGAGGGTGAGAGGCAATGGGGGAAATTTATACCCCTTTTACACCGCCGAAAAATCCGGGTCAGCGGCGGGTCAGACCCGGATCATCGGCGGTGTAAATGGGGTATATCCGTGTCCATTTCCCGGGTCATCTACCCAGGTCCTGACCTGGGTAGAACCCGGATAGGACCCATGTAAAGGCCGGTGTAAATGGTCCCGCTGCGGGTGCAGGCACCCGCAGCGGGTCCACAGCGTGCAGCACTGGGGAAGCTGTCCCCAGGTGCTGGGAGAAGGGGGGTGTCTGCGGCTGCTGAGGGGAGGTGGGGGTACCTGTCAGCCTGCGGTCGGAGCCGGAGGGGATGCTGTGCGCCGCCGCTGCTGCTGGTGAATCAGGCCCAATATCATACAACTGCGGGGGATGATGGTCGGAGCCGGAGAGATGATGTGCGCCGCTGCTGCTGTACCACCCCTCGGCAGCCGGTCCCTGCGGCGAATGGACAGTCAGTTTCGGAGGTCCCTCCAGTGCATGGGAACTAGTACTAGTTCCTATGCGCCGGAGGGACCCCCGCCACTGACTGTCCATTCGCCGCAGGAACTTCGCGACCCGCAGTTGTATGATATTGGGCCTGATTCACCAGCACATCATCCCCTCTGGCTCCGACCATCATCGACCGCAGTTGTATGATATTGGGCCTGATTCAGAAGCAGAGGGGGCAGCGCACATCATCCTCTCAGGCTCCGACCTCAGGCTGACAGGTACCCCCACCTCCCATCAGCAGCCGCAGAAACCCCCCTTCTCCCAGCACCCCATGGGGCAGCTTCCCCCCTCTACCCCTTCAGAATTTTTATTTAAGTAGTACTGGCAACAAGCAATTTCACCCCCCTTGGCAACGAGCAAGCATTTTTTATGACATCCACAAGGAAAGGCAGTGCTGACCCAGGTTCAGTATAAATGGTGCAGACCCAGGTCCGACCCAGGTCGAAGTGCTGTGTAAATGGAGTATAAAGCAGGGTCAGACCCTGGAAACTCCAGCGTTCAAAGACCAGGGTTTTTGGTGTAAAAGGGGTATTACTAAGATATGTATTCTACTTCACATGTGTTGTTGCTATGGGCAACCAATCAGAATCTACTTCTTTATTTAGCACCCTCTAGAAGATAGTAGACAGGATCTGATTGGTTGCCCATAGCAACATCACATGGGAAGTAGAATACACATCTTAGTAAATTTCCCCCAATAATGTAACTTACATAAATCATTTTTTGTTTATTAGGACAGTGTTTGTTTTTATTTTATTTATCATGGCAGTGTTTTCTTATTTATTTGTTTGTTTATTGGGGCAATGTTTTGGTTGTTTAATTTTGTCTTTCTTAATTTTTCACTTCCATATATAACTTAAGGTGCCCATACACGGTACAATTATTGTATACAATTTAGACTCTTTTGCAGCGCATCACATCCGTTTTGCAAAGCAATGAGCAATCTAGTACAAAAAGTATGTGCAGGACATGTACATTTTTGTGCTGTGCGATGTGATGTACATGGGAGCGCGCATCACATGACACCCATTCAATTGTACCTCTCGGCGGCCCTGGGTATGGTTAGGGTTAGCAGCTCTTCCAACACACCCATGAGGTGGCTGCTGAATGTCGTTTTTTTTATGGGGTATCGCCAGTAGCCCTATTCCCCAGATGGATTTTCTGTTCAGGTTTATAATGACTTGGGTCCAATGGGTATGAGAGCTGCAACAATAATGGTCCATCAGGAACAGTTGGAATATATTGGAGCTCACCCTTAAACCTTCATACAATGGGCGCAACCCTATTGCGTCTGTGGATTACATTCAGCACTGATGTTCTAACCCGTCTTATCAGTCGTTGCCACCAGAAGCGTGCGGTCTGATCACGGATCTCTTTCTGCTGATGCTGCAGGTCTTTCAGTTCAGCGGCTTTTGGCTTTATTTCAGCACTTAGTTCTTTTTCATGGTGTTCTATGGCCTGTACGGTGTCATTGGAAAGAGATTCTACCACTTCCTCCAGTTGGGCATTGGTCTCTGCAACCAAACTGCCACCATCTCCTTCCCCGGCGTCACCTTCAGGCCCATCAGTGGCATTGGTGTCCCTTTCTGCTCTCTCATCGAGGGTCCACATTGCATAGTACTCCATCTGCATTTCCATCCAGCCATTTTAAAGAGCATAGCGGTCAAAGCGATGCATGATAGTCTCGCCGAACATTGAAATCTCCACTTTTCCATTCTCTCTGGTCACCATGAGAGTTTCCTCCTCGGTTGCTGGAGCCGTCGCTGGTCTAAGCTCATAGAAATGCTCACCGCTTTGTTGTTCTCCCAGATCTTCGGTCATAGTTCCGGAAAAAACAGTCTTATTAGCGGGTGGTAGTTCCTCATTATATTCTTCTTCATCCATCCACGGAATGCTAGATTCCCCCGAGCTGTCATTAGAGGAATCCATATCAATATTTTTTAACTTGATGCGAATTACTATAAAAGCAAACGCCAAGTAATAGCTGCTAACTCTGTACAGTGAGTAATAGATGCTAACTGTCCAGTGAGTCTACAGCAAAGATACCTGTCTGTGCAGTGAGCTAGGTTATGTAGCACAAAGCCATTGTGACATCATAATGACATCACAATAACAGCCTGTCACTCTGCATATATTGTTGTTGTCAATAAAGTTTAATATTAAAAAAAAAAAGAAACATTGGAATAAACTAAGTTTTCTGTCATATACATGATCTAATAATGTATTTTATATGGACATACAGTATTGTACTGAGGCCGATCACCATGGCACTACTAATTTACACAAACTCTGGCTGTAAGAGGCGAGGAGAGTACAGTAAGCCTGTCCTATGAATGCGGTGCCCATACAAAATCTTTGCATTACCACTTATAAATGGGTCCATTCTACATATTATCCACAGTGACAATGCTATAAACTCACTGAATTATAAAAAGAGGGCATATTAGTGGGGATGTATGCACAGCAGTCTTGGTAAAGCCGTACCTCTCAACTGTCTTGGTCAGGGTCTGTTTAGGGAGTGCCGGGCACTCCCCCAAAATGTAAAAAATGGGTCATGTTGCTCAGTCCTGCCCCCTCCAGCCATTTTCTGGAGCGGTCGCCACCTCGGGTGCGGAAGGTCCCACTTCCCACCCTAGAAAATTTGGGAGGTATGGTGTCAGTGTTATTCATTATTACTTGCTGCTAATTATGCTAATTACAGGAGGCACGTAGAAGAATGACTCATGTCTGCACCCAAATAGTCCAGGGTCAAACTGTATCCAGGGTTGTGGTGAGTCCTGGGTTCTACTTAGCTCTGTAATACAGAATATTAGATCATGTACATTTCAATGTATCCTGCATTGATATAACTAAATTAGCATATATTAAAATAAGGAGGGGAAATGATAATATTTGCTGTTTGTATGTGTTTGCTGTGTTGTATTAGGCACAAGTGCTGCAGTTTACAGAGAAAGGAAATGTTAGTGAGGGTGAGAGGCAATGGGGGAAATTTATATCCCTTTTACACCGCCGAAAAATCCGGGTCAGCGGCGGGTCAGACCCGGATCATCGGCGGTGTAAATGGGGTATATCCGTGTCCATTTACACGGGTCCTCTACCCAGGTCCTGACCTGGGTAGAACCCGGATAGGACCCATGTAAAGGCCGGTGTAAATGGTCCCGCTGCAGGTGCAGGCACCCGCAGCGGGTCCACAGCGTGCAGCACTGGGGAAGCTGTCCCCAGGTGCTGGGAGAAGGGGGGTGTCTGCGGCTGCTGAGGGGAGGTGGGGGTACCTGTCAGCCTGCGGTCGGAGCCGGAGGGGATGATGTGCGCCGCTGCTGCTGGTGAATCAGGCCCAATATCATACAACTGCGGGGGATGATGGTCGGAGACGGAGAGATGATGTGCGCCGCTGCTGCTGTACCACCCCTCGGCAGCCGGTCCCTGCGGCGAATGGACAGTCAGTGTCGGAGGTCCCTCCAGCGCATGGGAACTAGTACTAGTTCCTATGCGCCGGAGGGACCCCCGCCACTGACTGTCCATTCGCCGCAGGAACTTCGCGACCCGCAGTTGTATGATATTGGGCCTGATTCACCAGCACATCATCCCCTCTGGCTCCGACCATCATCGACCGCAGTTGTATGATATTGGGCCTGATTCAGAAGCAGAGGGGGCAGCGCACATCATCCTCTCAGGCTCCGACCTCAGGCTGACAGGTACCCCCACCTCCCATCAGCAGCCGCAGAAACCCCCCTTCTCCCAGCACCCCATGGGGCAGCTTCCCCCCTCTACCCCTTCAGAATTTTTATTTAAGTAGTACTGGCAACAAGCAATTTCACCCCCCTTGGCAACGAGCAAGCATTTTTTATGACATCCACAAGGAAAGGCAGTGCTGACCCAGGTTCAGTATAAATGGTGCAGACCCAGGTCCGACCCAGGTCGAAGTGCTGTGTAAATGGAGTATAAAGCAGGGTCAGACCCTGGAAACTCCAGCGTTCAAAGACCAGGGTTTTTGGTGTAAAAGGGGTATTACTAAGATATGTATTCTACTTCACATGTGTTGTTGCTATGGGCAACCAATCAGAATCTACTTCTTTATTTAGCACCCTCTAGAAGATAGTAGACAGGATCTGATTGGTTGCCCATAGCAACATCACATGGGAAGTAGAATACACATCTTAGTAAATGTCCCCCAATAATGTAACTTACATAAATCATTTTTTGTTTATTAGGACAGTGTTTGTTTTTATTTTATTTATCATTGCAGTGTTTTCTTATTTATTTGTTTGTTTATTGGGGCAATGTTTTGGTTGTTTAATTTTGTCTTTCTTAATTTTTCACTTCCATATATAACTTAAGGTGCCCATACACGGTACAATTATTGTATACAATTTAGACTCTTTTGCAGCGCATCACATCCGTTTTGCAAAGCAATGAGCAATCTAGTACAAAAAGTATGTGCAGGACATGTACATTTTTGTGCTGTGCGATGTGATGTACATGGGAGCGCGCATCACATGACACCCATTCAATTGTACCTCTCGGCGGCCCTGGGTATGGTTAGGGTTAGCAGCTCTTCCAACACACCCATGAGGTGGCTGCTGAATGTCGTTTTTTTTATGGGGTATCGCCAGTAGCCCTATTCCCCAGATGGATTTTCTGTTCAGGTTTATAATGACTTGGGTCCAATGGGTATGAGAGCTGCAACAATAATGGTCCATCAGGAACAGTTGGAATATATTGGAGCTCACCCTTAAACCTTCATACAATGGGCGCGACCCTATTGCGTCTGTGGATTACATTCAGCACTGATGTTCTAACCCGTCTTATCAGTCGTTGCCACCAGAAGCGTGCGGTCTGATCACGGATCTCTTTCTGCTGATGCTGCAGGTCTTTCAGTTCAGCGGCTTTTGGCTTTTTTTCAGCACTTAGTTCTTTTTCATGGTGTTCTATGGCCTGTACGGTGTCATTGGGAAGAGATTCTACCACTTCCTCCAGTTGGGCATTGGTCTCTGCAACCAAACTGCCACCATCTCCTTCCCCGGTGTCACCTTCAGGCCCATCAGTGGCATTGGTGTCCCTTTCTGCTCTCTCATCGAGGGTCCACATTGCATAGTACTCCATCTGCATTTCCATCCAGCCATTTTGAGGAGCATAGCGGTCAAAGCGATGCATGATAGTCTCGCCGAACATTGAAATCTCCACTTTTCCATTCTCTCTGGTCACCATGAGAGTTTCCTCCTCGGTTGCTGGAGCCGTCGCTGGTCTAAGCTCATAGAAATGCTCACCGCTTTGTTGTTCTCCCAGATCTTCGGTCATAGTTCCGGAAAAAACAGTCTTATTAGCGGGTGGTAGTTCCTCATTATATTCTTCTTCATCCATCCACGGAATGCTAGATTCCCCCGAGCTGTCATTAGAGGAATCCATATCAATATTTTTTAACTTGATGCGAATTACTATAAAAGCAAACGCCAAGTAATAGCTGCTAACTCTGTACAGTGAGTAATAGATGCTAACTGTCCAGTGAGTCTACAGCAAAGATACCTGTCTGTGCAGTGAGCTAGGTTATGTAGCACAAAGCCATTGTGACATCATAATGACATCACAAAAACAGCCTGTCACTCTGCATATATTGTTGTTGTCAATAAAGTTTAATATAAAAAAAAAAAGAAACATTGGAATAAACTAAGTTTTCTGTCATATACATGATCTAATAATGTATTTTATATGGACATACAGTATTGTACTGAGGCCGATCACCATGGCACTACTAATTTACACAAACTCTGGCTGTAAGAGGCGAGGAGAGTACAGTAAGCCTGTCCTATGAATGCGGTGCCCATACAAAATCTTTGCATTACCACTTATAAATGGGTCCATTCTACATATTATCCACAGTGACAATGCTATAAACTCACTGAATTATAAAAAGAGGGCATATTAGTGGGGATGTATGCACAGCAGTCTTGGTAAAGCCGTACCTCTCAACTGTCTTGGTCAGGGTCTGTTTAGGGAGTGCCGGGCACTCCCCCAAAATGTAAAAAATGGGTCATGTTGCTCAGTCCTGCCCCCTCCAGCCATTTTCTGGAGCGGTCGCCACCTCAGGTGCGGAAGGTCCCACTTCCCACCCTAGAAAATTTGGGAGGTATGGTGTCAGTGTTATTCATTATTACTTGCTGCTAATTATGCTGATTACAGGAGGCACGTAGAAGAATGACTCATGTCTGCACCCAAATAGTCCAGGGTCAAACTGTATCCAGGGTTGTGGTGAGTCCTGGGTTCTACTTAGCTCTGTAATACAGAATATTAGATCATGTACATTTCAATGTATCCTGCATTGATATAACTAAATTAGCATATATTAAAATAAGGAGGGGAAATGATAATATTTGCTGTTTGTATGTGTTTGCTGTGTTGTATTAGGCACAAGTGCTGCAGTTTACAGAGAAAGGAAATGTTAGTGAGGGTGAGAGGCAATGGGGGAAATTTATACCCCTTTTACACCGCCGAAAAATCCGGGTCAGCGGCGGGTCAGACCCGGATCATCGGCGGTGTAAATGGGGTATATCCGTGTCCATTTACACGGGTCCTCTACCCAGGTCCTGACCTGGGTAGAACCCGGATAGGACCCATGTAAAGGCCGGTGTAAATGGTCCCGCTGCTGGTGCAGGCACCCGCAGCGGGTCCACAGCGTGCAGCACTGGGGAAGCTGTCCCCAGGTGCTGGGAGAAGGGGGGTGTCTGCGGCTGCTGAGGGGAGGTGGGGGTACCTGTCAGCCTGCGGTCGGAGCCGGAGGGGATGATGTGCGCCGCTGCTGCTGGTGAATCAGGCCCAATATCATACAACTGCGGGGGATGATGGTCCGAGCCGGAGGGATGATGTGCGCCGCTGCTGCTGTACCACCCCTCGGCAGCCGGTCCCTGCGGCGAATGGACAGTCAGTGTCGGAGGTCCCTCCAGCGCATGGGAACTAGTACTAGTTCCTATGCGCCGGAGGGACCCCCGCCACTGACTGTCCATTCGCCGCAGGAACTTCGTGACCCGCAGTTGTATGATATTGGGCCTGATTCACCAGCACATCATCCCCTCTGGCTCCGACCATCATCGACCGCAGTTGTATGATATTGGGCCTGATTCAGAAGCAGAGGGGGCAGCGCACATCATCCTCTCAGGCTCCGACCTCAGGCTGACAGGTACCCCCACCTCCCATCAGCAGCCGCAGAAACCCCCCTTCTCCCAGCACCCCATGGGGCAGCTTCCCCCCTCTACCCCTTCAGAATTTTTATTTAAGTAGTACTGGCAACAAGCAATTTCACCCCCCTTGGCAACGAGCAAGCATTTTTTATGACATCCACAAGGAAAGGCAGTGCTGACCCAGGTTCAGTATAAATGGTGCAGACCCAGGTCCGACCCAGGTCGAAGTGCTGTGTAAATGGAGTATAAAGCAGGGTCAGACCCTGGAAACTCCAGCGTTCAAAGACCAGGGTTTTTGGTGTAAAAGGGGTATTACTAAGATATGTATTCTACTTCACATGTGTTGTTGCTATGGGCAACCAATCAGAATCTACTTCTTTATTTAGCACCCTCTAGAAGATAGTAGACAGGATCTGATTGGTTGCCCATAGCAACATCACATGGGAAGTAGAATACACATCTTAGTAAATTTCCCCCAATAATGTAACTTACATAAATAATTTTTTGTTTATTAGGACAGTGTTTGTTTTTATTTTATTTATCATGGCAGTGTTTTCTTATTTATTTGTTTGTTTATTGGGGCAATGTTTTGGTTGTTTAATTTTGTCTTTCTTAATTTTTCACTTCCATATATAACTTAAGGTGCCCATACACGGTACAATTATTGTATACAATTTAGACTCTTTTGCAGCGCATCACATCCGTTTTGCAAAGCAATGAGCAATCTAGTACAAAAAGTATGTGCAGGACATGTACATTTTTGTGCTGTGCGATGTGATGTACATGGGAGCGCGCATCACATGACACCCATTCAATTGTACCTCTCGGCGGCCCTGGGTATGGTTAGGGTTAGCAGCTCTTCCAACACACCCATGAGGTGGCTGCTGAATGTCGTTTTTTTTATGGGGTATCGCCAGTAGCCCTATTCCCCAGATGGATTTTCTGTTCAGGTTTATAATGACTTGGGTCCAATGGGTATGAGAGCTGCAACAATAATGGTCCATCAGGAACGGTTGGAATATATTGGAGCTCACCCTTAAACCTTCATACAATGGGCGCGACCCTATTGCGTCTGTGGATTACATTCAGCACTGATGTTCTAACCCGTCTTATCAGTCGTTGCCACCAGAAGCGTGCGGTCTGATCACGGATCTCTTTCTGCTGATGCTGCAGGTCTTTCAGTTCAGCGGCTTTTGGCTTTATTTCAGCACTTAGTTCTTTTTCATGGTGTTCTATGGCCTGTACGGTGTCATTGGGAAGAGATTCTACCACTTCCTCCAGTTGGGCATTGGTCTCTGCAACCAAACTGCCACCATCTCCTTCCCCGGTGTCACCTTCAGGCCCATCAGTGGCATTGGTGTCCCTTTCTGCTCTCTCATCGAGGGTCCACATTGCATAGTACTCCATCTGCATTTCCATCCAGCCATTTTGAGGAGCATAGCGGTCAAAGCGATGCATGATAGTCTCGCCGAACATTGAAATCTCCACTTTTCCATTCTCTCTGGTCACCATGAGAGTTTCCTCCTCGGTTGCTGGAGCCGTCGCTGGTCTAAGCTCATAGAAATGCTCACCGCTTTGTTGTTCTCCCAGATCTTCGGTCATAGTTCCGGAAAAAACAGTCTTATTAGCGGGTGGTAGTTCCTCATTATATTCTTCTTCATCCATCCACGGAATGCTAGATTCCCCCGAGCTGTCATTAGAGGAATCCATATCAATATTTTTTAACTTGATGCGAATTACTATAAAAGCAAACGCCAAGTAATAGCTGCTAACTCTGTACAGTGAGTAATAGATGCTAACTGTCCAGTGAGTCTACAGCAAAGATACCTGTCTGTGCAGTGAGCTAGGTTATGTAGCACAAAGCCATTGTGACATCATAATGACATCACAATAACAGCCTGTCACTCTGCATATATTGTTATTGTCAATAAAGTTTAATATTAAAAAAAAAAAAGAAACATTGGAATAAACTAAGTTTTCTGTCATATACATGATCTAATAATGTATTTTATAAGGACATACAGTATTGTACTGAGGCCGATCACCATGGCACTACTAATTTACACAAACTCTGGCTGTAAGAGGCGAGGAGAGTACAGTAAGCCTGTCCTATGAATGCGGTGCCCATACAAAATCTTTGCATTACCACTTATAAATGGGTCCATTCTACATATTATCCACAGTGACAATGCTATAAACTCACTGAATTATAAAAAGAGGGCATATTATTAGTGGGGATGTATGCACAGCAGTCTTGGTAAATCCGTACCTCTCAACTGTCTTGGTCAGGGTCTGTTTAGGGAGTGCCGGGCACTCCCCCAAAATGTAAAAAATGGGTCATGTTGCTCAGTCCTGCCCCCTCCAGCCATTTTCTGGAGCGGTCGCCACCTCGGGTGCGGAAGGTCCCACTTCCCACCCTAGAAAATTTGGGATGTATGGTGTCAGTGTTATTCATTATTACTTGCTGCTAATTATGCTGATTACAGGAGGCACGTAGAAGAATGACTCATGTCTGCAACCAAATAGTCCAGGGTCAAACTGTATCCAGGGTTGTGGTGAGTCCTGGGTTCTACTTAGCTCTGTAATACAGAATATTAGATCATGTACATTTCAATGTATCCTGCATTGATATAACTAAATTAGCATATATTAAAATAAGGAGGGGAAATGATAATATTTGCTGTTTGTATGTGTTTGCTGTGTTGTATTAGGCACAAGTGCTGCAGTTTACAGAGAAAGGAAATGTTAGTGAGGGTGAGAGGCAATGGGGGAAATTTATACCCCTTTTACACCGCCGAAAAATCCGGGTCAGCGGCGGGTCAGACCCGGATCATCGGCGGTGTAAATGGGGTATATCCGTGTCCATTTACACGGGTCCTCTACCCAGGTCCTGACCTGGGTAGAACCCGGATAGGACCCATGTAAAGGCCGGTGTAAATGGTCCCGCTGCGGGTGCAGGCACCCGCAGCGGGTCCACAGCGTGCAGCACTGGGGAAGCTGTCCCCAGGTGCTGGGAGAAGGGGGGTGTCTGCGGCTGCTGAGGGGAGGTGGGGGTACCTGTCAGCCTGCGGTCGGAGCCGGAGGGGATGATGTGCGCCGCCGCCGCTGCTGCTGGTGAATCAGGCCCAATATCATACAACTGCGGGGGATGATGGTCGGAGACGGAGAGATGATGTGCGCCGCTGCTGCTGTACCACCCCTCGGCAGCCGGTCCCTGCGGCGAATGGACAGTCAGTGTCGGAGGTCCCTCCAGCGCATGGGAACTAGTACTAGTTCCTATGCGCCGGAGGGACCCCCGCCACTGACTGTCCATTCGCCGCAGGAACTTCGCGACCCGCAGTTGTATGATATTGGGCCTGATTCACCAGCACATCATCCCCTCTGGCTCCGACCATCATCGACCGCAGTTGTATGATATTGGGCCTGATTCAGAAGCAGAGGGGGCAGCGCACATCATCCTCTCAGGCTCCGACCTCAGGCTGACAGGTACCCCCACCTCCCATCAGCAGCCGCAGAAACCCCCCTTCTCCCAGCACCCCATGGGGCAGCTTCCCCCCTCTACCCCTTCAGAATTTTTATTTAAGTAGTACTGGCAACAAGCAATTTCACCCCCCTTGGCAACGAGCAAGCATTTTTTATGACATCCACAAGGAAAGGCAGTGCTGACCCAGGTTCAGTATAAATGGTGCAGACCCAGGTCCGACCCAGGTCGAAGTGCTGTGTAAATGGAGTATAAAGCAGGGTCAGACCCTGGAAACTCCAGCGTTCAAAGACCAGGGTTTTTGGTGTAAAAGGGGTATTACTAAGATATGTATTCTACTTCACATGTGTTGTTGCTATGGGCAACCAATCAGAATCTACTTCTTTATTTAGCACCCTCTAGAAGATAGTAGACAGGATCTGATTGGTTGCCCATAGCAACATCACATGGGAAGTAGAATACACATCTTAGTAAATTTCCCCCAATAATGTAACTTACATAAATCATTTTTTGTTTATTAGGACAGTGTTTGTTTTTATTTTATTTATCATGGCAGTGTTTTCTTATTTATTTGTTTGTTTATTGGGGCAATGTTTTGGTTGTTTAATTTTGTCTTTCTTAATTTTTCACTTCCATATATAACTTAAGGTGCCCATACACGGTACAATTATTGTATACAATTTAGACTCTTTTGCAGCGCATCACATCCGTTTTGCAAAGCAATGAGCAATCTAGTACAAAAAGTATGTGCAGGACATGTACATTTTTGTGCTGTGCGATGTGATGTACATGGGAGCGCGCATCACATGACACCATTCAATTGTACCTCTCGGCGGCCCTGGGTATGGTTAGGGTTAGCAGCTCTTCCAACACACCCATGAGGTGGCTGCTGAATGTCGTTTTTTTTATGGGGTATCGCCAGTAGCCCTATTCCCCAGATGGATTTTCTGTTCAGGTTTATAATGACTTGGGTCCAATGGGTATGAGAGCTGCAACAATAATGGTCCATCAGGAACAGTTGGAATTTATTGGAGCTCACCCTTAAACCTTCATACAATGGGCGTGACCCTATTGCGTCTGTGGATTACATTCAGCACTGATGTTCTAACCCGTCTTATCAGTCGTTGCCACCAGAAGCGTGCGGTCTGATCACGGATCTCTTTCTGCTGATGCTGCAGGTCTTTCAGTTCAGCGGCTTTTGGCTTTATTTCAGCACTTAGTTCTTTTTCATGGTGTTCTATGGCCTGTACGGTGTCATTGGGAAGAGATTCTACCACTTCCTCCAGTTGGGCATTGGTCTCTGCAACCAAACTGCCACCATCTCCTTCCCCGGTGTCACCTTCAGGCCCATCAGTGGCATTGGTGTCCCTTTCTGCTCTCTCATCGAGGGTCCACATTGCATAGTACTCCATCTGCATTTCCATCCAGCCATTTTGAGGAGCATAGCGGTCAAAGCGATGCATGATAGTCTCGCCGAACATTGAAATCTCCACTTTTCCATTCTCTCTGGTCACCATGAGAGTTTCCTCCTCGGTTGCTGGAGCCGTCGCTGGTCTAAGCTCATAGAAATGCTCACCGCTTTGTTGTTCTCCCAGATCTTCGGTCATAGTTCCGGAAAAAACAGTCTTATTAGCGGGTGGTAGTTCCTCATTATATTCTTCTTCATCCATCCACGGAATGCTAGATTCCCCCGAGCTGTCATTAGAGGAATCCATATCAATATTTTTTAACTTGATGCGAATTACTATAAAAGCAAACGCCAAGTAATAGCTGCTAACTCTGTACAGTGAGTAATAGATGCTAACTGTCCAGTGAGTCTACAGCAAAGATACCTGTCTGTGCAGTGAGCTAGGTTATGTAGCACAAAGCCATTGTGACATCATAATGACATCACAATAACAGCCTGTCACTCTGCATATATTGTTGTTGTCAATAAAGTTTAATATTAAAAAAAAAGAAAGAAACATTGGAATAAACTAAGTTTTCTGTCATATACATGATCTAATAATGTATTTTATATGGACATACAGTATTGTACTGAGGCCGATCACCATGGCACTACTAATTTACACAAACTCTGGCTGTAAGAGGCGAGGAGAGTACAGTAAGCCTGTCCTATGAATGCGGTGCCCATACAAAATCTTTGCATTACCACTTATAAATGGGTCCATTCTACATATTATCCACAGTGACAATGCTATAAACTCACTGAATTATAAAAAGAGGGCATATTAGTGGGGATGTATGCACAGCAGTCTTGGTAAAGCCGTACCTCTCAACTGTCTTGGTCAGGGTCTGTTTAGGGAGTGCCGGGCACTCCCCCAAAATGTAAAAAATGGGTCATGTTGCTCAGTCCTGCCCCCTCCAGCCATTTTCTGGAGCGGTCGCCACCTCGGGTGCGGAAGGTCCCACTTCCCACCCTAGAAAATTTGGGAGGTATGGTGTCAGTGTTATTCATTATTACTTGCTGCTAATTATGCTGATTACAGGAGGCACGTAGAAGAATGACTCATGTCTGCACCCAAATAGTCCAGGGTCAAACTGTATCCAGGGTTGTGGTGAGTCCTGGGTTCTACTTAGCTCTGTAATACAGAATATTAGATCATGTACATTTCAATGTATCCTGCATTGATATAACTAAATTAGCATATATTAAAATAAGGAGGGGAAATGATAATATTTGCTGTTTGTATGTGTTTGCTGTGTTGTATTAGGCACAAGTGCTGCAGTTTACAGAGAAAGGAAATGTTAGTGAGGGTGAGAGGCAATGGGGGAAATTTATACCCCTTTTACACCGCCGAAAAATCCGGGTCAGCGGCGGGTCAGACCCGGATCATCGGCGGTGTAAATGGGGTATATCCGTGTCCATTTACACGGGTCCTCTACCCAGGTCCTGACCTGGGTAGAACCCGGATAGGACCCATGTAAAGGCCGGTGTAAATGGTCCCGCTGCTGGTGCAGGCACCCGCAGCGGGTCCACAGCGTGCAGCACTGGGGAAGCTGTCCCCAGGTGCTGGGAGAAGGGGGGTGTCTGCGGCTGCTGAGGGGAGGTGGGGGTACCTGTCAGCCTGCGGTCGGAGCCGGAGGGGATGATGTGCGCCGCTGCTGCTGGTGAATCAGGCCCAATATCATACAACTGCGGGGGATGATGGTCCGAGCCGGAGGGATGATGTGCGCCGCTGCTGCTGTACCACCCCTCGGCAGCCGGTCCCTGCGGCGAATGGACAGTCAGTGTCGGAGGTCCCTCCAGCGCATGGGAACTAGTACTAGTTCCTATGCGCCGGAGGGACCCCCGCCACTGACTGTCCATTCGCCGCAGGAACTTCGTGACCCGCAGTTGTATGATATTGGGCCTGATTCACCAGCACATCATCCCCTCTGGCTCCGACCATCATCGACCGCAGTTGTATGATATTGGGCCTGATTCAGAAGCAGAGGGGGCAGCGCACATCATCCTCTCAGGCTCCGACCTCAGGCTGACAGGTACCCCCACCTCCCATCAGCAGCCGCAGAAACCCCCCTTCTCCCAGCACCCCATGGGGCAGCTTCCCCCCTCTACCCCTTCAGAATTTTTATTTAAGTAGTACTGGCAACAAGCAATTTCACCCCCCTTGGCAACGAGCAAGCATTTTTTATGACATCCACAAGGAAAGGCAGTGCTGACCCAGGTTCAGTATAAATGGTGCAGACCCAGGTCCGACCCAGGTCGAAGTGCTGTGTAAATGGAGTATAAAGCAGGGTCAGACCCTGGAAACTCCAGCGTTCAAAGACCAGGGTTTTTGGTGTAAAAGGGGTATTACTAAGATATGTATTCTACTTCACATGTGTTGTTGCTATGGGCAACCAATCAGAATCTACTTCTTTATTTAGCACCCTCTAGAAGATAGTAGACAGGATCTGATTGGTTGCCCATAGCAACATCACATGGGAAGTAGAATACACATCTTAGTAAATTTCCCCCAATAATGTAACTTACATAAATCATTTTTTGTTTATTAGGACAGTGTTTGTTTTTATTTTATTTATCATGGCAGTGTTTTCTTATTTATTTGTTTGTTTATTGGGGCAATGTTTTGGTTGTTTAATTTTGTCTTTCTTAATTTTTCACTTCCATATATAACTTAAGGTGCCCATACACGGTACAATTATTGTATACAATTTAGACTCTTTTGCAGCGCATCACATCCGTTTTGCAAAGCAATGAGCAATCTAGTACAAAAAGTATGTGCAGGACATGTACATTTTTGTGCTGTGCGATGTGATGTACATGGGAGCGCGCATCACATGACACCCATTCAATTGTACCTCTCGGCGGCCCTGGGTATGGTTAGGGTTAGCAGCTCTTCCAACACACCCATGAGGTGGCTGCTGAATGTCGTTTTTTTTATGGGGTATCGCCAGTAGCCCTATTCCCCAGATGGATTTTCTGTTCAGGTTTATAATGACTTGGGTCCAATGGGTATGAGAGCTGCAACAATAATGGTCCATCAGGAACGGTTGGAATATATTGGAGCTCACCCTTAAACCTTCATACAATGGGCGCGACCCTATTGCGTCTGTGGATTACATTCAGCACTGATGTTCTAACCCGTCTTATCAGTCGTTGCCACCAGAAGCGTGCGGTCTGATCACGGATCTCTTTCTGCTGATGCTGCAGGTCTTTCAGTTCAGCGGCTTTTGGCTTTATTTCAGCACTTAGTTCTTTTTCATGGTGTTCTATGGCCTGTACGGTGTCATTGGGAAGAGATTCTACCACTTCCTCCAGTTGGGCATTGGTCTCTGCAACCAAACTGCCACCATCTCCTTCCCCGGTGTCACCTTCAGGCCCATCAGTGGCATTGGTGTCCCTTTCTGCTCTCTCATCGAGGGTCCACATTGCATAGTACTCCATCTGCATTTCCATCCAGCCATTTTGAGGAGCATAGCGGTCAAAGCGATGCATGATAGTCTCGCCGAACATTGAAATCTCCACTTTTCCATTCTCTCTGGTCACCATGAGAGTTTCCTCCTCGGTTGCTGGAGCCGTCGCTGGTCT
Source organism: Crinia signifera (assembly GCF_055691185.1). NCBI lineage: Eukaryota > Metazoa > Chordata > Amphibia > Anura > Myobatrachidae > Crinia > Crinia signifera. The sequence continues at coordinate 77,695,200 of NC_139221.1, read as the reverse complement.
AAGCTCATAGAAATGCTCACCGCTTTGTTGTTCTCCCAGATCTTCGGTCATAGTTCCGGAAAAAACAGTCTTATTAGCGGGTGGTAGTTCCTCATTATATTCTTCTTCATCCATCCACGGAATGCTAGATTCCCCCGAGCTGTCATTAGAGGAATCCATATCAATATTTTTTAACTTGATGCGAATTACTATAAAAGCAAACGCCAAGTAATAGCTGCTAACTCTGTACAGTGAGTAATAGATGCTAACTGTCCAGTGAGTCTACAGCAAAGATACCTGTCTGTGCAGTGAGCTAGGTTATGTAGCACAAAGCCATTGTGACATCATAATGACATCACAATAACAGCCTGTCACTCTGCATATATTGTTGTTGTCAATAAAGTTTAATATTAAAAAAAAAAAAGAAACATTGGAATAAACTAAGTTTTCTGTCATATACATGATCTAATAATGTATTTTATAAGGACATACAGTATTGTACTGAGGCCGATCACCATGGCACTACTAATTTACACAAACTCTGGCTGTAAGAGGCGAGGAGAGTACAGTAAGCCTGTCCTATGAATGCGGTGCCCATACAAAATCTTTGCATTACCACTTATAAATGGGTCCATTCTACATATTATCCACAGTGACAATGCTATAAACTCACTGAATTATAAAAAGAGGGCATATTAGTGGGGATGTATGCACAGCAGTCTTGGTAAATCCGTACCTCTCAACTGTCTTGGTCAGGGTCTGTTTAGGGAGTGCCGGGCACTCCCCCAAAATGTAAAAAATGGGTCATGTTGCTCAGTCCTGCCCCCTCCAGCCATTTTCTGGAGCGGTCGCCACCTCGGGTGCGGAAGGTCCCACTTCCCACCCTAGAAAATTTGGGATGTATGGTGTCAGTGTTATTCATTATTACTTGCTGCTAATTATGCTGATTACAGGAGGCACGTAGAAGAATGACTCATGTCTGCAACCAAATAGTCCAGGGTCAAACTGTATCCAGGGTTGTGGTGAGTCCTGGGTTCTACTTAGCTCTGTAATACAGAATATTAGATCATGTACATTTCAATGTATCCTGCATTGATATAACTAAATTAGCATATATTAAAATAAGGAGGGGAAATGATAATATTTGCTGTTTGTATGTGTTTGCTGTGTTGTATTAGGCACAAGTGCTGCAGTTTACAGAGAAAGGAAATGTTAGTGAGGGTGAGAGGCAATGGGGGAAATTTATACCCCTTTTACACCGCCGAAAAATCCGGGTCAGCGGCGGGTCAGACCCGGATCATCGGCGGTGTAAATGGGGTATATCCGTGTCCATTTACACGGGTCCTCTACCCAGGTCCTGACCTGGGTAGAACCCGGATAGGACCCATGTAAAGGCCGGTGTAAATGGTCCCGCTGCGGGTGCAGGCACCCGCAGCGGGTCCACAGCGTGCAGCACTGGGGAAGCTGTCCCCAGGTGCTGGGAGAAGGGGGGTGTCTGCGGCTGCTGAGGGGAGGTGGGGGTACCTGTCAGCCTGCGGTCGGAGCCGGAGGGGATGATGTGCGCCGCCGCCGCTGCTGCTGGTGAATCAGGCCCAATATCATACAACTGCGGGGGATGATGGTCGGAGACGGAGAGATGATGTGCGCCGCTGCTGCTGTACCACCCCTCGGCAGCCGGTCCCTGCGGCGAATGGACAGTCAGTGTCGGAGGTCCCTCCAGCGCATGGGAACTAGTACTAGTTCCTATGCGCCGGAGGGACCCCCGCCACTGACTGTCCGTTCGCCGCAGGAACTTCGCGACCCGCAGTTGTATGATATTGGGCCTGATTCACCAGCACATCATCCCCTCTGGCTCCGACCATCATCGACCGCAGTTGTATGATATTGGGCCTGATTCAGAAGCAGAGGGGGCAGCGCACATCATCCTCTCAGGCTCCGACCTCAGGCTGACAGGTACCCCCACCTCCCATCAGCAGCCGCAGAAACCCCCCTTCTCCCAGCACCCCATGGGGCAGCTTCCCCCCTCTACCCCTTCAGAATTTTTATTTAAGTAGTACTGGCAACAAGCAATTTCACCCCCCTTGGCAACGAGCAAGCATTTTTTATGACATCCACAAGGAAAGGCAGTGCTGACCCAGGTTCAGTATAAATGGTGCAGACCCAGGTCCGACCCAGGTCGAAGTGCTGTGTAAATGGAGTATAAAGCAGGGTCAGACCCTGGAAACTCCAGCGTTCAAAGACCAGGGTTTTTGGTGTAAAAGGGGTATTACTAAGATATGTATTCTACTTCACATGTGTTGTTGCTATGGGCAACCAATCAGAATCTACTTCTTTATTTAGCACCCTCTAGAAGATAGTAGACAGGATCTGATTGGTTGCCCATAGCAACATCACATGGGAAGTAGAATACACATCTTAGTAAATTTCCCCCAATAATGTAACTTACATAAATCATTTTTTGTTTATTAGGACAGTGTTTGTTTTTATTTTATTTATCATGGCAGTGTTTTCTTATTTATTTGTTTGTTTATTGGGGCAATGTTTTGGTTGTTTAATTTTGTCTTTCTTAATTTTTCACTTCCATATATAACTTAAGGTGCCCATACACGGTACAATTATTGTATACAATTTAGACTCTTTTGCAGCGCATCACATCCGTTTTGCAAAGCAATGAGCAATCTAGTACAAAAAGTATGTGCAGGACATGTACATTTTTGTGCTGTGCGATGTGATGTACATGGGAGCGCGCATCACATGACACCATTCAATTGTACCTCTCGGCGGCCCTGGGTATGGTTAGGGTTAGCAGCTCTTCCAACACACCCATGAGGTGGCTGCTGAATGTCGTTTTTTTTATGGGGTATCGCCAGTAGCCCTATTCCCCAGATGGATTTTCTGTTCAGGTTTATAATGACTTGGGTCCAATGGGTATGAGAGCTGCAACAATAATGGTCCATCAGGAACAGTTGGAATTTATTGGAGCTCACCCTTAAACCTTCATACAATGGGTGCGACCCTATTGCGTCTGTGGATTACATTCAGCACTGATGTTCTAACCCGTCTTATCAGTCGTTGCCACCAGAAGCGTGCGGTCTGATCACGGATCTCTTTCTGCTGATGCTGCAGGTCTTTCAGTTCAGCGGCTTTTGGCTTTATTTCAGCACTTAGTTCTTTTTCATGGTGTTCTATGGCCTGTACGGTGTCATTGGGAAGAGATTCTACCACTTCCTCCAGTTGGGCATTGGTCTCTGCAACCAAACTGCCACCATCTCCTTCCCCGGTGTCACCTTCAGGCCCATCAGTGGCATTGGTGTCCCTTTCTGCTCTCTCATCGAGGGTCCACATTGCATAGTACTCCATCTGCATTTCCATCCAGCCATTTTGAGGAGCATAGCGGTCAAAGCGATGCATGATAGTCTCGCCGAACATTGAAATCTCCACTTTTCCATTCTCTCTGGTCACCATGAGAGTTTCCTCCTCGGTTGCTGGAGCCGTCGCTGGTCTAAGCTCATAGAAATGCTCACCGCTTTGTTGTTCTCCCAGATCTTCGGTCATAGTTCCGGAAAAAACAGTCTTATTAGCGGGTGGTAGTTCCTCATTATATTCTTCTTCATCCATCCACGGAATGCTAGATTCCCCCGAGCTGTCATTAGAGGAATCCATATCAATATTTTTTAACTTGATGCAAATTACTATAAAAGCAAACGCCAAGTAATAGCTGCTAACTCTGTACAGTGAGTAATAGATGCTAACTGTCCAGTGAGTCTACAGCAAAGACACCTGTCTGTGCAGTGAGCTAGGTTATGTAGCACAAAGCCATTGTGACATCATAATGACATCACAATAACAGCCTGTCACTCTGCATATATTGTTGTTGTCAATAAAGTTTAATATTAAAAAAAAAAGAAACATTGGAATAAACTAAGTTTTCTGTCATATACATGATCTAATAATGTATTTTAAATGGACATACAGTATTGTACTGAGGCCGATCACCATGGCACTACTAATTTACACAAACTCTGGCTGTAAGAGGCGAGGAGAGTACAGTAAGCCTGTCCTATGAATGCGGTGCCCATACAAAATCTTTGCATTACCACTTATAAATGGGTCCATTCTACATATTATCCACAGTGACAATGCTATAAACTCACTGAATTATAAAAAGAGGGCATATTAGTGGGGATGTATGCACAGCAGTCTTGGTAAATCCGTACCTCTCAACTGTCTTGGTCAGGGTCTGTTTAGGGAGTGCCGGGCACTCCCCCAAAATGTAAAAAATGGGTCATGTTGCTCAGTCCTGCCCCCCTCCAGCCATTTTCTGGAGCGGTCGCCACCTCGGGTGCGGAAGGTCCCACTTCCCACCCTAGAAAATTTGGGAGGTATGGTGTCAGTGTTATTCATTATTACTTGCTGCTAATTATGCTGATTACAGGAGGCACGTAGAAGAATGACTCATGTCTGCACCCAAATAGTCCAGGGTCAAACTGTATCCAGGGTTGTGGTGAGTCCTGGGTTCTACTTAGCTCTGTAATACAGAATATTAGATCATGTACATTTCAATGTATCCTGCATTGATATAACTAAATTAGCATATATTAAAATAAGGAGGGGAAATGATAATATTTGCGGTTTGTATGTGTTTGCTGTGTTGTATTAGGCACAAGTGCTGCAGTTTACAGAGAAAGGAAATGTTAGTGAGGGTGAGAGGCAATGGGGGAAATTTATACCCCTTTTACACCGCCGAAAAATCCGGGTCAGCGGCGGGTCAGCCCCGGATCATCGGCGGTGTAAATGGGGTATATCCGTGTCCATTTACACGGGTCCTCTACCCAGGTCCTGACCTGGGTAGAACCCGGATAGGACCCATGTAAAGGCCGGTGTAAATGGTCCCGCTGCGGGTGCAGGCACCCGCAGCGGGTCCACAGCGTGCAGCACTGGGGAAGCTGTCCCCAGGTGCTGGGAGAAGGGGGGTGTCTGCGGCTGCTGAGGGGAGGTGGGGGTACCTGTCAGCCTGCGGTCGGAGCCGGAGGGGATGATGTGCGCCGCCGCCGCTGCTGCTGGTGAATCAGGCCCAATATCATACAACTGCGGGGGATGATGGTCGGAGCCGGAGAGATGATGTGCGCCGCTGCTGCTGTACCACCCCTCGGCAGCCGGTCCCTGCGGCGAATGGACAGTCAGTGTCGGAGGTCCCTCCAGCGCATGGGAACTAGTACTAGTTCCTATGCGCCGGAGGGACCCCCACCACTGACTGTCCATTCGCCGCAGGAACTTCGCGACCCGCAGTTGTATGATATTGGGCCTGATTCACCAGCACATCATCCCCTCTGGCTCCGACCATCATCGACCGCAGTTGTATGATATTGGGCCTGATTCAGAAGCAGAGGGGGCAGCGCACATCATCCTCTCAGGCTCCGACCTCAGGCTGACAGGTACCCCCACCTCCCATCAGCAGCCGCAGAAACCCCCCTTCTCCCAGCACCCCATGGGGCAGCTTCCCCCCTCTACCCCTTCAGAATTTTTATTTAAGTAGTACTGGCAAAAAGCAATTTCACCCCCCTTGGCAACGAGCAAGCATTTATTATGACATCCACAAGGAAAGGCAGTGCTGACCCAGGTTCAGTATAAATGGTGCAGACCCAGGTCCGACCCAGGTCGAAGTGCTGTGTAAATGGAGTATAAAGCAGGGTCAGACCCTGGAAACTCCAGCGTTCAAAGACCAGGGTTTTTGGTGTAAAAGGGGTATTACTAAGATATGTATTCTACTTCACATGTGTTGTTGCTATGGGCAACCAATCAGAATCTACTTCTTTATTTAGCACCCTCTAGAAGATAGTAGACAGGATCTGATTGGTTGCCCATAGCAACATCACATGGGAAGTAGAATACACATCTTAGTAAATTTCCCCCAATAATGTAACTTACATAAATCATTTTTTGTTTATTAGGACAGTGTTTGTTTTTATTTTATTTATCATGGCAGTGTTTTCTTATTTATTTGTTTGTTTATTGGGGCAATGTTTTGGTTGTTTAATTTTGTCTTTCTTAATTTTTCACTTCCATATATAACTTAAGGTGCCCATACACGGTACAATTATTGTATACAATTTAGACTCTTTGCTTTGCAAAACGGATGTGATGCGCTGCAAATGAGCAATCTAGTACAAAAAGTATGTGCAGGACATGTACATTTTTGTGCTGTGCGATGTGATGTACATGGGAGCGCGCATCACATGACACCCATTCAATTGTACCTCTCGGCGGCCCTGGGTATGGTTAGGGTTAGCAGCTCTTCCAACACACCCATGAGGTGGCTGCTGAATGTCGTTTTTTTTATGGGGTATCGCCAGTAGCCCTATTCCCCAGATGGATTTTCTGTTCAGGTTTATAATGACTTGGGTCCAATGGGTATGAGAGCTGCAACAATAATGGTCCATCAGGAACAGTTGGAATATATTGGAGCTCACCCTTAAACCAATGGGCGCGACCCTATTGCGTCTGTGGATTACATTCAGCACTGATGTTCTAACCCGTCTTATCAGTCGTTGCCACCAGAAGCGTGCGGTCTGATCACGGATCTCTTTCTGCTGATGCTGCAGGTCTTTCAGTTCAGCGGCTTTTGGCTTTATTTCAGCACTTAGTTCTTTTTCATGGTGTTCTATGGCCTGTACGGTGTCATTGGGAAGAGATTCTACCACTTCCTCCAGTTGGGCATTGGTCTCTGCAACCAAACTGCCACCATCTCCTTCCCCGGTGTCACCTTCAGGCCCATCAGTGGCATTGGTGTCCCTTTCTGCTCTCTCATCGAGGGTCCACATTGCATAGTACTCCATCTGCATTTCCATCCAGCCATTTTGAGGAGCATAGCGGTCAAAGCGATGCATGATAGTCTCGCCGAACATTGAAATCTCCACTTTTCCATTCTCTCTGGTCACCATGAGAGTTTCCTCCTCGGTTGCTGGAGCCGTCGCTGGTCTAAGCTCATAGAAATGCTCACCGCTTTGTTGTTCTCCCAGATCTTCGGTCATAGTTCCGGAAAAAACAGTCTTATTAGCGGGTGGTAGTTCCTCATTATATTCTTCTTCATCCATCCACGGAATGCTAGATTCCCCCGAGCTGTCATTAGAGGAATCCATATCAATATTTTTTAACTTGATGCGAATTACTATAAAAGCAAACGCCAAGTAATAGCTGCTAACTCTGTACAGTGAGTAATAGATGCTAACTGTCCAGTGAGTCTACAGCAAAGATACCTGTCTGTGCAGTGAGCTAGGTTATGTAGCACAAAGCCATTGTGACATCATAATGACATCACAATAACAGCCTGTCACTCTGCATATATTGTTGTTGTCAATAAAGTTTAATATAAAAAAAAAAAAAGAAACATTGGAATAAACTAAGTTTTCTGTCATATACATGATCTAATAATGTATTTTATATGGACATACAGTATTGTACTGAGGCCGATCACCATGGCACTACTAATTTACACAAACTCTGGCTGTAAGAGGCGAGGAGAGTACAGTAAGCCTGTCCTATGAATGCGGTGCCCATACAAAATCTTTGCATTACCACTTATAAATGGGTCCATTCTACATATTATCCACAGTGACAATGCTATAAACTCACTGAATTATAAAAAGAGGGCATATTAGTGGGGATGTATGCACAGCAGTCTTGGTAAATCCGTACCTCTCAACTGTCTTGGTCAGGGTCTGTTTAGGGAGTGCCGGGCACTCCCCCAAAATGTAAAAAATGGGTCATGTTGCTCAGTCCTGCCCCCTCCAGCCATTTTCTGGAGCGGTCGCCACCTCGGGTGCGGAAGGTCCCACTTCCCACCCTTGAAAATTTGGGAGGTATAGTGTCAGTGTTATTCATTATTACTTGCTGCTAATTATGCTGATTACAGGAGGCACGTAGAAGAATGACTCATGTCTGCACCCAAATAGTCCAGGGTCAAACTGTATCCAGGGTTGTGGTGAGTCCTGGGTTCTACTTAGCTCTGTAATACAGAATATTAGATCATGTACATTTCAATGTATCCTGCATTGATATAACTAAATTAGCATATATTAAAATAAGGAGGGGAAATGATAATATTTGCTGTTTGTATGTGTTTGCTGTGTTGTATTAGGCACAAGTGCTGCAGTTTACAGAGAAAGGAAATGTTAGTGAGGGTGAGAGGCAATGGGGGAAATTTATACCCCTTTTACACCGCCGAAAAATCCGGGTCAGCGGCGGGTCAGACCCGGATCATCGGCGGTGTAAATGGGGTATATCCGTGTCCATTTACACGGGTCCTCTACCCAGGTCCTGACCTGGGTAGAACCCGGATAGGACCCATGTAAAGGCCGGTGTAAATGGTCCCGCTGCGGGTGCAGTCACCCGCAGCGGGTCCACAGCGTGCAGCACTGGGGAAGCTGTTCCCAGGTGCTGGGAGAAGGGGGGTGTCTGCGGCTGCTGAGGGGAGGTGGGGGTACCTGTCAGCCTGCGTTCGGAGCCGGAGGGGATGATGTGCGCCGCTGCTGCTGGTGAATCAGGCCCAATATCATACAACTGCGGGGGATGATGGTCCGAGCCGGAGGGATGATGTGCGCCGCTGCTGCTGTACCACCCCTCGGCAGCCGGTCCCTGCGGCGAATGGACAGTCAGTGTCGGCGGTCCCTCCAGCGCATGGGAACTAGTACTAGTTCCTATGCGCCGGAGGGACCCCCGCCACTGACTGTCCATTCGCCGCAGGAACTTCGCGACCCGCAGTTGTATGATATTGGGCCTGATTCACCAGCACATCATCCCCTCTGGTTCCGACCATCATCGACCGCAGTTGTATGATATTGGGCCTGATTCAGAAGCAGAGGGGGCAGCGCACATCATCCTCTCAGGCTCCGACCTCAGGCTGACAGGTACCCCCACCTCCCATCATCAGCCGCAGAAATCCCCCTTCTCCCAGCACCCCATGGGGCAGCTTCCCCCCTCTACCCCTTCAGAATTTTTATTTAAGTAGTACTGGCAACAAGCAATTTCACCCCCCTTGGCAACGAGCAAGCATTTTTTATGACATCCACAAGGAAAGGCAGTGCTGACCCAGGTTCAGTATAAATGGTGCAGACCCAGGTCCGACCCAGGTCGAAGTGCTGTGTAAATGGAGTATAAAGCAGGGTCAGACCCTGGAAACTCCAGCGTTCAAAGACCAGGGTCGGACCAGGGTTTTTGGTGTAAAAGGGGTATTACTAAGATATGTATTCTACTTCACATGTGTTGTTGCTATGGGCAACCAATCAGAATCTACTTCTTTATTTAGCACCCTCTAGAAGATAGTAGACAGGATCTGATTGGTTGCCCATAGCAACATCACATGGGAAGTAGAATACACATCTTAGTAAATTTCCCCCAATAATGTAACTTACATAAATCATTTTTTTGTTTATTAGGACAGTGTTTGTTTTTATTTTATTTATCATGGCAGTGTTTTCTTATTTATTTGTTTGTTTATTGGGGCAATGTTTTGGTTGTTTAATTTTGTCTTTCTTAATTTTTCACTTCCATATATAACTTAAGGTGCCCATACACGGTACAATTATTGTATACAATTTAGACTCTTTGCTTTGCAAAACGGATGTGATGCGCTGCAAATGAGCAATCTAGTACAAAAAGTATGTGCAGGACATGTACATTTTTGTGCTGTGCGATGTGATGTACATGGGAGCGCGCATCACATGACACCCATTCAATTGTACCTCTCGGCGGCCCTGGGTATGGTTAGGGTTAGCAGCTCTTCCAACACACCCATGAGGTGGCTGCTGAATGTCGTTTTTTTATGGGGTATCGCCAGTAGCCCTATTCCCCAGATGGATTTTCTGTTCAGGTTTATAATGACTTGGGTCCAATGGGTATGAGAGCTGCAACAATAATGGCCCATTAGGAACAGTTGGAATATATTGGAGCTCACCCTTAAACCTTCATACAATGGGCGCGACCCTATTGCGTCTGTGGATTACATTCAGCACTGATGTTCTAACCCGTCTTATCAGTCGTTGCCACCAGAAGCGTGCGGTCTGATCACGGATCTCTTTCTGCTGATGCTGCAGGTCTTTCAGTTCAGCGGCTTTTGGCTTTATTTCAGCACTTAGTTCTTTTTCATGGTGTTCTATGGCCTGTACGGTGTCATTGGGAAGAGATTCTACCACTTCCTCCAGTTGGGCATTGGTCTCTGCAACCAAACTGCCACCATCTCCTTCCCCGGTGTCACCTTCAGGCCCATCAGTGGCATTGGTGTCCCTTTCTGCTCTCTCATCGAGGGTCCACATTGCATAGTACTCCATCTGCATTTCCATCCAGCCATTTTGAGGAGCATAGCGGTCAAAGCGATGCATGATAGTCTCGCCGAACATTGAAATCTCCACTTTTCCATTCTCTCTGGTCACCATGAGAGTTTCCTCCTCGGTTGCTGGAGCCGTCGCTGGTCTAAGCTCATAGAAATGCTCACCGCTTTGTTGTTCTCCCAGATCTTCGGTCATAGTTCCGGAAAAAACAGTCTTATTAGCGGGTGGTAGTTCCTCATTATATTCTTCTTCATCCATCCACGGAATGCTAGATTCCCCCGAGCTGTCATTAGAGGAATCCATATCAATATTTTTTAACTTGATGCGAATTACTATAAAAGCAAACGCCAAGTAATAGCTGCTAACTCTGTACAGTGAGTAATAGATGCTAACTGTTCAGTGAGTCTACAGCAAAGATACCTGTCTGTGCAGTGAGCTAGGTTATGTAGCACAAAGCCATTGTGACATCATAATGACATCACAATAACAGCCTGTCACTCTGCATATATTGTTGTTGTCAATAAAGTTTAATATTAAAAAAAAAAAAAGAAACATTGGAATAAACTAAGTTTTCTGTCATATACATGATCTAATAATGTATTTTATATGGACATACAGTATTGTACTGAGGCCGATCACCATGGCACTACTAATTTACACAAACTCTGGCTGTAAGAGGTGAGGAGAGTACAGTAAGCCTGTCCTATGAATGCGGTGCCCATACAAAATCTTTGCATTACCACTTATAAATGGGTCCATTCTACATATTATCCACAGTGACAATGCTATAAACTCACTGAATTATAAAAAGAGGGCATATTAGTGGGGATGTATGCACAGCAGTCTTGGTAAATCCGTACCTCTCAACTGTCTTGGTCAGGGTCTGTTTAGGGAGTGCCGGGCACTCCCCCAAAATGTAAAAAATGGGTCATGTTGCTCAGTCCTGCCCCCTCCAGCCATTTTCTGGAGCGGTCGCCACCTCGGGTGCGGAAGGTCCCACTTCCCACCCTTGAAAATTTGGGAGGTATGGTGTCAGTGTTATTCATTATTACTTGCTGCTAATTATGCTGATTACAGGAGGCACGTAGAAGAATGACTCATGTCTGCACCCAAATAGTCCAGGGTCAAACTGTATCCAGGGTTGTGGTGAGTCCTGGGTTCTACTTAGCTCTGTAATACAGAATATTAGATCATGTACATTTCAATGTATCCTGCATTGATATAACTAAATTAGCATATATTAAAATAAGGAGGGGAAATGATAATATTTGCTGTTTGTATGTGTTTGCTGTGTTGTATTAGGCACAAGTGCTGCAGTTTACAGAGAAAGGAAATGTTAGTGAGGGTGAGAGGCAATGGGGGAAATTTATACCCCTTTTACACCGCCGAAAAATCCGGGTCAGCGGCGGGTCAGACCCGGATCATCGGCGGTGTAAATGGGGTATATCCGTGTCCATTTACACGGGTCCTCTACCCAGGTCCTGACCTGGGTAGAACCCGGATAGGACCCATGTAAAGGCCGGTGTAAATGGTCCCGCTGCGGGTGCAGGCACCCGCAGCGGGTCCACAGCGTGCAGCACTGGGGAAGCTGTCCCCAGGTGCTGGGAGAAGGGGGGTGTCTGCGGCTGCTGAGGGGAGGTGGGGGTACCTGTCAGCCTGCGGTCGGAGCCGGAGGGGATGCTGTGCGCCGCCGCCGCCGCTGCTGGTGAATCAGGCCCAATATCATACAACTGCGGGGGATGATGGTCGGAGCCGGAGAGATGATGTGCGCCGCTGCTGCTGTACCAACCCTCGGCAGCCGGTCCCTGCGGCGAATGGACAGTCAGTTTCGGAGGTCCCTCCAGCGCATGGGAACTAGTACTAGTTCCTATGCGCCGGAGGGACCCCCGCCACTGACTGTCCATTCGCCGCAGGAACTTCGCGACCCGCAGTTTTATGATATTGGGCCTGATTCACCAGCACATCATCCCCTCTGGCTCCGACCATCATCGACCGCAGTTGTATGATATTGGGCCTAATTCAGAAGCAGAGGGGGCAGCGCACATCATCCTCTCAGGCTCCGACCTCAGGCTGACAGGTACCCCCACCTCCCATCAGCAGCCGCAGAAACCCCCCTTCTCCCAGCACCCCATGGGGCAGCTTCCCCCCTCTACCCCTTCAGAATTTTTATTTAAGTAGTACTGGCAACAAGCAATTTCACCCCCCTTGGCAACGAGCAAGCATTTTTTATGACATCCACAAGGAAAGGCAGTGCTGACCCAGGTTCAGTATAAATGGTGCAGACCCAGGTCCGACCCAGGTCGAAGTGCTGTGTAAATGGAGTATAAAGCAGGGTCAGACCCTGGAAACTCCAGCGTTCAAAGACCAGGGTTTTTGGTGTAAAAGGGGTATTACTAAGATATGTATTCTACTTCACATGTGTTGTTGCTATGGGCAACCAATCAGAATCTACTTCTTTATTTAGCACCCTATAGAAGATAGTAGACAGGATCTGATTGGTTGCCCATAGCAACATCACATGGGAAGTAGAATACACATCTTAGTAAATTTCCCCCAATAATGTAACTTACATAAATCATTTTTTGTTTATTAGGACAGTGTTTGTTTTTATTTTATTTATCATGGCAGTGTTTTCTTATTTATTTGTTTGTTTATTGGGGCAATGTTTTGGTTGTTTAATTTTGTCTTTCTTAATTTTTCACTTCCATATATAACTTAAGGTGCCCATACACGGTACAATTATTGTATACAATTTAGACTCTTTTGCAGCGCATCACATCCGTTTTGCAAAGCAATGAGCAATCTAGTACAAAAAGTATGTGCAGGACATGTACATTTTTGTGCTGTGCGATGTGATGTACATGGGAGCGCGCATCACATGACACCCATTCAATTGTACCTCTCGGCGGCCCTGGGTATGGTTAGGGTTAGCAGCTCTTCCAACACACCCATGAGGTGGCTGCTGAATGTCGTTTTTTTTTATGGGGTATCGCCAGTAGCCCTATTCCCCAGATGGATTTTCTGTTCAGGTTTATAATGACTTGGGTCCAATGGGTATGAGAGCTGCAACAATAATGGTCCATCAGGAACAGTTGGAATATATTGGAGCTCACCCTTAAACCTTCATACAATGGGCGCGACCCTATTGCGTCTGTGGATTACATTCAGCACTGATGTTCTAACCCGTCTTATCAGTCGTTGCCACCAGAAGCGTGCGGTCTGATCACGGATCTCTTTCTGCTGATGCTGCAGGTCTTTCAGTTCAGCGGCTTTTGGCTTTATTTCAGCACTTAGTTCTTTTTCATGGTGTTCTATGGCCTGTACGGTGTCATTGGAAAGAGATTCTACCACTTCCTCCAGTTGGGCATTGGTCTCTGCAACCAAACTGCCACCATCTCCTTCCCCGGCGTCACCTTCAGGCCCATCAGTGGCATTGGTGTCCCTTTCTGCTCTCTCATCGAGGGTCCACATTGCATAGTACTCCATCTGCATTTCCATCCAGCCATTTTGAGGAGCATAGCGGTCAAAGCGATGCATGATAGTCTCGCCGAACATTGAAATCTCCACTTTTCCATTCTCTCTGGTCACCATGAGAGTTTCCTCCTCGGTTGCTGGAGCCGTCGCTGGTCTAAGCTCATAGAAATGCTCACCGCTTTGTTGTTCTCCCAGATCTTCGGTCATAGTTCCGGAAAAAACAGTCTTATTAGCGGGTGGTAGTTCCTCATTATATTCTTCTTCATCCATCCACGGAATGCTAGATTCCCCCGAGCTGTCATTAGAGGAATCCATATCAATATTTTTTAACTTGATGCGAATTACTATAAAAGCAAACGCCAAGTAATAGCTGCTAACTCTGTACAGTGAGTAATAGATGCTAACTGTCCAGTGAGTCTACAGCAAAGATACCTGTCTGTGCAGTGAGCTAGGTTATGTAGCACAAAGCCATTGTGACATCATAATGACATCACAATAACAGCCTGTCACTCTGCATATATTGTTGTTGTCAATAAAGTTTAATATAAAAAAAAAAAAAGAAACATTGGAATAAACTAAGTTTTCTGTCATATACATGATCTAATAATGTATTTTATATGGACATACAGTATTGTACTGAGGCCGATCACCATGGCACTACTAATTTACACAAACTCTGGCTGTAAGAGGCGAGGAGAGTACAGTAAGCCTGTCCTATGAATGCGGTGCCCATACAAAATCTTTGCATTACCACTTATAAATGGGTCCATTCTACATATTATCCACAGTGACAATGCTATAAACTCACTGAATTATAAAAAGAGGGCATATTAGTGGGGATGTATGCACAGCAGTCTTGGTAAATCCGTACCTCTCAACTGTCTTGGTCAGGGTCTGTTTAGGGAGTGCCGGGCACTCCCCCAAAATGTAAAAAATGGGTCATGTTGCTCAGTCCTGCCCCCTCCAGCCATTTTCTGGAGCGGTCGCCACCTCGGGTGCGGAAGGTCCCACTTCCCACCCTAGAAAATTTGGGAGGTATGGTGTCAGTGTTATTCATTATTACTTGCTGCTAATTATGCTGATTACAGGAGGCACGTAGAAGAATGACTCATGTCTGCACCCAAATAGTCCAGGGTCAAACTGTATCCAGGGTTGTGGTGAGTCCTGGGTTCTACTTAGCTCTGTAATACAGAATATTAGATCATGTACATTTCAATGTATCCTGCATTGATATAACTAAATTAGCATATATTAAAATAAGGAGGGGAAATGATAATATTTGCTGTTTGTATGTGTTTGCTGTGTTGTATTAGGCACAAGTGCTGCAGTTTACAGAGAAAGGAAATGTTAGTGAGGGTGAGAGGCAATGGGGGAAATTTATACCCCTTTTACACCGCCGAAAAATCCGGGTCAGCGGCGGGTCAGACCCGGATCATCGGCGGTGTAAATGGGGTATATCCGTGTCCATTTACACGGGTCCTCTACCCAGGTCCTGACCTGGGTAGAACCCGGATAGGACCCATGTAAAGGCCGGTGTAAATGGTCCCGCTGCTGGTGCAGGCACCCGCAGCGGGTCCACAGCGTGCAGCACTGGGGAAGCTGTCCCCAGGTGCTGGGAGAAGGGGGGTGTCTGCGGCTGCTCAGGGGAGGTGGGGGTACCTGTCAGCCTGCGGTCGGAGCCGGAGGGGATGATGTGCGCCGCTGCTGCTGGTGAATCAGGCCCAATATCATACAACTGCGGGGGATGATGGTCCGAGCCGGAGGGATGATGTGCGCCGCTGCTGCTGTACCACCCCTCAGCAGCCGGTCCCTGCGGCGAATGGACAGTCAGTGTCGGAGGTCCCTCCAGCGCATGGGAACTAGTACTAGTTCCTATGCGCCGGAGGGACCCCCGCCACTGACTGTCCATTCGCCGCAGGAACTTCGCGACCCGCAGTTGTATGATATTGGGCCTGATTCACCAGCACATCATCCCCTCTGGCTCCGACCATCATCGACCGCAGTTGTATGATATTGGGCCTGATTCAGAAGCAGAGGGGGCAGCGCACATCATCCTCTCAGGCTCCGACCTCAGGCTGACAGGTACCCCCACCTCCCATCAGCAGCCGCAGAAACCCCCCTTCTCCCAGCACCCCATGGGGCAGCTTCCCCCCTCTACCCCTTCAGAATTTTTATTTAAGTAGTACTGGCAACAAGCAATTTCACCCCCCTTGGCAACGAGCAAGCATTTTTTATGACATCCACAAGGAAAGGCAGTGCTGACCCAGGTTCAGTATAAATGGTGCAGACCCAGGTCCGACCCAGGTCGAAGTGCTGTGTAAATGGAGTATAAAGCAGGGTCAGACCCTGGAAACTCCAGCGTTCAAAGACCAGGGTTTTTGGTGTAAAAGGGGTATTACTAAGATATGTATTCTACTTCACATGTGTTGTTGCTATGGGCAACCAATCAGAATCTACTTCTTTATTTAGCACCCTCTAGAAGATAGTAGACAGGATCTGATTGGTTGCCCATAGCAACATCACATGGGAAGTAGAATACACATCTTAGTAAATTTCCCCCAATAATGTAACTTACATAAATCATTTTTTGTTTATTAGGACAGTGTTTGTTTTTATTTTATTTATCATGGCAGTGTTTTCTTATTTATTTGTTTGTTTATTGGGGCAATGTTTTGGTTGTTTAATTTTGTCTTTCTTAATTTTTCACTTCCATATATAACTTAAGGTGCCCATACACGGTACAATTATTGTATACAATTTAGACTCTTTTGCAGCGCATCACATCCGTTTTGCAAAGCAATGAGCAATCTAGTACAAAAAGTATGTGCAGGACATGTACATTTTTGTGCTGTGCGATGTGATGTACATGGGAGCGCGCATCACATGACACCCATTCAATTGTACCTCTCGGCGGCCCTGGGTATGGTTAGGGTTAGCAGCTCTTCCAACACACCCATGAGGTGGCTGCTGAATGTCGTTTTTTTTATGGGGTATCGCCAGTAGCCCTATTCCCCAGATGGATTTTCTGTTCAGGTTTATAATGACTTGGGTCCAATGGGTATGAGAGCTGCAACAATAATGGTCCATCAGGAACAGTTGGAATATATTGGAGCTCACCCTTAAACCTTCATACAATGGGCGCGACCCTATTGCGTCTGTGGATTACATTCAGCACTGATGTTCTAACCCGTCTTATCAGTCGTTGCCACCAGAAGCGTGCGGTCTGATCACGGATCTCTTTCTGCTGATGCTGCAGGTCTTTCAGTTCAGCGGTTTTTGGCTTTATTTCAGCACTTAGTTCTTTTTCATGGTGTTCTATGGCCTGTACGGTGTCATTGGAAAGAGATTCTACCACTTCCTCCAGTTGGGCATTGGTCTCTGCAACCAAACTGCCACCATCTCCTTCCCCGGCGTCACCTTCAGGCCCATCAGTGGCATTGGTGTCCCTTTCTGCTCTCTCATCGAGGGTCCACATTGCATAGTACTCCATCTGCATTTCCATCCAGCCATTTTGAGGAGCATAGCGGTCAAAGCGATGCATGATAGTCTCGCCGAACATTGAAATCTCCACTTTTCCATTCTCTCTGGTCACCATGAGAGTTTCCTCCTCGGTTGCTGGAGCCGTCGCTGGTCTAAGCTCATAGAAATGCTCACCGCTTTGTTGTTCTCCCAGATCTTCGGTCATAGTTCCGGAAAAAACAGTCTTATTAGCGGGTGGTAGTTCCTCATTATATTCTTCTTCATCCATCCACGGAATGCTAGATTCCCCCGAGCTGTCATTAGAGGAATCCATATCAATATTTTTTAACTTGATGCGAATTACTATAAAAGCAAACGCCAAGTAATAGCTGCTAACTCTGTACAGTGAGTAATAGATGCTAACTGTCCAGTGAGTCTACAGCAAAGATACCTGTCTGTGCAGTGAGCTAGGTTATGTAGCACAAAGCCATTGTGACATCATAATGACATCACAATAACAGCCTGTCACTCTGCATATATTGTTGTTGTCAATAAAGTTTAATATAAAAAAAAAAAAGAAACATTGGAATAAACTAAGTTTTCTGTCATATACATGATCTAATAATGTATTTTATATGGACATACAGTATTGTACTGAGGCCGATCACCATGGCACTACTAATTTACACAAACTCTGGCTGTAAGAGGCGAGGAGAGTACAGTAAGCCTGTCCTATGAATGCGGTGCCCATACAAAATCTTTGCATTACCACTTATAAATGGGTCCATTCTACATATTATCCACAGTGACAATGCTATAAACTCACTGAATTATAAAAAGAGGGCATATTAGTGGGGATGTATGCACAGCAGTCTTGGTAAAGCCGTACCTCTCAACTGTCTTGGTCAGGGTCTGTTTAGGGAGTGCCGGGCACTCCCCCAAAATGTAAAAAATGGGTCATGTTGCTCAGTCCTGCCCCCTCCAGCCATTTTCTGGAGCGGTCGCCACCTCGGGTGCGGAAGGTCCCACTTCCCACCCTAGAAAATTTGGGAGGTATGGTGTCAGTGTTATTCATTATTACTTGCTGCTAATTATGCTGATTACAGGAGGCACGTAGAAGAATGACTCATGTCTGCACCCAAATAGTCCAGGGTCAAACTGTATCCAGGGTTGTGGTGAGTCCTGGGTTCTACTTAGCTCTGTAATACAGAATATTAGATCATGTACATTTCAATGTATCCTGCATTGATATAACTAAATTAGCATATATTAAAATAAGGAGGGGAAATGATAATATTTGCTGTTTGTATGTGTTTGCTGTGTTGTATTAGGCACAAGTGCTGCAGTTTACAGAGAAAGGAAATGTTAGTGAGGGTGAGAGGCAATGGGGGAAATTTATACCCCTTTTACACCGCCGAAAAATCTGGGTCAGCGGCGGGTCAGACCCGGATCATCGGCGGTGTAAATGGGGTATATCCGTGTCCATTTACACGGGTCCTCTACCCAGGTCCTGACCTGGGTAGAACCCGGATAGGACCCATGTAAAGGCCGGTGTAAATGGTCCCGCTGCTGGTGCAGGCACCCGCAGCGGGTCCACAGCGTGCAGCACTGGGGAAGCTGTCCCCAGGTGCTGGGAGAAGGGGGGTGTCTGCGGCTGCTCAGGGGAGGTGGGGGTACCTGTCAGCCTGCGGTCGGAGCCGGAGGGGATGATGTGCGCCGCTGCTGCTGGTGAATCAGGCCCAATATCATACAACTGCGGGGGATGATGGTCCGAGCCGGAGGGATGATGTGCGCCGCTGCTGCTGTACCACCCCTCAGCAGCCGGTCCCTGCGGCGAATGGACAGTCAGTGTCGGAGGTCCCTCCAGCGCATGGGAACTAGTACTAGTTCCTATGCGCCGGAGGGACCCCCGCCACTGACTGTCCATTCGCCGCAGGAACTTCGCGACCCGCAGTTGTATGATATTGGGCCTGATTCACCAGCACATCATCCCCTCTGGCTCCGACCATCATCGACCGCAGTTGTATGATATTGGGCCTGATTCAGAAGCAGAGGGGGGCAGCGCACATCATCCTCTCAGGCTCCGACCTCAGGCTGACAGGTACCCCCACCTCCCATCAGCAGCCGCAGAAACCCCCCTTCTCCCAGCACCCCATGGGGCAGCTTCCCCCCTCTACCCCTTCAGAATTTTTATTTAAGTAGTACTGGCAACAAGCAATTTCACCCCCCTTGGCAACGAGCAAGCTTTTTTTATGACATCCACAAGGAAAGGCAGTGCTGACCCAGGTTCAGTATAAATGGTGCAGACCCAGGTCCGACCCAGGTCGAAGTGCTGTGTAAATGGAGTATAAAGCAGGGTCAGACCCTGGAAACTCCAGCGTTCAAAGACCAGGGTTTTTGGTGTAAAAGGGGTATTACTAAGATATGTATTCTACTTCACATGTGTTGTTGCTATGGGCAACCAATCAGAATCTACTTCTTTATTTAGCACCCTCTAGAAGATAGTAGACAGGATCTGATTGGTTGCCCATAGCAACATCACATGGGAAGTAGAATACACATCTTAGTAAATGTCCCCCAATAATGTAACTTACATAAATCATTTTTTGTTTATTAGGACAGTGTTTGTTTTTATTTTATTTATCATTGCAGTGTTTTCTTATTTATTTGTTTGTTTATTGGGGCAATGTTTTGGTTGTTTAATTTTGTCTTTCTTAATTTTGCACTTCCATATATAACTTAAGGTGCCCATACACGGTACAATTATTGTATACAATTTAGACTCTTTTGCAGCGCATCACATCCGTTTTGCAAAGCAATGAGCAATCTAGTACAAAAAGTATGTGCAGGACATGTACATTTTTGTGCTGTGCGATGTGATGTACATGGGAGCGCGCATCACATGACACCCATTCAATTGTACCTCTCGGCGGCCCTGGGTATGGTTAGGGTTAGCAGCTCTTCCAACACACCCATGAGGTGGCTGCTGAATGTCGTTTTTTTTATGGGGTATCGCCAGTAGCCCTATTCCCCAGATGGATTTTCTGTTCAGGTTTATAATGACTTGGGTCCAATGGGTATGAGAGCTGCAACAATAATGGTCCATCAGGAACAGTTGGAATATATTGGAGCTCACCCTTAAACCTTCATACAATGGGCGCGACCCTATTGCGTCTGTGGATTACATTCAGCACTGATGTTCTAACCCGTCTTATCAGTCGTTGCCACCAGAAGCGTGCGGTCTGATCACGGATCTCTTTCTGCTGATGCTGCAGGTCTTTCAGTTCAGCGGCTTTTGGCTTTATTTCAGCACTTAGTTCTTTTTCATGGTGTTCTATGGCCTGTACGGTGTCATTGGGAAGAGATTCTACCACTTCCTCCAGTTGGGCATTGGTCTCTGCAACCAAACTGCCACCATCTCCTTCCCCGGTGTCACCTTCAGGCCCATCAGTGGCATTGGTGTCCCTTTCTGCTCTCTCATCGAGGGTCCACATTGCATAGTACTCCATCTGCATTTCCATCCAGCCATTTTGAGGAGCATAGCGGTCAAAGCGATGCATGATAGTCTCGCCGAACATTGAAATCTCCACTTTTCCATTCTCTCTGGTCACCATGAGAGTTTCCTCCTCGGTTGCTGGAGCCGTCGCTGGTCTAAGCTCATAGAAATGCTCACCGCTTTGTTGTTCTCCCAGATCTTCGGTCATAGTTCCGGAAAAAACAGTCTTATTAGCGGGTGGTAGTTCCTCATTATATTCTTCTTCATCCATCCACGGAATGCTAGATTCCCCCGAGCTGTCATTAGAGGAATCCATATCAATATTTTTTAACTTGATGCGAATTACTATAAAAGCAAACGCCAAGTAATAGCTGCTAACTCTGTACAGTGAGTAATAGATGCTAACTGTCCAGTGAGTCTACAGCAAAGATACCTGTCTGTGCAGTGAGCTAGGTTATGTAGCACAAAGCCATTGTGACATCATAATGACATCACAATAACAGCCTGTCACTCTGCATATATTGTTGTTGTCAATAAAGTTTAATATTAAAAAAAAAAAAGAAACATTGGAATAAACTAAGTTTTCTGTCATATACTGTACATGATCTAATAATGTATTTTATATGGACATACAGTATTGTACTGAGGCCGATCACCATGGCACTACTAATTTACACAAACTCTGGCTGTAAGAGGCGAGGAGAGTACAGTAAGCCTGTCCTATGAATGCGGTGCCCATACAAAATCTTTGCATTACCACTTATAAATGGGTCCATTCTACATATTATCCACAGTGACAATGCTATAAACTCACTAAATTATAAAAAGAGGGCATATTAGTGGGGATGTATGCACAGCAGTCTTGGTAAATCCGTACCTCTCAACTGTCTTGGTCAGGGTCTGTTTAGGGAGTGCCGGGCACTCCCCCAAAATGTAAAAAATGGGTCATGTTGCTCAGTCCTGCCCCCTCCAGCCATTTTCTGGAGCGGTCGCCACCTCGGGTGCGGAAGGTCCCACTTCCCACCCTTGAAAATTTGGGAGGTATGGTGTCAGTGTTATTCATTTTTACTTGCTGCTAATTATGCTGATTACAGGAGGCACGTAGAAGAATGACTCATGTCTGCACCCAAATAGTCCAAGGTCAAACTGTATCCAGGGTTGTGGTGAGTCCTGGGTTCTACTTAGCTCTGTAATACAGAATATTAGATCATGTACATTTCAATGTATCCTGCATTGATATAACTAAATTAGCATATATTAAAATAAGGAGGGGAAATGATAATATTTGCTGTTTGTATGTGTTTGCTGTGTTGTATTAGGCACAAGTGCTGCAGTTTACAGAGAAAGGAAATGTTAGTGAGGGTGAGAGGCAATGGGGGAAATTTATACCCCTTTTACACCGCCGAAAAATCCGGGTCGGCGGCGGCTCAGACCCGGATCATCGGCTGTGTAAATGGGGTATATCCGTGTCCATTTACACGGGTCCTCTACCCAGGTCCTGACCTGGGTAGAACCCGGATAGGACCCATGTAAAGGCCGGTGTAAATGGTCCCGCTGCGGGTGCAGGCACCCGCAGCGGGTCCACAGCGTGCAGCACTGGGGAAGCTGTCCCCAGGTGCTGGGAGAAGGGGGGTGTCTGCGGCTGCTGAGGGGAGGTGGGGGTACCTGTCAGCCTGCGGTCGGAGCCGGAGGGGATGATGTGCGCCGCCGCCGCTGCTGCTGGTGAATCAGGCCCAATATCATACAACTGCGGGGGATGATGGTCGGAGCCGGAGAGATGATGTGCGCCGCTGCTGCTGTACCACCCCTCGGCAGCCGGTCCCTGCGGCGAATGGACAGTCAGTGTCGGAGGTCCCTCTAGCGCATGGGAACTAGTACTAGTTCCTATGCGCCGGAGGGACCCCCGCCACTGACTGTCCATTCGCCGCAGGAACTTCGCGACCCGCAGTTGTATGATATTGGGCCTGATTCACCAGCACATCATCCCCTCTGGCTCCGACCATCATTGACCGCAGTTGTATGATATTGGGCCTGATTCAGAAGCAGAGGGGGCAGCGCACATCATCCTCTCAGGCTCCGACCTCAGGCTGACAGGTACCCCCACCTCCCATCAGCAGCCGCAGAAACCCCCCTTCTCCCAGCACCCCATGGGGCAGCTTCCCCCCTCTACCCCTTCAGAATTTTTATTTAAGTAGTACTGGCAACAAGCAATTTCACCCCCCTTGGCAACGAGCAAGCATTTTTTATGACATCCACAAGGAAAGGCAGTGCTGACCCAGGTTCAGTATAAATGGTGCAGACCCAGGTCCGACCCAGGTCGAAGTGCTGTGTAAATGGAGTATAAAGCAGGGTCAGACCCTGGAAACTCCAGCGTTCAAAGACCAGGGTTTTTGGTGTAAAAGGGGTATTACTAAGATATGTATTCTACTTCACATGTGTTGTTGCTATGGGCAACCAATCAGAATCTACTTCTTTATTTAGCACCCTCTAGAAGATAGTAGACAGGATCTGATTGGTTGCCCATAGCAACATCACATGGGAAGTAGAATACACATCTTAGTAAATTTCCCCCAATAATGTAACTTACATAAATCATTTTTTGTTTATTAGGACAGTGTTTGTTTTTATTTTATTTATCATGGCAGTGTTTTCTTATTTATTTGTTTGTTTATTGGGGCAATGTTTTGGTTGTTTAATTTTGTCTTTCTTAATTTTTCACTTCCATATAAAACTTAAGGTGCCCATACACGGTACAATTATTGTATACAATTTAGACTCTTTTGCAGCGCATCACATCCGTTTTGCAAAGCAATGAGCAATCTAGTACAAAAAGTATGTGCAGGACATGTACATTTTTGTGCTGTGCGATGTGATGTACATGGGAGCGCGCATCACATGACACCCATTCAATTGTACCTCTCGGCGGCCCTGGGTATGGTTAGGGTTAGCAGCTCTTCCAACACACCCATGAGGTGGCTGCTGAATGTCGTTTTTTTTATGGGGTATCGCCAGTAGCCCTATTCCCCAGATGGATTTTCTGTTCAGGTTTATAATGACTTGGGTCCAATGGGTATGAGAGCTGCAACAATAATGGTCCATCAGGAACAGTTGGAATATATTGGAGCTCACCCTTAAACCTTCATACAATGGGCGCGACCCTATTGCGTCTGTGGATTACATTCAGCACTGATGTTCTAACCCGTCTTATCAGTCGTTGCCACTAGAAGCGTGCGGTCTGATCACGGATCTCTTTCTGCTGATGCTGCAGGTCTTTCAGTTCAGCGGCTTTTGGCTTTATTTCAGCACTTAGTTCTTTTTCATGGTGTTCTATGGCCTGTACGGTGTCATTGGGAAGAGATTCTACCACTTCCTCCAGTTGGGCATTGGTCTCTGCAACCAAACTGCCACCATCTCCTTCCCCGGTGTCACCTTCAGGCCCATCAGTGGCATTGGTGTCCCTTTCTGCTCTCTCATCGAGGGTCCACATTGCATAGTACTCCATCTGCATTTCCATCCAGCCATTTTGAGGAGCATAGCGGTCAAAGCGATGCATGATAGTCTCGCCGAACATTGAAATCTCCACTTTTCCATTCTCTCTGGTCACCATGAGAGTTTCCTCCTCGGTTGCTGGAGCCGTCGCTGGTCTAAGCTCATAGAAATGCTCACCGCTTTGTTGTTCTCCCAGATCTTCGGTCATAGTTCCGGAAAAAACAGTCTTATTAGCGGGTGGTAGTTCCTCATTATATTCTTCTTCATCCATCCACGGAATGCTAGATTCCCCCGAGCTGTCATTAGAGGAATCCATATCAATATTTTTTAACTTGATGCGAATTACTATAAAAGCAAACGCCAAGTAATAGCTGCTAACTCTGTACAGTGAGTAATAGATGCTAACTGTCCAGTGAGTCTACAGCAAAGATACCTGTCTGTGCAGTGAGCTAGGTTATGTAGCACAAAGCCATTGTGACATCATAATGACATCACAATAACAGCCTGTCACTCTGCATATATTGTTGTTGTCAATAAAGTTTAATATTAAAAAAAAAAAAGAAACATTGGAATAAACTAAGTTTTCTGTCATATACATGATCTAATAATGTATTTTATATGGACATACAGTATTGTACTGAGGCCGATCACCATGGCACTACTAATTTACACAAACTCTGGCTGTAAGAGGCGAGGAGAGTACAGTAAGCCTGTCCTATGAATGCGGTGCCCATACAAAATCTTTGCATTACCACTTATAAATGGGTCCATTCTACATATTATCCACAGTGACAATGCTATAAACTCACTGAATTATAAAAAGAGGGCATATTAGTGGGGATGTATGCACAGCAGTCTTGGTAAATCCGTACCTCTCAACTGTCTTGGTCAGGGTCTGTTTAGGGAGTGCCGGGCACTCCCCAAAAATGTAAAAAATGGGTCATGTTGCTCAGTCCTGCCCCCCTCCAGCCATTTTCTGGAGCGGTCGCCACCTCGGGTGCGGAAGGTCCCACTTCCCATCCTAGAAAATTTGGGAGGTATGGTGTCAGTGTTATTCATTATTACTTGCTGCTAATTATGCTGATTACAGGAGGCACGTAGAAGAATGACTCATGTCTGCACCCAAATAGTCCAGGGTCAAACTGTATCCAGGGTTGTGGTGAGTCCTGGGTTCTACTTAGCTCTGTAATACAGAATATTAGATCATGTACATTTCAATGTATCCTGCATTGATATAACTAAATTAGCATATATTAAAATAAGGAGGGGAAATGATAATATTTGCTGTTTGTATGTGTTTGCTGTGTTGTATTAGGCACAAGTGCTGCAGTTTACAGAGAAAGGAAATGTTAGTGAGGGTGAGAGGCAATGGGGGAAATTTATACCCCTTTTACACCGCCGAAAAATCCGGGTCAGCGGCGGGTCAGACCCGGATCATCGGCGGTGTAAATGGGGTATATCCGTGTCCATTTACACGGGTCCTCTACCCAGGTCCTGACCTGGGTAGAACCCGGATAGGACCCATGTAAAGGCCGGTGTAAATGGTCCCGCTGCGGGTGCAGGCACCCGCAGCGGGTCCACAGCGTGCAGCACTGGGGAAGCTGTCCCCAGGTGCTGGGAGAAGGGGGGTGTCTGCGGCTGCTGAGGGGAGGTGGGGGTACCTGTCAGCCTGCGGTCGGAGCCGGAGGGGATGAAGTGCGCCGCTGCTGCTGGTGAATCAGGCCCAATATCATACAACTGCGGGGGATGACGGTCCGAGCCGGAGGGATGATGTGCGCCGCTGCTGCTGTACCACCCCTCGGCAGCCGGTTCCTGCGGTGAATGGACAGTCAGTGTCGGCGGTCCCTCCAGCGCATGGGAACTAGTACTAGTTCCTATGCGCCGGAGGGACCCCCGCCACTGACTGTCCATTCGCCGCAGGAACTTCGCGACCCGCAGTTGTATGATATTGGGCCTGATTCACCAGCACATCATCCCCTCTGGCTCCGACCATCATCGACCGCAGTTGTATGATATTGGGCCTGATTCAGAAGCAGAGGGGGCAGCGCACATCATCCTCTCAGGCTCCGACCTCAGGCTGACAGGTACCCCCACCTCCCATCATCAGCCGCAGAAATCCCCCTTCTCCCAGCACCCCATGGGGCAGCTTCCCCCCTCTACCCCTTCAGAATTTTTATTTAAGTAGTACTGGCAACAAGCAATTTCACCCCCCTTGGCAACGAGCAAGCATTTTTTATGACATCCACAAGGAAAGGCAGTGCTGACCCAGGTTCAGTATAAATGGTGCAGACCCAGGTCGAAGTGCTGTGTAAATGGAGTATAAAGCAGGGTCAGACCCTGGAAACTCCAGCGTTCAAAGACCAGGGTCGGACCAGGGTTTTTGGTGTAAAAGGGGTATTACTAAGATATGTATTCTACTTCACATGTGTTGTTGTTATGGGCAACCAATCAGAATCTACTTCTTTATTTAGCACCCTCTAGAAGATAGTAGACAGGATCTGATTGGTTGCCCATAGCAACATCACATGGGAAGTAGAATACACATCTTAGTAAATTTCCCCCAATAATGTAACTTACATAAATCATTTTTTGTTTATTAGGACAGTGTTTGTTTTTATTTTATTTATCATGGCAGTGTTTTCTTATTTATTTGTTTGTTTATTGGGGCAATGTTTTGGTTGTTTAATTTTGTCTTTCTTAATTTTTCACTTCCATATATAACTTAAGGTGCCCATACACGGTACAATTATTGTATACAATTTAGACTCTTTGCTTTGCAAAACGGATGTGATGCGCTGCAAATGAGCAATCTAGTACAAAAAGTATGTGCAGGACATGTACATTTTTGTGCTGTGCGATGTGATGTACATGGGAGCGCGCATCACATGACACCCATTCAATTGTACCTCTCGGCGGCCCTGGGTATGGTTAGGGTTAGCAGCTCTTCCAACACACCCATGAGGTGGCTGCTGAATGTCGTTTTTTTTATGGGGTATCGCCAGTAGCCCTATTCCCCAGATGGATTTTCTGTTCAGGTTTATAATGACTTGGGTCCAATGGGTATGAGAGCTGCAACAATAATGGTCCATCAGGAACAGTTGGAATATATTGGAGCTCACCCTTAAACCTTCATACAATGGGCGCGACCCTATTGCGTCTGTGGATTACATTCAGCACTGATGTTCTAACCCGTCTTATCAGTCGTTGCCACCAGAAGCGTGCGGTCTGATCACGGATCTCTTTCTGCTGATGCTGCAGGTCTTTCAGTTCAGCGGCTTTTGGCTTTATTTCAGCACTTAGTTCTTTTTCATGGTGTTCTATGGCCTGTACGGTGTCATTGGGAAGAGATTCTACCACTTCCTCCAGTTGGGCATTGGTCTCTGCAACCAAACTGCCACTATCTCCTTCCCCGGTGTCACCTTCAGGCCCATCAGTGGCATTGGTGTCTCTTTCTGCTCTCTCATCGAGGGTCCACATTGCATAGTACTCCATCTGCATTTCCATCCAGCCATTTTGAGGAGCATAGCGGTCAAAGCGATGCATGATAGTCTCGCCGAACATTGAAATCTCCACTTTTCCATTCTCTCTGGTCACCATGAGAGTTTCCTCCTCGGTTGCTGGAGCCGTCGCTGGTCTAAGCTCATAGAAATGCTCACCGCTTTGTTGTTCTCCCAGATCTTCGGTCATAGTTCCGGAAAAAACAGTCTTATTAGCGGGTGGTAGTTCCTCATTATATTCTTCTTCATCCATCCACGGAATGCTAGATTCCCCCGAGCTGTCATTAGAGGAATCCATATCAATATTTTTTAACTTGATGCGAATTACTATAAAAGCAAACGCCAAGTAATAGCTGCTAACTCTGTACAGTGAGTAATAGATGCTAACTGTCCAGTGAGTCTACAGCAAAGATACCTGTCTGTGCAGTGAGCTAGGTTATGTAGCACAAAGCCATTGTGACATCATAATGACATCACAATAACAGCCTGTCACTCTGCATATATTGTTGTTGTCAATAAAGTTTAATATAAAAAAAAAAAAGAAACATTGGAATAAACTAAGTTTTCTGTCATATACATGATCTAATAATGTATTTTATATGGACATACAGTATTGTACTGAGGCCGATCACCATGGCACTACTAATTTACACAAACTCTGGCTGTAAGAGGCGAGGAGAGTACAGTAAGCCTGTCCTATGAATGCGGTGCCCATACAAAATCTTTGCATTACCACTTATAAATGGGTCCATTCTACATATTATCCACAGTGACAATGCTATAAACTCACTGAATTATAAAAAGAGGGCATATTAGTGGGGATGTATGCACAGCAGTCTTGGTAAATCCGTACCTCTCAACTGTCTTGGTCAGGGTCTGTTTAGGGAGTGCCGGGCACTCCCCCAAAATGTAAAAAATGGGTCATGTTGCTCAGTCCTGCCCCCTCCAGCCATTTTCTGGAGCGGTCGCCACCTCGGGTGCGGAAGGTCCCACTTCCCACCCTTGAAAATTTGGGAGGTATAGTGTCAGTGTTATTCATTATTACTTGCTGCTAATTATGCTGATTACAGGAGGCACATAGAAGAATGACTCATGTCTGCACCCAAATAGTCCAGGGTCAAACTGTATCCAGGGTTGTGGTGAGTCCTGGGTTCTACTTAGCTCTGTAATACAGAATATTAGATCATGTACATTTCAATGTATCCTGCATTGATATAACTAAATTAGCATATATTAAAATAAGGAGGGGAAATGATAATATTTGCTGTTTGTATGTGTTTGCTGTGTTGTATTAGGCACAAGTGCTGCAGTTTACAGAGAAAGGAAATGTTAGTGAGGGTGAGAGGCAATGGGGGAAATTTATACCCCTTTTACACTGCCGAAAAATCCGGGTCAGCGGCGGGTCAGACCCGGATCATCGGCGGTGTAAATGGGGTATATCCGTGTCCATTTACACGGGTCCTCTACCCAGGTCCTGACCTGGGTAGAACCCGGATAGGACCCATGTAAAGGCCGGTGTAAATGGTCCCGCTGCGGGTGCAGGCACCCGCAGCGGGTCCACAGCGTGCAGCACTGGGGAAGCTGTCCCCAGGTGCTGGGAGAAGGGGGGGTGTCTGCGGCTGCTGAGGGGAGGTGGGGGTACCTGTCAGCCTGCGGTCGGAGCCGGAGGGGATGATGTGCGCCGCTGCTGCTGGTGAATCAGGCCCAATATCATACAACTGCGGGGGTTGATGGTCCGAGCCGGAGGGATGATGTGCGCCGCTGCTGCTGTACCACCCCTCGGCAGCCGGTCCCTGCGGCGAATGGACAGTCAGTGTCGGCGGTCCCTCCAGCGCATGGGAACTAGTACTAGTTCCTATGCGCCGGAGGGACCCCCACCACTGACTGTCCATTCGCCGCAGGAACTTCGCGACCCGCAGTTGTATGATATTGGGCCTGATTCACCAGCACATCATCCCCTCTGGCTCCGACCATCATCGACCGCAGTTGTATGATATTGGGCCTGATTCAGAAGCAGAGGGTCAGCGCACATCATCCTCTCAGGCTCCGACCTCAGGCTGACAGGTACCCCCACCTCCCATCATCAGCCGCAGAAATCCCCCTTCTCCCAGCACCCCATGGGGCAGCTTCCCCCCTCTACCCCTTCAGAATTTTTATTTAAGTAGTACTGGCAACAAGCAATTTCACCCCCCTTGGCAACGAGCAAGCATTTTTTATGACATCCACAAGGAAAGGCAGTGATGACCCAGGTTCAGTATAAATGGTGCAGACCCAGGTCCGACCCAGGTCGAAGTGCTGTGTAAATGGAGTATAAAGCAGGGTCAGACCCTGGAAACTCCAGCGTTCAAAGACCAGGGTCGGACCAGGGTTTTTGGTGTAAAAGGGGTATTACTAAGATATGTATTCTACTTCACATGTGTTGTTGCTATGGGCAACCAATCAGAATCTACTTCTTTATTTAGCACCCTCTAGAAGATAGTAGACAGGATCTGATTGGTTGCCCATAGCAACATCACATGGGAAGTAGAATACACATCTTAGTAAATTTCCCCCAATAATGTAACTTACATAAATCATTTTTTGTTTATTAGGACAGTGTTTGTTTTTATTTTATTTATCATGGCAGTGTTTTCTTATTTATTTGTTTGTTTATTGGGGCAATGATTTGGTTGTTTAATTTTGTCTTTCTTAATTTTTCACTTCCATATATAACTTAAGGTGCCCATACACGGTACAATTATTGTATACAATTTAGACTCTTTTGCAGCGCATCACATCCGTTTTGCAAAGCAATGAGCAATCTAGTACAAAAAGTATGTGCAGGACATGTACATTTTTGTGCTGTGCGATGTGATGTACATGGGAGCGCGCATCACATGACACCCATTCAATTGTACCTCTCGGCGGCCCTGGGTATGGTTAGGGTTAGCAGCTCTTCCAACACACCCATGAGGTGGCTGCTGAATGTCGTTTTTTTTATGGGGTATCGCCAGTAGCCCTATTCCCCAGATGGATTTTCTGTTCAGGTTTATAATGACTTGGGTCCAATGGGTATGAGAGCTGCAACAATAATGGTCCATCAGGAACAGTTGGAATATATTGGAGCTCACCCTTAAACCTTCATACAATGGGCGCGACCCTATTGCGTCTGTGGATTACATTCAGCACTGATGTTCTAACCCGTCTTATCAGTCGTTGCCACCAGAAGCGTGCGGTCTGATCACGGATCTCTTTCTGCTGATGCTGCAGGTCTTTCAGTTCAGCGGCTTTTGACTTTATTTCAGCACTTAGTTCTTTTTCATGGTGTTCTATGGCCTGTACGGTGTCATTGGGAAGAGATTCTACCACTTCCTCCAGTTGGGCATTGGTCTCTGCAACCAAACTGCCACCATCTCCTTCCCCGGTGTCACCTTCAGGCCCATCAGTGGCATTGGTGTCCCTTTCTGCTCTCTCATCGAGGGTCCACATTGCATAGTACTCCATCTGCATTTCCATCCAGCCATTTTGAGGAGCATAGCGGTCAAAGCGATGCATGATAGTCTCGCCGAACATTGAAATCTCCACTTTTCCATTCTCTCTGGTCACCATGAGAGTTTCCTCCTCGGTTGCTGGAGCCGTCGCTGGTCTAAGCTCATAGAAATGCTCACCGCTTTGTTGTTCTCCCAGATCTTCGGTCATAGTTCCGGAAAAAACAGTCTTATTAGCGGGTGGTAGTTCCTCATTATATTCTTCTTCATCCATCCACGGAATGCTAGATTCCCCCGAGCTGTCATTAGAGGAATCCATATAAATATTTTTTAACTTGATGCGAATTACTATAAAAGCAAACGCCAAGTAATAGCTGCTAACTCTGTACAGTGAGTAATAGATGCTAACTGTCCAGTGAGTCTACAGCAAAGATACCTGTCTGTGCAGTGAGCTAGGTTATGTAGCACAAAGCCATTGTGACATCATAATGACATCACAATAACAGCCTGTCACTCTGCATATATTGTTGTTGTCAATAAAGTTTAATATTAAAAAAAAAAAGAAACATTGGAATAAACTAAGTTTTCTGTCATATACATGATCTAATAATGTATTTTATATGGACATACAGTATTGTACTGAGGCCGATCACCATGGCACTACTAATTTACACAAACTCTGGCTGTAAGAGGCGAGGAGAGTACAGTAAGCCTGTCCTATGAATGCGGTGCCCATACAAAATCTTTGCATTACCACTTATAAATGGGTCCATTCTACATATTATCCACAGTGACAATGCTATAAACTCACTGAATTATAAAAAGAGGGCATATTAGTGGGGATGTATGCACAGCAGTCTTGGTAAATCCGTACCTCTCAACTGTCTTGGTCAGGGTCTGTTTAGGGAGTGCCGGGCACTCCCCCAAAATGTAAAAAATGGGTCATGTTGCTCAGTCCTGCCCCCTCCAGCCATTTTCTGGAGCGGTTGCCACCTCGGGTGCGGAAGGTCCCACTTCCCACCCTAGAAAATTTGGGAGGTATGGTGTCAGTGTTATTCATTATTACTTGCTGCTAATTATGCTGATTACAGGAGGCACGTAGAAGAATGACTCATGTCTGCACCCAAATAGTCCAGGGTCAAACTGTATCCAGGGTTGTGGTGAGTCCTGGGTTCTACTTAGCTCTGTAATACAGAATATTAGATCATGTACATTTCAATGTATCCTGCATTGATATAACTAAATTAGCATATATTAAAATAAGGAGGGGAAATGATAATATTTGCTGTTTGTATGTGTTTGCTGTGTTGTATTAGGCACAAGTGCTGCAGTTTACAGAGAAAGGAAATGTTAGTGAGGGTGAGAGGCAATGGGGGAAATTTATACCCCTTTTACACCGCCGAAAAATCCGGGTCAGCGGCGGGTCAGACCCGGATCATCGGCGGTGTAAATGGGGTATATCCGTGTCCATTTACACGGGTCCTCTACCCAGGTCCTGACCTGGGTAGAACCCGGATAGGACCCATGTAAAGGCCGGTGTAAATGGTCCCGCTGCGGGTGCAGGCACCCGCAGCGGGTCCACAGCGTGCAGCACTGGGGAAGCTGTCCCCAGGTGCTGGGAGAAGGGGGGTGTCTGCGGCTGCTGAGGGGAGGTGGGGGTACCTGTCAGCCTGCGGTCGGAGCCGGAGGGGATGATGTGCGCCGCCGCCGCTGCTGCTGGTGAATCAGGCCCAATATCATACAACTGCGGGGGATGATGGTCGGAGCCGGAGAGATGATGTGCGCCGCTGCTGCTGTACCACCCCTCGGCAGCCGGTCCCTGCGGCGAATGGACAGTCAGTGTCGGAGGTCCCTCCAGCGCATGGGAACTAGTACTAGTTCCTATGCGCCGGAGGGACCCCCGCCACTGACTGTCCATTCGCCGCAGGAACTTCGCGACCCGCAGTTGTATGATATTGGGCCTGATTCACCAGCACATCATCCCCTCTGGCTCCGACCATCATCGACCGCAGTTGTATGATATTGGGCCTGATTCAGAAGCAGAGGGGGCAGCGCACATCATCCTCTCAGGCTCCGACCTCAGGCTGACAGGTACCCCCACCTCCCATCAGCAGCCGCAGAAACCCCCCTTCTCCCAGCACCCCATGGGGCAGCTTCCCCCCCTCTACCCCTTCAGAATTTTTATTTAAAGTAGTACTGGCAATAAGCAATTTCACCCCCCTTGGCAACGAGCAAGCATTTTTTATGACATCCACAAGGAAAGGCAGTGCTGACCCAGGTTCAGTATAAATGGTGCAGACCCAGGTCGAAGTGCTGTGTAAATGGAGTATAAAGCAGGGTCAGACCCTGGAAACTCCAGCGTTCAAAGACCAGGGTTTTTGGTGTAAAAGGGGTATTACTAAGATATGTATTCTACTTCACATGTGTTGTTGCTATGGGCAACCAATCAGAATCTACTTCTTTATTTAGCACCCTCTAGAAGATAGTAGACAGGATCTGATTGGTTGCCCATAGCAACATCACATGGGAAGTAGAATACACATCTTAGTAAATTTCCCCCAATAATGTAACTTACATAAATCATTTTTTGTTTATTAGGACAGTGTTTGTTTTTATTTTATTTATCATGGCAGTGTTTTCTTATTTATTTATTTGTTTGTTTATTGGGGCAATGTTTTGGTTGTTTAATTTTGTCTTTCTTAATTTTTCACTTCCATATATAACTTAAGGTGCCCATACACGGTACAATTATTGTATACAATTTAGACTCTTTTGCAGCGCATCACATCCGTTTTGCAAAGCAATGAGCAATCTAGTACAAAAAGTATGTGCAGGACATGTACATTTTTGTGCTGTGCGATGTGATGTACATGGGAGCGCGCATCACATGACACCCATTCAATTGTACCTCTCGGCGGCCCTGGGTATGGTTAGGGTTAGCAGCTCTTCCAACACACCCATGAGGTGGCTGCTGAATGTCGTTTTTTTTATGGGGTATCGCCAGTAGCCCTATTCCCCAGATGGATTTTCTGTTCAGGTTTATAATGACTTGGGTCCAATGGGTATGAGAGCTGCAACAATAATGGTCTATCAGGAACAGTTGGAATATATTGGAGCTCACCCTTAAACCTTCATACAATGGGCGCGACCCTATTGCGTCTGTGGATTACATTCAGCACTGATGTTCTAACCCGTCTTATCAGTCGTTGCCACCAGAAGCGTGCGGTCTGATCACGGATCTCTTTCTGCTGATGCTGCAGGTCTTTCAGTTCAGCGGCTTTTGGCTTTATTTCAGCACTTAGTTCTTTTTCATGGTGTTCTATGGCCTGTACGGTGTCATTGGGAAGAGATTCTACCACTTCCTCCAGTTGGGCATTGGTCTCTGCAACCAAACTGCCACTATCTCCTTCCCCGGTGTCACCTTCAGGCCCATCAGTGGCATTGGTGTCTCTTTCTGCTCTCTCATCGAGGGTCCACATTGCATAGTACTCCATCTGCATTTCCATCCAGCCATTTTGAGGAGCATAGCGGTCAAAGCGATGCATGATAGTCTCGCCGAACATTGAAATCTCCACTTTTCCATTCTCTCTGGTCACCATGAGAGTTTCCTCCTCGGTTGCTGGAGCCGTCGCTGGTCTAAGCTCATAGAAATGCTCACCGCTTTGTTGTTCTCCCAGATCTTCGGTCATAGTTCCGGAAAAAACAGTCTTATTAGCGGGTGGTAGTTCCTCATTATATTCTTCTTCATCCATCCACGGAATGCTAGATTCCCCCGAGCTGTCATTAGAGGAATCCATATCAATATTTTTTAACTTGATGCGAATTACTATAAAAGCAAACGCCAAGTAATAGCTGCTAACTCTGTACAGTGAGTAATAGATGCTAACTGTCCAGTGAGTCTACAGCAAAGATACCTGTCTGTGCAGTGAGCTAGGTTATGTAGCACAAAGCCATTGTGACATCATAATGACATCACAATAACAGCCTGTCACTCTGCATATATTGTTGTTGTCAATAAAGTTTAATATAAAAAAAAAAAAAAAGAAACATTGGAATAAACTAAGTTTTCTGTCATATACATGATCTAATAATGTATTTTATATGGACATACAGTATTGTACTGAGGCCGATCACCATGGCACTACTAATTTACACAAACTCTGGCTGTAAGAGGCGAGGAGAGTACAGTAAGCCTGTCCTATGAATGCGGTGCCCATACAAAATCTTTGCATTACCACTTATAAATGGGTCCATTCTACATATTATCCACAGTGACAATGCTATAAACTCACTGAATTATAAAAAGAGGGCATATTAGTGGGGATGTATGCACAGCAGTCTTGGTAAATCCGTACCTCTCAACTGTCTTGGTCAGGGTCTGTTTAGGGAGTGCCGGGCACTCCCCCAAAATGTAAAAAATGGGTCATGTTGCTCAGTCCTGCCCCCTCCAGCCATTTTCTGGAGCGGTCGCCACCTCGGGTGCGGAAGGTCCCACTTCCCACCCTTGAAAATTTGGGAGGTATAGTGTCAGTGTTATTCATTATTACTTGCTGCTAATTATGCTGATTACAGGAGGCACATAGAAGAATGACTCATGTCTGCACCCAAATAGTCCAGGGTCAAACTGTATCCAGGGTTGTGGTGAGTCCTGGGTTCTACTTAGCTCTGTAATACAGAATATTAGATCATGTACATTTCAATGTATCCTGCATTGATATAACTAAATTAGCATATATTAAAATAAGGAGGGGAAATGATAATATTTGCTGTTTGTATGTGTTTGCTGTGTTGTATTAGGCACAAGTGCTGCAGTTTACAGAGAAAGGAAATGTTAGTGAGGGTGAGAGGCAATGGGGGAAATTTATACCCCTTTTACACTGCCGAAAAATCCGGGTCAGCGGCGGGTCAGACCCGGATCATCGGCGGTGTAAATGGGGTATATCCGTGTCCATTTACACGGGTCCTCTACCCAGGTCCTGACCTGGGTAGAACCCGGATAGGACCCATGTAAAGGCCGGTGTAAATGGTCCCGCTGCGGGTGCAGGCACCCGCAGCGGGTCCACAGCGTGCAGCACTGGGGAAGCTGTCCCCAGGTGCTGGGAGAAGGGGGGTGTCTGCGGCTGCTGAGGGGAGGTGGGGGTACCTGTCAGCCTGCGGTCGGAGCCGGAGGGGATGATGTGCGCCGCTGCTGCTGGTGAATCAGGCCCAATATCATACAACTGCGGGGGTTGATGGTCCGAGCCGGAGGGATGATGTGCGCCGCTGCTGCTGTACCACCCCTCGGCAGCCGGTCCCTGCGGCGAATGGACAGTCAGTGTCGGCGGTCCCTCCAGCGCATGGGAACTAGTACTAGTTCCTATGCGCCGGAGGGACCCCCACCACTGACTGTCCATTCGCCGCAGGAACTTCGCGACCCGCAGTTGTATGATATTGGGCCTGATTCACCAGCACATCATCCCCTCTGGCTCCGACCATCATCGACCGCAGTTGTATGATATTGGGCCTGATTCAGAAGCAGAGGGTCAGCGCACATCATCCTCTCAGGCTCCGACCTCAGGCTGACAGGTACCCCCACCTCCCATCATCAGCCGCAGAAATCCCCCTTCTCCCAGCACCCCATGGGGCAGCTTCCCCCCTCTACCCCTTCAGAATTTTTATTTAAGTAGTACTGGCAACAAGCAATTTCACCCCCCTTGGCAACGAGCAAGCATTTTTTATGACATCCACAAGGAAAGGCAGTGATGACCCAGGTTCAGTATAAATGGTGCAGACCCAGGTCCGACCCAGGTCGAAGTGCTGTGTAAATGGAGTATAAAGCAGGGTCAGACCCTGGAAACTCCAGCGTTCAAAGACCAGGGTCGGACCAGGGTTTTTGGTGTAAAAGGGGTATTACTAAGATATGTATTCTACTTCACATGTGTTGTTGCTATGGGCAACCAATCAGAATCTACTTCTTTATTTAGCACCCTCTAGAAGATAGTAGACAGGATCTGATTGGTTGCCCATAGCAACATCACATGGGAAGTAGAATACACATCTTAGTAAATTTCCCCCAATAATGTAACTTACATAAATCATTTTTTGTTTATTAGGACAGTGTTTGTTTTTATTTTATTTATCATGGCAGTGTTTTCTTATTTATTTGTTTGTTTATTGGGGCAATGATTTGGTTGTTTAATTTTGTCTTTCTTAATTTTTCACTTCCATATATAACTTAAGGTGCCCATACACGGTACAATTATTGTATACAATTTAGACTCTTTTGCAGCGCATCACATCCGTTTTGCAAAGCAATGAGCAATCTAGTACAAAAAGTATGTGCAGGACATGTACATTTTTGTGCTGTGCGATGTGATGTACATGGGAGCGCGCATCACATGACACCCATTCAATTGTACCTCTCGGCGGCCCTGGGTATGGTTAGGGTTAGCAGCTCTTCCAACACACCCATGAGGTGGCTGCTGAATGTCGTTTTTTTTATGGGGTATCGCCAGTAGCCCTATTCCCCAGATGGATTTTCTGTTCAGGTTTATAATGACTTGGGTCCAATGGGTATGAGAGCTGCAACAATAATGGTCCATCAGGAACAGTTGGAATATATTGGAGCTCACCCTTAAACCTTCATACAATGGGCGCGACCCTATTGCGTCTGTGGATTACATTCAGCACTGATGTTCTAACCCGTCTTATCAGTCGTTGCCACCAGAAGCGTGCGGTCTGATCACGGATCTCTTTCTGCTGATGCTGCAGGTCTTTCAGTTCAGCGGCTTTTGACTTTATTTCAGCACTTAGTTCTTTTTCATGGTGTTCTATGGCCTGTACGGTGTCATTGGGAAGAGATTCTACCACTTCCTCCAGTTGGGCATTGGTCTCTGCAACCAAACTGCCACCATCTCCTTCCCCGGTGTCACCTTCAGGCCCATCAGTGGCATTGGTGTCCCTTTCTGCTCTCTCATCGAGGGTCCACATTGCATAGTACTCCATCTGCATTTCCATCCAGCCATTTTGAGGAGCATATCGGTCAAAGCGATGCATGATAGTCTCGCCGAACATTGAAATCTCCACTTTTCCATTCTCTCTGGTCACCATGAGAGTTTCCTCCTCGGTTGCTGGAGCCGTCGCTGGTCTAAGCTCATAGAAATGCTCACCGCTTTGTTGTTCTCCCAGATCTTCGGTCATAGTTCCGGAAAAAACAGTCTTATTAGCGGGTGGTAGTTCCTCATTATATTCTTCTTCATCCATCCACGGAATGCTAGATTCCCCCGAGCTGTCATTAGAGGAATCCATATAAATATTTTTTAACTTGATGCGAATTACTATAAAAGCAAACGCCAAGTAATAGCTGCTAACTCTGTACAGTGAGTAATAGATGCTAACTGTCCAGTGAGTCTACAGCAAAGATACCTGTCTGTGCAGTGAGCTAGGTTATGTAGCACAAAGCCATTGTGACATCATAATGACATCACAATAACAGCCTGTCACTCTGCATATATTGTTGTTGTCAATAAAGTTTAATATTAAAAAAAAAAAGAAACATTGGAATAAACTAAGTTTTCTGTCATATACATGATCTAATAATGTATTTTATATGGACATACAGTATTGTACTGAGGCCGATCACCATGGCACTACTAATTTACACAAACTCTGGCTGTAAGAGGCGAGGAGAGTACAGTAAGCCTGTCCTATGAATGCGGTGCCCATACAAAATCTTTGCATTACCACTTATAAATGGGTCCATTCTACATATTATCCACAGTGACAATGCTATAAACTCACTGAATTATAAAAAGAGGGCATATTAGTGGGGATGTATGCACAGCAGTCTTGGTAAATCCGTACCTCTCAACTGTCTTGGTCAGGGTCTGTTTAGGGAGTGCCGGGCACTCCCCCAAAATGTAAAAAATGGGTCATGTTGCTCAGTCCTGCCCCCTCCAGCCATTTTCTGGAGCGGTTGCCACCTCGGGTGCGGAAGGTCCCACTTCCCACCCTAGAAAATTTGGGAGGTATGGTGTCAGTGTTATTCATTATTACTTGCTGCTAATTATGCTGATTACAGGAGGCACGTAGAAGAATGACTCATGTCTGCACCCAAATAGTCCAGGGTCAAACTGTATCCAGGGTTGTGGTGAGTCCTGGGTTCTACTTAGCTCTGTAATACAGAATATTAGATCATGTACATTTCAATGTATCCTGCATTGATATAACTAAATTAGCATATATTAAAATAAGGAGGGGAAATGATAATATTTGCTGTTTGTATGTGTTTGCTGTGTTGTATTAGGCACAAGTGCTGCAGTTTACAGAGAAAGGAAATGTTAGTGAGGGTGAGAGGCAATGGGGGAAATTTATACCCCTTTTACACCGCCGAAAAATCCGGGTCAGCGGCGGGTCAGACCCGGATCATCGGCGGTGTAAATGGGGTATATCCGTGTCCATTTACACGGGTCCTCTACCCAGGTCCTGACCTGGGTAGAACCCGGATAGGACCCATGTAAAGGCCGGTGTAAATGGTCCCGCTGCGGGTGCAGGCACCCGCAGCGGGTCCACAGCGTGCAGCACTGGGGAAGCTGTCCCCAGGTGCTGGGAGAAGGGGGGTGTCTGCGGCTGCTGAGGGGAGGTGGGGGTACCTGTCAGCCTGCGGTCGGAGCCGGAGGGGATGATGTGCGCCGCCGCCGCTGCTGCTGGTGAATCAGGCCCAATATCATACAACTGCGGGGGATGATGGTCGGAGCCGGAGAGATGATGTGCGCCGCTGCTGCTGTACCACCCCTCGGCAGCCGGTCCCTGCGGCGAATGGACAGTCAGTGTCGGAGGTCCCTCCAGCGCATGGGAACTAGTACTTGTTCCTATGCGCCGGAGGGACCCCCGCCACTGACTGTCCATTCGCCGCAGGAACTTCGCGACCCGCAGTTGTATGATATTGGGCCTGATTCACCAGCACATCATCCCCTCTGGCTCCGACCATCATCGACCGCAGTTGTATGATATTGGGCCTGATTCAGAAGCAGAGGGGGCAGCGCACATCATCCTCTCAGGCTCCGACCTCAGGCTGACAGGTACCCCCACCTCCCATCAGCAGCCGCAGAAACCCCCCTTCTCCCAGCACCCCATGGGGCAGCTTCCCCCCCTCTACCCCTTCAGAATTTTTATTTAAAGTAGTACTGGCAATAAGCAATTTCACCCCCCTTGGCAACGAGCAAGCATTTTTTATGACATCCACAAGGAAAGGCAGTGCTGACCCAGGTTCAGTATAAATGGTGCAGACCCAGGTCGAAGTGCTGTGTAAATGGAGTATAAAGCAGGGTCAGACCCTGGAAACTCCAGCGTTCAAAGACCAGGGTTTTTGGTGTAAAAGGGGTATTACTAAGATATGTATTCTACTTCACATGTGTTGTTGCTATGGGCAACCAATCAGAATCTACTTCTTTATTTAGCACCCTCTAGAAGATAGTAGACAGGATCTGATTGGTTGCCCATAGCAACATCACATGGGAAGTAGAATACACATCTTAGTAAATTTCCCCCAATAATGTAACTTACATAAATCATTTTTTGTTTATTAGGACAGTGTTTGTTTTTATTTTATTTATCATGGCAGTGTTTTCTTATTTATTTATTTGTTTGTTTATTGGGGCAATGTTTTGGTTGTTTAATTTTGTCTTTCTTAATTTTTCACTTCCATATATAACTTAAGGTGCCCATACACGGTACAATTATTGTATACAATTTAGACTCTTTTGCAGCGCATCACATCCGTTTTGCAAAGCAATGAGCAATCTAGTACAAAAAGTATGTGCAGGACATGTACATTTTTGTGCTGTGCGATGTGATGTACATGGGAGCGCGCATCACATGACACCCATTCAATTGTACCTCTCGGCGGCCCTGGGTATGGTTAGGGTTAGCAGCTCTTCCAACACACCCATGAGGTGGCTGCTGAATGTCGTTTTTTTTATGGGGTATCGCCAGTAGCCCTATTCCCCAGATGGATTTTCTGTTCAGGTTTATAATGACTTGGGTCCAATGGGTATGAGAGCTGCAACAATAATGGTCCATCAGGAACAGTTGGAATATATTGGAGCTCACCCTTAAACCTTCATACAATGGGCGCGACCCTATTGCGTCTGTGGATTACATTCAGCACTGATGTTCTAACCCGTCTTATCAGTCGTTGCCACCAGAAGCGTGCGGTCTGATCACGGATCTCTTTCTGCTGATGCTGCAGGTCTTTCAGTTCAGCGGCTTTTGGCTTTATTTCAGCACTTAGTTCTTTTTCATGGTGTTCTATGGCCTGTACGGTGTCATTGGGAAGAGATTCTACCACTTCCTCCAGTTGGGCATTGGTCTCTGCAACCAAACTGCCACTATCTCCTTCCCCGGTGTCACCTTCAGGCCCATCAGTGGCATTGGTGTCTCTTTCTGCTCTCTCATCGAGGGTCCACATTGCATAGTACTCCATCTGCATTTCCATCCAGCCATTTTGAGGAGCATAGCGGTCAAAGCGATGCATGATAGTCTCGCCGAACATTGAAATCTCCACTTTTCCATTCTCTCTGGTCACCATGAGAGTTTCCTCCTCGGTTGCTGGAGCCGTCGCTGGTCTAAGCTCATAGAAATGCTCACCGCTTTGTTGTTCTCCCAGATCTTCGGTCATAGTTCCGGAAAAAACAGTCTTATTAGCGGGTGGTAGTTCCTCATTATATTCTTCTTCATCCATCCACGGAATGCTAGATTCCCCCGAGCTGTCATTAGAGGAATCCATATCAATATTTTTTAACTTGATGCGAATTACTATAAAAGCAAACGCCAAGTAATAGCTGCTAACTCTGTACAGTGAGTAATAGATGCTAACTGTCCAGTGAGTCTACAGCAAAGATACCTGTCTGTGCAGTGAGCTAGGTTATGTAGCACAAAGCCATTGTGACATCATAATGACATCACAATAACAGCCTGTCACTCTGCATATATTGTTGTTGTCAATAAAGTTTAATATAAAAAAAAAAAAAAAGAAACATTGGAATAAACTAAGTTTTCTGTCATATACATGATCTAATAATGTATTTTATATGGACATACAGTATTGTACTGAGGCCGATCACCATGGCACTACTAATTTACACAAACTCTGGCTGTAAGAGGCGAGGAGAGTACAGTAAGCCTGTCCTATGAATGCGGTGCCCATACAAAATCTTTGCATTACCACTTATAAATGGGTCCATTCTACATATTATCCACAGTGACAATGCTATAAACTCACTGAATTATAAAAAGAGGGCATATTAGTGGGGATGTATGCACAGCAGTCTTGGTAAATCCGTACCTCTCAACTGTCTTGGTCAGGGTCTGTTTAGGGAGTGCCGGGCACTCCCCCAAAATGTAAAAAATGGGTCATGTTGCTCAGTCCTGCCCCCTCCAGCCATTTTCTGGAGCGGTCGCCACCTCGGGTGCGGAAGGTCCCACTTCCCACCCTTGAAAATTTGGGAGGTATAGTGTCAGTGTTATTCATTATTACTTGCTGCTAATTATGCTGATTACAGGAGGCACATAGAAGAATGACTCATGTCTGCACCCAAATAGTCCAGGGTCAAACTGTATCCAGGGTTGTGGTGAGTCCTGGGTTCTACTTAGCTCTGTAATACAGAATATTAGATCATGTACATTTCAATGTATCCTGCATTGATATAACTAAATTAGCATATATTAAAATAAGGAGGGGAAATGATAATATTTGCTGTTTGTATGTGTTTGCTGTGTTGTATTAGGCACAAGTGCTGCAGTTTACAGAGAAAGGAAATGTTAGTGAGGGTGAGAGGCAATGGGGGAAATTTATACCCCTTTTACACTGCCGAAAAATCCGGGTCAGCGGCGGGTCAGACCCGGATCATCGGCGGTGTAAATGGGGTATATCCGTGTCCATTTACACGGGTCCTCTACCCAGGTCCTGACCTGGGTAGAACCCGGATAGGACCCATGTAAAGGCCGGTGTAAATGGTCCCGCTGCGGGTGCAGGCACCCGCAGCGGGTCCACAGC
Organism: Crinia signifera; assembly: GCF_055691185.1. Lineage (NCBI taxonomy): Eukaryota > Metazoa > Chordata > Amphibia > Anura > Myobatrachidae > Crinia > Crinia signifera. The sequence continues at coordinate 77,651,980 of NC_139221.1, read as the reverse complement.
GTGCAGCACTGGGGAAGCTGTCCCCAGGTGCTGGGAGAAGGGGGGTGTCTGCGGCTGCTGAGGGGAGGTGGGGGTACCTGTCAGCCTGCGGTCGGAGCCGGAGGGGATGATGTGCGCCGCTGCTGCTGGTGAATCAGGCCCAATATCATACAACTGCGGGGGTTGATGGTCCGAGCCGGAGGGATGATGTGCGCCGCTGCTGCTGTACCACCCCTCGGCAGCCGGTCCCTGCGGCGAATGGACAGTCAGTGTCGGCGGTCCCTCCAGCGCATGGGAACTAGTACTAGTTCCTATGCGCCGGAGGGACCCCCACCACTGACTGTCCATTCGCCGCAGGAACTTCGCGACCCGCAGTTGTATGATATTGGGCCTGATTCACCAGCACATCATCCCCTCTGGCTCCGACCATCATCGACCGCAGTTGTATGATATTGGGCCTGATTCAGAAGCAGAGGGTCAGCGCACATCATCCTCTCAGGCTCCGACCTCAGGCTGACAGGTACCCCCACCTCCCATCATCAGCCGCAGAAATCCCCCTTCTCCCAGCACCCCATGGGGCAGCTTCCCCCCTCTACCCCTTCAGAATTTTTATTTAAGTAGTACTGGCAACAAGCAATTTCACCCCCCTTGGCAACGAGCAAGCATTTTTTATGACATCCACAAGGAAAGGCAGTGATGACCCAGGTTCAGTATAAATGGTGCAGACCCAGGTCCGACCCAGGTCGAAGTGCTGTGTAAATGGAGTATAAAGCAGGGTCAGACCCTGGAAACTCCAGCGTTCAAAGACCAGGGTCGGACCAGGGTTTTTGGTGTAAAAGGGGTATTACTAAGATATGTATTCTACTTCACATGTGTTGTTGCTATGGGCAACCAATCAGAATCTACTTCTTTATTTAGCACCCTCTAGAAGATAGTAGACAGGATCTGATTGGTTGCCCATAGCAACATCACATGGGAAGTAGAATACACATCTTAGTAAATTTCCCCCAATAATGTAACTTACATAAATCATTTTTTGTTTATTAGGACAGTGTTTGTTTTTATTTTATTTATCATGGCAGTGTTTTCTTATTTATTTGTTTGTTTATTGGGGCAATGATTTGGTTGTTTAATTTTGTCTTTCTTAATTTTTCACTTCCATATATAACTTAAGGTGCCCATACACGGTACAATTATTGTATACAATTTAGACTCTTTTGCAGCGCATCACATCCGTTTTGCAAAGCAATGAGCAATCTAGTACAAAAAGTATGTGCAGGACATGTACATTTTTGTGCTGTGCGATGTGATGTACATGGGAGCGCGCATCACATGACACCCATTCAATTGTACCTCTCGGCGGCCCTGGGTATGGTTAGGGATAGCAGCTCTTCCAACACACCCATGAGGTGGCTGCTGAATGTCGTTTTTTTTATGGGGTATCGCCAGTAGCCCTATTCCCCAGATGGATTTTCTGTTCAGGTTTATAATGACTTGGGTCCAATGGGTATGAGAGCTGCAACAATAATGGTCCATCAGGAACAGTTGGAATATATTGGAGCTCACCCTTAAACCTTCATACAATGGGCGCGACCCTATTGCGTCTGTGGATTACATTCAGCACTGATGTTCTAACCCGTCTTATCAGTCGTTGCCACCAGAAGCGTGCGGTCTGATCACGGATCTCTTTCTGCTGATGCTGCAGGTCTTTCAGTTCAGCGGCTTTTGACTTTATTTCAGCACTTAGTTCTTTTTCATGGTGTTCTATGGCCTGTACGGTGTCATTGGGAAGAGATTCTACCACTTCCTCCAGTTGGGCATTGGTCTCTGCAACCAAACTGCCACCATCTCCTTCCCCGGTGTCACCTTCAGGCCCATCAGTGGCATTGGTGTCCCTTTCTGCTCTCTCATCGAGGGTCCACATTGCATAGTACTCCATCTGCATTTCCATCCAGCCATTTTGAGGAGCATAGCGGTCAAAGCGATGCATGATAGTCTCGCCGAACATTGAAATCTCCACTTTTCCATTCTCTCTGGTCACCATGAGAGTTTCCTCCTCGGTTGCTGGAGCCGTCGCTGGTCTAAGCTCATAGAAATGCTCACCGCTTTGTTGTTCTCCCAGATCTTCGGTCATAGTTCCGGAAAAAACAGTCTTATTAGCGGGTGGTAGTTCCTCATTATATTCTTCTTCATCCATCCACGGAATGCTAGATTCCCCCGAGCTGTCATTAGAGGAATCCATATAAATATTTTTTAACTTGATGCGAATTACTATAAAAGCAAACGCCAAGTAATAGCTGCTAACTCTGTACAGTGAGTAATAGATGCTAACTGTCCAGTGAGTCTACAGCAAAGATACCTGTCTGTGCAGTGAGCTAGGTTATGTAGCACAAAGCCATTGTGACATCATAATGACATCACAATAACAGCCTGTCACTCTGCATATATTGTTGTTGTCAATAAAGTTTAATATTAAAAAAAAAAAGAAACATTGGAATAAACTAAGTTTTCTGTCATATACATGATCTAATAATGTATTTTATATGGACATACAGTATTGTACTGAGGCCGATCACCATGGCACTACTAATTTACACAAACTCTGGCTGTAAGAGGCGAGGAGAGTACAGTAAGCCTGTCCTATGAATGCGGTGCCCATACAAAATCTTTGCATTACCACTTATAAATGGGTCCATTCTACATATTATCCACAGTGACAATGCTATAAACTCACTGAATTATAAAAAGAGGGCATATTAGTGGGGATGTATGCACAGCAGTCTTGGTAAATCCGTACCTCTCAACTGTCTTGGTCAGGGTCTGTTTAGGGAGTGCCGGGCACTCCCCCAAAATGTAAAAAATGGGTCATGTTGCTCAGTCCTGCCCCCTCCAGCCATTTTCTGGAGCGGTCGCCACCTCGGGTGCGGAAGGTCCCACTTCCCACCCTAGAAAATTTGGGAGGTATGGTGTCAGTGTTATTCATTATTACTTGCTGCTAATTATGCTGATTACAGGAGGCACGTAGAAGAATGACTCATGTCTGCACCCAAATAGTCCAGGGTCAAACTGTATCCAGGGTTGTGGTGAGTCCTGGGTTCTACTTAGCTCTGTAATACAGAATATTAGATCATGTACATTTCAATGTATCCTGCATTGATATAACTAAATTAGCATATATTAAAATAAGGAGGGGAAATGATAATATTTGCTGTTTGTATGTGTTTGCTGTGTTGTATTAGGCACAAGTGCTGCAGTTTACAGAGAAAGGAAATGTTAGTGAGGGTGAGAGGCAATGGGGGAAATTTATACCCCTTTTACACCGCCGAAAAATCCGGGTCAGCGGCGGGTCAGACCCGGATCATCGGCGGTGTAAATGGGGTATATCCGTGTCCATTTACACGGGTCCTCTACCCAGGTCCTGACCTGGGTAGAACCCGGATAGGACCCATGTAAAGGCCGGTGTAAATGGTCCCGCTGCGGGTGCAGGCACCCGCAGCGGGTCCACAGCGTGCAGCACTGGGGAAGCTGTCCCCAGGTGCTGGGAGAAGGGGGGTGTCTGCGGCTGCTGAGGGGAGGTGGGGGTACCTGTCAGCCTGCGGTCGGAGCCGGAGGGGATGATGTGCGCCGCCGCCGCTGCTGCTGGTGAATCAGGCCCAATATCATACAACTGCGGGGGATGATGGTCGGAGCCGGAGAGATGATGTGCGCCGCTGCTGCTGTACCACCCCTCGGCAGCCGGTCCCTGCGGCGAATGGACAGTCAGTGTCGGAGGTCCCTCCAGCGCATGGGAACTAGTACTAGTTCCTATGCGCCGGAGGGACCCCCGCCACTGACTGTCCATTCGCCGCAGGAACTTCGCGACCCGCAGTTGTATGATATTGGGCCTGATTCACCAGCACATCATCCCCTCTGGCTCCGACCATCATCGACCGCAGTTGTATGATATTGGGCCTGATTCAGAAGCAGAGGGGGCAGCGCACATCATCCTCTCAGGCTCCGACCTCAGGCTGACAGGTACCCCCACCTCCCATCAGCAGCCGCAGAAACCCCCCTTCTCCCAGCACCCCATGGGGCAGCTTCCCCCCTCTACCCCTTCAGAATTTTTATTTAAAGTAGTACTGGCAATAAGCAATTTCACCCCCCTTGGCAACGAGCAAGCTTTTTTTATGACATCCACAAGGAAAGGCAGTGCTGACCCAGGTTCAGTATAAATGGTGCAGACCCAGGTCCGACCCAGGTCGAAGTGCTGTGTAAATGGAGTATAAAGCAGGGTCAGACCCTGGAAACTCCAGCGTTCAAAGACCAGGGTTTTTGGTGTAAAAGGGGTATTACTAAGATATGTATTCTACTTCACATGTGTTGTTGCTATGGGCAACCAATCAGAATCTACTTCTTTATTTAGCACCCTCTAGAAGATAGTAGACAGGATCTGATTGGTTGCCCATAGCAACATCACATGGGAAGTAGAATACACATCTTAGTAAATTTCCCCCAATAATGTAACTTACATAAATCATTTTTTGTTTATTAGGACAGTGTTTGTTTTTATTTTATTTATCATGGCAGTGTTTTCTTATTTATTTATTTGTTTGTTTATTGGGGCAATGTTTTGGTTGTTTAATTTTGTCTTTCTTAATTTTTCACTTCCATATATAACTTAAGGTGCCCATACACGGTACAATTATTGTATACAATTTAGACTCTTTTGCAGCGCATCACATCCGTTTTGCAAAGCAATGAGCAATCTAGTACAAAAAGTATGTGCAGGACATGTACATTTTTGTGCTGTGCGATGTGATGTACATGGGAGCGCGCATCACATGACACCCATTCAATTGTACCTCTCGGCGGCCCTGGGTATGGTTAGGGTTAGCAGCTCTTCCAACACACCCATGAGGTGGCTGCTGAATGTCGTTTTTTTTATGGGGTATCGCCAGTAGCCCTATTCCCCAGATGGATTTTCTGTTCAGGTTTATAATGACTTGGGTCCAATGGGTATGAGAGCTGCAACAATAATGGTCCATCAGGAACAGTTGGAATATATTGGAGCTCACCCTTAAACCTTCATACAATGGGCGCGACCCTATTGCGTCTGTGGATTACATTCAGCACTGATGTTCTAACCCGTCTTATCAGTCGTTGCCACCAGAAGCGTGCGGTCTGATCACGGATCTCTTTCTGCTGATGCTGCAGGTCTTTCAGTTCAGCGGCTTTTGGCTTTATTTCAGCACTTAGTTCTTTTTCATGGTGTTCTATGGCCTGTACGGTGTCATTGGGAAGAGATTCTACCACTTCCTCCAGTTGGGCATTGGTCTCTGCAACCAAACTGCCACTATCTCCTTCCCCGGTGTCACCTTCAGGCCCATCAGTGGCATTGGTGTCTCTTTCTGCTCTCTCATCGAGGGTCCACATTGCATAGTACTCCATCTGCATTTCCATCCAGCCATTTTGAGGAGCATAGCGGTCAAAGCGATGCATGATAGTCTCGCCGAACATTGAAATCTCCACTTTTCCATTCTCTCTGGTCACCATGAGAGTTTCCTCCTCGGTTGCTGGAGCCGTCGCTGGTCTAAGCTCATAGAAATGCTCACCGCTTTGTTGTTCTCCCAGATCTTCGGTCATAGTTCTGGAAAAAACAGTCTTATTAGCGGGTGGTAGTTCCTCATTATATTCTTCTTCATCCATCCACGGAATGCTAGATTCCCCCGAGCTGTCATTAGAGGAATCCATATCAATATTTTTTAACTTGATGCGAATTACTATAAAAGCAAACGCCAAGTAATAGCTGCTAACTCTGTACAGTGAGTAATAGATGCTAACTGTCCAGTGAGTCTACAGCAAAGATACCTGTCTGTGCAGTGAGCTAGGTTATGTAGCACAAAGCCATTGTGACATCATAATGACATCACAATAACAGCCTGTCACTCTGCATATATTGTTGTTGTCAATAAAGTTTAATATAAAAAAAAAAAAAGAAACATTGGAATAAACTAAGTTTTCTGTCATATACATGATCTAATAATGTATTTTATATGGACATACAGTATTGTACTGAGGCCGATCACCATGGCACTACTAATTTACACAAACTCTGGCTGTAAGAGGCGAGGAGAGTACAGTAAGCCTGTCCTATGAATGCGGTGCCCATACAAAATCTTTGCATTACCACTTATAAATGGGTCCATTCTACATATTATCCACAGTGACAATGCTATAAACTCACTGAATTATAAAAAGAGGGCATATTAGTGGGGATGTATGCACAGCAGTCTTGGTAAATCCGTACCTCTCAACTGTCTTGGTCAGGGTCTGTTTAGGGAGTGCCGGGCACTCCCCCAAAATGTAAAAAATGGGTCATGTTGCTCAGTCCTGCCCCCTCCAGCCATTTTCTGGAGCGGTCGCCACCTCGGGTGCGGAAGGTCCCACTTCCCACCCTTGAAAATTTGGGAGGTATAGTGTCAGTGTTATTCATTATTACTTGCTGCTAATTATGCTGATTACAGGAGGCACATAGAAGAATGACTCATGTCTGCACCCAAATAGTCCAGGGTCAAACTGTATCCAGGGTTGTGGTGAGTCCTGGGTTCTACTTAGCTCTGTAATACAGAATATTAGATCATGTACATTTCAATGTATCCTGCATTGATATAACTAAATTAGCATATATTAAAATAAGGAGGGGAAATGATAATATTTGCTGTTTGTATGTGTTTGCTGTGTTGTATTAGGCACAAGTGCTGCAGTTTACAGAGAAAGGAAATGTTAGTGAGGGTGAGAGGCAATGGGGGAAATTTATACCCCTTTTACACTGCCGAAAAATCCGGGTCAGCGGCGGGTCAGACCCGGATCATCGGCGGTGTAAATGGGGTATATCCGTGTCCATTTACACGGGTCCTCTACCCAGGTCCTGACCTGGGTAGAACCCGGATAGGACCCATGTAAAGGCCGGTGTAAATGGTCCCGCTGCGGGTGCAGGCACCCGCAGCGGGTCCACAGCGTGCAGCACTGGGGAAGCTGTCCCCAGGTGCTGGGAGAAGGGGGGTGTCTGCGGCTGCTGAGGGGAGGTGGGGGTACCTGTCAGCCTGCGGTCGGAGCCGGAGGGGATGATGTGCGCCGCTGCTGCTGGTGAATCAGGCCCAATATCATACAACTGCGGGGGTTGATGGTCCGAGCCGGAGGGATGATGTGCGCCGCTGCTGCTGTACCACCCCTCGGCAGCCGGTCCCTGCGGCGAATGGACAGTCAGTGTCGGCGGTCCCTCCAGCGCATGGGAACTAGTACTAGTTCCTATGCGCCGGAGGGACCCCCACCACTGACTGTCCATTCGCCGCAGGAACTTCGCGACCCGCAGTTGTATGATATTGGGCCTGATTCACCAGCACATCATCCCCTCTGGCTCTGACCATCATCGACCGCAGTTGTATGATATTGGGCCTGATTCAGAAGCAGAGGGTCAGCGCACATCATCCTCTCAGGCTCCGACCTCAGGCTGACAGGTACCCCCACCTCCCATCATCAGCCGCAGAAATCCCCCTTCTCCCAGCACCCCATGGGGCAGCTTCCCCCCTCTACCCCTTCAGAATTTTTATTTAAGTAGTACTGGCAACAAGCAATTTCACCCCCCTTGGCAACGAGCAAGCATTTTTTATGACATCCACAAGGAAAGGCAGTGATGACCCAGGTTCAGTATAAATGGTGCAGACCCAGGTCCGACCCAGGTCGAAGTGCTGTGTAAATGGAGTATAAAGCAGGGTCAGACCCTGGAAACTCCAGCGTTCAAAGACCAGGGTCGGACCAGGGTTTTTGGTGTAAAAGGGGTATTACTAAGATATGTATTCTACTTCACATGTGTTGTTGCTATGGGCAACCAATCAGAATCTACTTCTTTATTTAGCACCCTCTAGAAGATAGTAGACAGGATCTGATTGGTTGCCCATAGCAACATCACATGGGAAGTAGAATACACATCTTAGTAAATTTCCCCCAATAATGTAACTTACATAAATCATTTTTTGTTTATTAGGACAGTGTTTGTTTTTATTTTATTTATCATGGCAGTGTTTTCTTATTTATTTGTTTGTTTATTGGGGCAATGATTTGGTTGTTTAATTTTGTCTTTCTTAATTTTTCACTTCCATATATAACTTAAGGTGCCCATACACGGTACAATTATTGTATACAATTTAGACTCTTTTGCAGCGCATCACATCCGTTTTGCAAAGCAATGAGCAATCTAGTACAAAAAGTATGTGCAGGACATGTACATTTTTGTGCTGTGCGATGTGATGTACATGGGAGCGCGCATCACATGACACCCATTCAATTGTACCTCTCGGCGGCCCTGGGTATGGTTAGGGTTAGCAGCTCTTCCAACACACCCATGAGGTGGCTGCTGAATGTCGTTTTTTTTATGGGGTATCGCCAGTAGCCCTATTCCCCAGATGGATTTTCTGTTCAGGTTTATAATGACTTGGGTCCAATGGGTATGAGAGCTGCAACAATAATGGTCCATCAGGAACAGTTGGAATATATTGGAGCTCACCCTTAAACCTTCATACAATGGGCGCGACCCTATTGCGTCTGTGGATTACATTCAGCACTGATGTTCTAACCCGTCTTATCAGTCGTTGCCACCAGAAGCGTGCGGTCTGATCACGGATCTCTTTCTGCTGATGCTGCAGGTCTTTCAGTTCAGCGGCTTTTGACTTTATTTCAGCACTTAGTTCTTTTTCATGGTGTTCTATGGCCTGTACGGTGTCATTGGGAAGAGATTCTACCACTTCCTCCAGTTGGGCATTGGTCTCTGCAACCAAACTGCCACCATCTCCTTCCCCGGTGTCACCTTCAGGCCCATCAGTGGCATTGGTGTCCCTTTCTGCTCTCTCATCGAGGGTCCACATTGCATAGTACTCCATCTGCATTTCCATCCAGCCATTTTGAGGAGCATAGCGGTCAAAGCGATGCATGATAGTCTCGCCGAACATTGAAATCTCCACTTTTCCATTCTCTCTGGTCACCATGAGAGTTTCCTCCTCGGTTGCTGGAGCCGTCGCTGGTCTAAGCTCATAGAAATGCTCACCGCTTTGTTGTTCTCCCAGATCTTCGGTCATAGTTCCGGAAAAAACAGTCTTATTAGCGGGTGGTAGTTCCTCATTATATTCTTCTTCATCCATCCACGGAATGCTAGATTCCCCCGAGCTGTCATTAGAGGAATCCATATAAATATTTTTTAACTTGATGCGAATTACTATAAAAGCAAACGCCAAGTAATAGCTGCTAACTCTGTACAGTGAGTAATAGATGCTAACTGTCCAGTGAGTCTACAGCAAAGATACCTGTCTGTGCAGTGAGCTAGGTTATGTAGCACAAAGCCATTGTGACATCATAATGACATCACAATAACAGCCTGTCACTCTGCATATATTGTTGTTGTCAATAAAGTTTAATATTAAAAAAAAAAAGAAACATTGGAATAAACTAAGTTTTCTGTCATATACATGATCTAATAATGTATTTTATATGGACATACAGTATTGTACTGAGGCCGATCACCATGGCACTACTAATTTACACAAACTCTGGCTGTAAGAGGCGAGGAGAGTACAGTAAGCCTGTCCTATGAATGCGGTGCCCATACAAAATCTTTGCATTACCACTTATAAATGGGTCCATTCTACATATTATCCACAGTGACAATGCTATAAACTCACTGAATTATAAAAAGAGGGCATATTAGTGGGGATGTATGCACAGCAGTCTTGGTAAATCCGTACCTCTCAACTGTCTTGGTCAGGGTCTGTTTAGGGAGTGCCGGGCACTCCCCCAAAATGTAAAAAATGGGTCATGTTGCTCAGTCCTGCCCCCTCCAGCCATTTTCTGGAGCGGTCGCCACCTCGGGTGCGGAAGGTCCCACTTCCCACCCTAGAAAATTTGGGAGGTATGGTGTCAGTGTTATTCATTATTACTTGCTGCTAATTATGCTGATTACAGGAGGCACGTAGAAGAATGACTCATGTCTGCACCCAAATAGTCCAGGGTCAAACTGTATCCAGGGTTGTGGTGAGTCCTGGGTTCTACTTAGCTCTGTAATACAGAATATTAGATCATGTACATTTCAATGTATCCTGCATTGATATAACTAAATTAGCATATATTAAAATAAGGAGGGGAAATGATAATATTTGCTGTTTGTATGTGTTTGCTGTGTTGTATTAGGCACAAGTGCTGCAGTTTACAGAGAAAGGAAATGTTAGTGAGGGTGAGAGGCAATGGGGGAAATTTATACCCCTTTTACACCGCCGAAAAATCCGGGTCAGCGGCGGGTCAGACCCGGATCATCGGCGGTGTAAATGGGGTATATCCGTGTCCATTTACACGGGTCCTCTACCCAGGTCCTGACCTGGGTAGAACCCGGATAGGACCCATGTAAAGGCCGGTGTAAATGGTCCCGCTGCGGGTGCAGGCACCCGCAGCGGGTCCACAGCGTGCAGCACTGGGGAAGCTGTCCCCAGGTGCTGGGAGAAGGGGGGTGTCTGCGGCTGCTGAGGGGAGGTGGGGGTACCTGTCAGCCTGCGGTCGGAGCCGGAGGGGATGATGTGCGCCGCCGCCGCTGCTGCTGGTGAATCAGGCCCAATATCATACAACTGCGGGGGATGATGGTCGGAGCCGGAGAGATGATGTGCGCCGCTGCTGCTGTACCACCCCTCGGCAGCCGGTCCCTGCGGCGAATGGACAGTCAGTGTCATAGGTCCCTCCAGCGCATGGGAACTAGTACTAGTTCCTATGCGCCGGAGGGACCCCCGCCACTGACTGTCCATTCGCCGCAGGAACTTCGCGACCCGCAGTTGTATGATATTGGGCCTGATTCACCAGCACATCATCCCCTCTGGCTCCGACCATCATCGACCGCAGTTGTATGATATTGGGCCTGATTCAGAAGCAGAGGGGGCAGCGCACATCATCCTCTCAGGCTCCGACCTCAGGCTGACAGGTACCCCCACCTCCCATCAGCAGCCGCAGAAACCCCCCTTCTCCCAGCACCCCATGGGGCAGCTTCCCCCCTCTACCCCTTCAGAATTTTTATTTAAAGTAGTACTGGCAATAAGCAATTTCACCCCCCTTGGCAACGAGCAAGCATTTTTTATGACATCCACAAGGAAAGGCAGTGCTGACCCAGGTTCAGTATAAATGGTGCAGACCCAGGTCCGACCCAGGTCGAAGTGCTGTGTAAATGGAGTATAAAGCAGGGTCAGACCCTGGAAACTCCAGCGTTCAAAGACCAGGGTTTTTGGTGTAAAAGGGGTATTACTAAGATATGTATTCTACTTCACATGTGTTGTTGCTATGGGCAACCAATCAGAATCTACTTCTTTATTTAGCACCCTCTAGAAGATAGTAGACAGGATCTGATTGGTTGCCCATAGCAACATCACATGGGAAGTAGAATACACATCTTAGTAAATTTCCCCCAATAATGTAACTTACATAAATCATTTTTTGTTTATTAGGACAGTGTTTGTTTTTATTTTATTTATCATGGCAGTGTTTTCTTATTTATTTATTTGTTTGTTTATTGGGGCAATGTTTTGGTTGTTTAATTTTGCCTTTCTTAATTTTTCACTTCCATATATAACTTAAGGTGCCCATACACGGTACAATTATTGTATACAATTTAGACTCTTTTGCAGCGCATCACATCCGTTTTGCAAAGCAATGAGCAATCTAGTACAAAAAGTATGTGCAGGACATGTACATTTTTGTGCTGTGCGATGTGATGTACATGGGAGCGCGCATCACATGACACCCATTCAATTGTACCTCTCGGCGGCCCTGGGTATGGTTAGGGTTAGCAGCTCTTCCAACACACCCATGAGGTGGCTGCTGAATGTCGTTTTTTTTATGGGGTATCGCCAGTAGCCCTATTCCCCAGATGGATTTTCTGTTCAGGTTTATAATGACTTGGGTCCAATGGGTATGAGAGCTGCAACAATAATGGTCCATCAGGAACAGTTGGAATATATTGGAGCTCACCCTTAAACCTTCATACAATGGGCGCGACCCTATTGCGTCTGTGGATTACATTCAGCACTGATGTTCTAACCCGTCTTATCAGTCGTTGCCACCAGAAGCGTGCGGTCTGATCACGGATCTCTTTCTGCTGATGCTGCAGGTCTTTCAGTTCAGCGGCTTTTGGCTTTATTTCAGCACTTAGTTCTTTTTCATGGTGTTCTATGGCCTGTACGGTGTCATTGGGAAGAGATTCTACCACTTCCTCCAGTTGGGCATTGGTCTCTGCAACCAAACTGCCACTATCTCCTTCCCCGGTGTCACCTTCAGGCCCATCAGTGGCATTGGTGTCTCTTTCTGCTCTCTCATCGAGGGTCCACATTGCATAGTACTCCATCTGCATTTCCATCCAGCCATTTTGAGGAGCATAGCGGTCAAAGCGATGCATGATAGTCTCGCCGAACATTGAAATCTCCACTTTTCCATTCTCTCTGGTCACCATGAGAGTTTCCTCCTCGGTTGCTGGAGCCGTCGCTGGTCTAAGCTCATAGAAATGCTCACCGCTTTGTTGTTCTCCCAGATCTTCGGTCATAGTTCCGGAAAAAACAGTCTTATTAGCGGGTGGTAGTTCCTCATTATATTCTTCTTCATCCATCCACGGAATGCTAGATTCCCCCGAGCTGTCATTAGAGGAATCCATATCAATATTTTTTAACTTGATGCGAATTACTATAAAAGCAAACGCCAAGTAATAGCTGCTAACTCTGTACAGTGAGTAATAGATGCTAACTGTCCAGTGAGTCTACAGCAAAGATACCTGTCTGTGCAGTGAGCTAGGTTATGTAGCACAAAGCCATTGTGACATCATAATGACATCACAATAACAGCCTGTCACTCTGCATATATTGTTGTTGTCAATAAAGTTTAATATAAAAAAAAAAAAAGAAACATTGGAATAAACTAAGTTTTCTGTCATATACATGATCTAATAATGTATTTTATATGGACATACAGTATTGTACTGAGGCCGATCACCATGGCACTACTAATTTACACAAACTCTGGCTGTAAGAGGCGAGGAGAGTACAGTAAGCCTGTCCTATGAATGCGGTGCCCATACAAAATCTTTGCATTACCACTTATAAATGGGTCCATTCTACATATTATCCACAGTGACAATGCTATAAACTCACTGAATTATAAAAAGAGGGCATATTAGTGGGGATGTATGCACAGCAGTCTTGGTAAATCCGTACCTCTCAACTGTCTTGGTCAGGGTCTGTTTAGGGAGTGCCGGGCACTCCCCCAAAATGTAAAAAATGGGTCATGTTGCTCAGTCCTGCCCCCTCCAGCCATTTTCTGGAGCGGTCGCCACCTCGGGTGCGGAAGGTCCCACTTCCCACCCTTGAAAATTTGGGAGGTATAGTGTCAGTGTTATTCATTATTACTTGCTGCTAATTATGCTGATTACAGGAGGCACATAGAAGAATGACTCATGTCTGCACCCAAATAGTCCAGGGTCAAACTGTATCCAGGGTTGTGGTGAGTCCTGGGTTCTACTTAGCTCTGTAATACAGAATATTAGATCATGTACATTTCAATGTATCCTGCATTGATATAACTAAATTAGCATATATTAAAATAAGGAGGGGAAATGATAATATTTGCTGTTTGTATGTGTTTGCTGTGTTGTATTAGGCACAAGTGCTGCAGTTTACAGAGAAAGGAAATGTTAGTGAGGGTGAGAGGCAATGGGGGAAATTTATACCCCTTTTACACTGCCGAAAAATCCGGGTCAGCGGCGGGTCAGACCCGGATCATCGGCGGTGTAAATGGGGTATATCCGTGTCCATTTACACGGGTCCTCTACCCAGGTCCTGACCTGGGTAGAACCCGGATAGGACCCATGTAAAGGCCGGTGTAAATGGTCCCGCTGCGGGTGCAGGCACCCGCAGCGGGTCCACAGCGTGCAGCACTGGGGAAGCTGTCCCCAGGTGCTGGGAGAAGGGGGGTGTCTGCGGCTGCTGAGGGGAGGTGGGGGTACCTGTCAGCCTGCGGTCGGAGCCGGAGGGGATGATGTGCGCCGCTGCTGCTGGTGAATCAGGCCCAATATCATACAACTGCGGGGGTTGATGGTCCGAGCCGGAGGGATGATGTGCGCCGCTGCTGCTGTACCACCCCTCGGCAGCCGGTCCCTGCGGCGAATGGACAGTCAGTGTCGGCGGTCCCTCCAGCGCATGGGAACTAGTACTAGTTCCTATGCGCCGGAGGGACCCCCACCACTGACTGTCCATTCGCCGCAGGAACTTCGCGACCCGCAGTTGTATGATATTGGGCCTGATTCACCAGCACATCATCCCCTCTGGCTCCGACCATCATCGACCGCAGTTGTATGATATTGGGCCTGATTCAGAAGCAGAGGGTCAGCGCACATCATCCTCTCAGGCTCCGACCTCAGGCTGACAGGTACCCCCACCTCCCATCATCAGCCGCAGAAATCCCCCTTCTCCCAGCACCCCATGGGGCAGCTTCCCCCCTCTACCCCTTCAGAATTTTTATTTAAGTAGTACTGGCAACAAGCAATTTCACCCCCCTTGGCAACGAGCAAGCATTTTTTATGACATCCACAAGGAAAGGCAGTGATGACCCAGGTTCAGTATAAATGGTGCAGACCCAGGTCCGACCCAGGTCGAAGTGCTGTGTAAATGGAGTATAAAGCAGGGTCAGACCCTGGAAACTCCAGCGTTCAAAGACCAGGGTCGGACCAGGGTTTTTGGTGTAAAAGGGGTATTACTAAGATATGTATTCTACTTCACATGTGTTGTTGCTATGGGCAACCAATCAGAATCTACTTCTTTATTTAGCACCCTCTAGAAGATAGTAGACAGGATCTGATTGGTTGCCCATAGCAACATCACATGGGAAGTAGAATACACATCTTAGTAAATTTCCCCCAATAATGTAACTTACATAAATCATTTTTTGTTTATTAGGACAGTGTTTGTTTTTATTTTATTTATCATGGCAGTGTTTTCTTATTTATTTGTTTGTTTATTGGGGCAATGATTTGGTTGTTTAATTTTGTCTTTCTTAATTTTTCACTTCCATATATAACTTAAGGTGCCCATACACGGTACAATTATTGTATACAATTTAGACTCTTTTGCAGCGCATCACATCCGTTTTGCAAAGCAATGAGCAATCTAGTACAAAAAGTATGTGCAGGACATGTACATTTTTGTGCTGTGCGATGTGATGTACATGGGAGCGCGCATCACATGACACCATTCAATTGTACCTCTCGGCGGCCCTGGGTATGGTTAGGGTTAGCAGCTCTTCCAACACACCCATGAGGTGGCTGCTGAATGTCGTTTTTTTTATGGGGTATCGCCAGTAGCCCTATTCCCCAGATGGATTTTCTGTTCAGGTTTATAATGACTTGGGTCCAATGGGTATGAGAGCTGCAACAATAATGGTCCATCAGGAACAGTTGGAATATATTGGAGCTCACCCTTAAACCTTCATACAATGGGCGCGACCCTATTGCGTCTGTGGATTACATTCAGCACTGATGTTCTAACCCGTCTTATCAGTCGTTGCCACCAGAAGCGTGCGGTCTGATCACGGATCTCTTTCTGCTGATGCTGCAGGTCTTTCAGTTCAGCGGCTTTTGACTTTATTTCAGCACTTAGTTCTTTTTCATGGTGTTCTATGGCCTGTACGGTGTCATTGGGAAGAGATTCTACCACTTCCTCCAGTTGGGCATTGGTCTCTGCAACCAAACTGCCACCATCTCCTTCCCCGGTGTCACCTTCAGGCCCATCAGTGGCATTGGTGTCCCTTTCTGCTCTCTCATCGAGGGTCCACATTGCATAGTACTCCATCTGCATTTCCATCCAGCCATTTTGAGGAGCATAGCGGTCAAAGCGATGCATGATAGTCTCGCCGAACATTGAAATCTCCACTTTTCCATTCTCTCTGGTCACCATGAGAGTTTCCTCCTCGGTTGCTGGAGCCGTCGCTGGTCTAAGCTCATAGAAATGCTCACCGCTTTGTTGTTCTCCCAGATCTTCGGTCATAGTTCCGGAAAAAACAGTCTTATTAGCGGGTGGTAGTTCCTCATTATATTCTTCTTCATCCATCCACGGAATGCTAGATTCCCCCGAGCTGTCATTAGAGGAATCCATATAAATATTTTTTAACTTGATGCGAATTACTATAAAAGCAAACGCCAAGTAATAGCTGCTAACTCTGTACAGTGAGTAATAGATGCTAACTGTCCAGTGAGTCTACAGCAAAGATACCTGTCTGTGCAGTGAGCTAGGTTATGTAGCACAAAGCCATTGTGACATCATAATGACATCACAATAACAGCCTGTCACTCTGCATATATTGTTGTTGTCAATAAAGTTTAATATTAAAAAAAAAAAGAAACATTGGAATAAACTAAGTTTTCTGTCATATACATGATCTAATAATGTATTTTATATGGACATACAGTATTGTACTGAGGCCGATCACCATGGCACTACTAATTTACACAAACTCTGGCTGTAAGAGGCGAGGAGAGTACAGTAAGCCTGTCCTATGAATGCGGTGCCCATACAAAATCTTTGCATTACCACTTATAAATGGGTCCATTCTACATATTATCCACAGTGACAATGCTATAAACTCACTGAATTATAAAAAGAGGGCATATTAGTGGGGATGTATGCACAGCAGTCTTGGTAAATCCGTACCTCTCAACTGTCTTGGTCAGGGTCTGTTTAGGGAGTGCCGGGCACTCCCCCAAAATGTAAAAAATGGGTCATGTTGCTCAGTCCTGCCCCCTCCAGCCATTTTCTGGAGCGGTCGCCACCTCGGGTGCGGAAGGTCCCACTTCCCACCCTAGAAAATTTGGGAGGTATGGTGTCAGTGTTATTCATTATTACTTGCTGCTAATTATGCTGATTACAGGAGGCACGTAGAAGAATGACTCATGTCTGCACCCAAATAGTCCAGGGTCAAACTGTATCCAGGGTTGTGGTGAGTCCTGGGTTCTACTTAGCTCTGTAATACAGAATATTAGATCATGTACATTTCAATGTATCCTGCATTGATATAACTAAATTAGCATATATTAAAATAAGGAGGGGAAATGATAATATTTGCTGTTTGTATGTGTTTGCTGTGTTGTATTAGGCACAAGTGCTGCAGTTTACAGAGAAAGGAAATGTTAGTGAGGGTGAGAGGCAATGGGGGGAATTTATACCCCTTTTACACCGCCGAAAAATCCGGGTCAGCGGCGGGTCAGACCCGGATCATCGGCGGTGTAAATGGGGTATATCCGTGTCCATTTACACGGGTCCTCTACCCAGGTCCTGACCTGGGTAGAACCCGGATAGGACCCATGTAAAGGCCGGTGTAAATGGTCCCGCTGCGGGTGCAGGCACCCGCAGCGGGTCCACAGCGTGCAGCACTGGGGAAGCTGTCCCCAGGTGCTGGGAGAAGGGGGGTGTCTGCGGCTGCTGAGGGGAGGTGGGGGTACCTGTCAGCCTGCGGTCGGAGCCGGAGGGGATGATGTGCGCCGCCGCCGCTGCTGCTGGTGAATCAGGCCCAATATCATACAACTGCGGGGGATGATGGTCGGAGCCGGAGAGATGATGTGCGCCGCTGCTGCTGTACCACCCCTCGGCAGCCGGTCCCTGCGGCGAATGGACAGTCAGTGTCGGAGGTCCCTCCAGCGCATGGGAACTAGTACTAGTTCCTATGCGCCGGAGGGACCCCCGCCACTGACTGTCCATTCGCCGCAGGAACTTCGCGACCCGCAGTTGTATGATATTGGGCCTGATTCACCAGCACATCATCCCCTCTGGCTCCGACCATCATCGACCGCAGTTGTATGATATTGGGCCTGATTCAGAAGCAGAGGGGGCAGCGCACATCATCCTCTCAGGCTCCGACCTCAGGCTGACAGGTACCCCCACCTCCCATCAGCAGCCGCAGAAACCCCCCTTCTCCCAGCACCCCATGGGGCAGCTTCCCCCCTCTACCCCTTCAGAATTTTTATTTAAAGTAGTACTGGCAATAAGCAATTTCACCCCCCTTGGCAACGAGCAAGCATTTTTTATGACATCCACAAGGAAAGGCAGTGCTGACCCAGGTTCAGTATAAATGGTGCAGACCCAGGTCCGACCCAGGTCGAAGTGCTGTGTAAATGGAGTATAAAGCAGGGTCAGACCCTGGAAACTCCAGCGTTCAAAGACCAGGGTTTTTGGTGTAAAAGGGGTATTACTAAGATATGTATTCTACTTCACATGTGTTGTTGCTATGGGCAACCAATCAGAATCTACTTCTTTATTTAGCACCCTCTAGAAGATAGTAGACAGGATCTGATTGGTTGCCCATAGCAACATCACATGGGAAGTAGAATACACATCTTAGTAAATTTCCCCCAATAATGTAACTTACATAAATCATTTTTTGTTTATTAGGACAGTGTTTGTTTTTATTTTATTTATCATGGCAGTGTTTTCTTATTTATTTATTTGTTTGTTTATTGGGGCAATGTTTTGGTTGTTTAATTTTGTCTTTCTTAATTTTTCACTTCCATATATAACTTAAGGTGCCCATACACGGTACAATTATTGTATACAATTTAGACTCTTTTGCAGCGCATCACATCCGTTTTGCAAAGCAATGAGCAATCTAGTACAAAAAGTATGTGCAGGACATGTACATTTTTGTGCTGTGCGATGTGATGTACATGGGAGCGCGCATCACATGACACCCATTCAATTGTACCTCTCGGCGGCCCTGGGTATGGTTAGGGTTAGCAGCTCTTCCAACACACCCATGAGGTGGCTGCTGAATGTCGTTTTTTTTATGGGGTATCGCCAGTAGCCCTATTCCCCAGATGGATTTTCTGTTCAGGTTTATAATGACTTGGGTCCAATGGGTATGAGAGCTGCAACAATAATGGTCCATCAGGAACAGTTGGAATATATTGGAGCTCACCCTTAAACCTTCATACAATGGGCGCGACCCTATTGCGTCTGTGGATTACATTCAGCACTGATGTTCTAACCCGTCTTATCAGTCGTTGCCACCAGAAGCGTGCGGTCTGATCACGGATCTCTTTCTGCTGATGCTGCAGGTCTTTCAGTTCAGCGGCTTTTGGCTTTATTTCAGCACTTAGTTCTTTTTCATGGTGTTCTATGGCCTGTACGGTGTCATTGGGAAGAGATTCTACCACTTCCTCCAGTTGGGCATTGGTCTCTGCAACCAAACTGCCACTATCTCCTTCCCCGGTGTCACCTTCAGGCCCATCAGTGGCATTGGTGTCCCTTTCTGCTCTCTCATCGAGGGTCCACATTGCATAGTACTCCATCTGCATTTCCATCCAGCCATTTTGAGGAGCATAGCGGTCAAAGCGATGCATGATAGTCTCGCCGAACATTGAAATCTCCACTTTTCCATTCTCTCTGGTCACCATGAGAGTTTCCTCCTCGGTTGCTGGAGCCGTCGCTGGTCTAAGCTCATAGAAATGCTCACCGCTTTGTTGTTCTCCCAGATCTTCGGTCATAGTTCCGGAAAAAACAGTCTTATTAGCGGGTGGTAGTTCCTCATTATATTCTTCTTCATCCATCCACGGAATGCTAGATTCCCCCGAGCTGTCATTAGAGGAATCCATATCAATATTTTTTAACTTGATGCGAATTACTATAAAAGCAAACGCCAAGTAATAGCTGCTAACTCTGTACAGTGAGTAATAGATGCTAACTGTCCAGTGAGTCTACAGCAAAGATACCTGTCTGTGCAGTGAGCTAGGTTATGTAGCACAAAGCCATTGTGACATCATAATGACATCACAATAACAGCCTGTCACTCTGCATATATTGTTGTTGTCAATAAAGTTTAATATTAAAAAAAAAAAAAGAAACATTGGAATAAACTAAGTTTTCTGTCATATACATGATCTAATAATGTATTTTATATGGACATACAGTATTGTACTGAGGCCGATCACCATGGCACTACTAATTTACACAAACTCTGGCTGTAAGAGGCGAGGAGAGTACAGTAAGCCTGTCCTATGAATGCGGTGCCCATACAAAATCTTTGCATTACCACTTATAAATGGGTCCATTCTACATATTATCCACAGTGACAATGCTATAAACTCACTGAATTATAAAAAGAGGGCATATTAGTGGGGATGTATGCACAGCAGTCTTGGTAAATCCGTACCTCTCAACTGTCTTGGTCAGGGTCTGTTTAGGGAGTGCCGGGCACTCCCCCAAAATGTAAAAAATGGGTCATGTTGCTCAGTCCTGCCCCCTCCAGCCATTTTCTGGAGCGGTCGCCACCTCGGGTGCGGAAGGTCCCACTTCCCACCCTTGAAAATTTGGGAGGTATGGTGTCAGTGTTATTCATTATTACTTGCTGCTAATTATGCTGATTACAGGAGGCACGTAGAAGAATGACTCATGTCTGCACCCAAATAGTCCAAGGTCAAACTGTATCCAGGGTTGTGGTGAGTCCTGGGTTCTACTTAGCTCTGTAATACAGAATATTAGATCATGTACATTTCAATGTATCCTGCATTGATATAACTAAATTAGCATATATTAAAATAAGGAGGGGAAATGATAATATTTGCTGTTTGTATGTGTTTGCTGTGTTGTATTAGGCACAAGTGCTGCAGTTTACAGAGAAAGGAAATGTTAGTGAGGGTGAGAGGCAATGGGGGAAATTTATACCCCTTTTACACCGCCGAAAAATCCGGGTCGGCGGCGGCTCAGACCCGGATCATCGGCGGTGTAAATGGGGTATATCCGTGTCCATTTACACGGGTCCTCTACCCAGGTCCTGACCTGGGTAGAACCCGGATAGGACCCATGTAAAGGCCGGTGTAAATGGTCCCGCTGCGGGTGCAGGCACCCGCAGCGGGTCCACAGCGTGCAGCACTGGGGAAGCTGTCCCCAGGTGCTGGGAGAAGGGGGGTGTCTGCGGCTGCTGAGGGGAGGTGGGGGTACCTGTCAGCCTGCGGTCGGAGCCGGAGGGGATGATGTGCGCCGCCGCCGCTGCTGCTGGTGAATCAGGCCCAATATCATACAACTGCGGGGGATGATGGTCGGAGCCGGAGAGATGATGTGCGCCGCTGCTGCTGTACCACCCCTCGGCAGCCGGTCCCTGCGGCGAATGGACAGTCAGTGTCGGAGGTCCCTCTAGCGCATGGGAACTAGTACTAGTTCCTATGCGCCGGAGGGACCCCCGCCACTGACTGTCCATTCGCCGCAGGAACTTCGCGACCCGCAGTTGTATGATATTGGGCCTGATTCACCAGCACATCATCCCCTCTGGCTCCGACCATCATTGACCGCAGTTGTATGATATTGGGCCTGATTCAGAAGCAGAGGGGGCAGCGCACATCATCCTCTCAGGCTCCGACCTCAGGCTGACAGGTACCCCCACCTCCCATCAGCAGCCGCAGAAACCCCCCTTCTCCCAGCACCCCATGGGGCAGCTTCCCCCCTCTACCCCTTCAGAATTTTTATTTAAGTAGTACTGGCAACAAGCAATTTCACCCCCCTTGGCAACGAGCAAGGATTTTTTATGACATCCACAAGGAAAGGCAGTGCTGACCCAGGTTCAGTATAAATGGTGCAGACCCAGGTCCGACCCAGGTCGAAGTGCTGTGTAAATGGAGTATAAAGCAGGGTCAGACCCTGGAAACTCCAGCGTTCAAAGACCAGGGTTTTTGGTGTAAAAGGGGTATTACTAAGATATGTATTCTACTTCACATGTGTTGTTGCTATGGGCAACCAATCAGAATCTACTTCTTTATTTAGCACCCTCTAGAAGATAGTAGACAGGATCTGATTGGTTGCCCATAGCAACATCACATGGGAAGTAGAATACACATCTTAGTAAATTTCCCCCAATAATGTAACTTACATAAATCATTTTTTGTTTATTAGGACAGTGTTTGTTTTTATTTTATTTATCATGGCAGTGTTTTCTTATTTATTTGTTTGTTTATTGGGGCAATGTTTTGGTTGTTTAATTTTGTCTTTCTTAATTTTTCACTTCCATATATAACTTAAGGTGCCCATACACGGTACAATTATTGTATACAATTTAGACTCTTTTGCAGCGCATCACATCCGTTTTGCAAAGCAATGAGCAATCTAGTACAAAAAGTATGTGCAGGACATGTACATTTTTGTGCTGTGCGATGTGATGTACATGGGAGCGCGCATCACATGACACCCATTCAATTGTACCTCTCGGCGGCCCTGGGTATGGTTAGGGTTAGCAGCTCTTCCAACACACCCATGAGGTGGCTGCTGAATGTCATTTTTTTTATGGGGTATCGCCAGTAGCCCTATTCCCCAGATGGATTTTCTGTTCAGGTTTATAATGACTTGGGTCCAATGGGTATGAGAGCTGCAACAATAATGGTCCATCAGGAACAGTTGGAATATATTGGAGCTCACCCTTAAACCTTCATACAATGGGCGCGACCCTATTGCGTCTGTGGATTACATTCAGCACTGATGTTCTAACCCGTCTTATCAGTCGTTGCCACCAGAAGCGTGCGGTCTGATCACGGATCTCTTTCTGCTGATGCTGCAGGTCTTTCAGTTCAGCGGCTTTTGGCTTTATTTCAGCACTTAGTTCTTTTTCATGGTGTTCTAAGGCCTGTACGGTGTCATTGGGAAGAGATTCTACCACTTCCTCCAGTTGGGCATTGGTCTCTGCAACCAAACTGCCACCATCTCCTTCCCCGGTGTCACCTTCAGGCCCATCAGTGGCATTGGTGTCCCTTTCTGCTCTCTCATCGAGGGTCCACATTGCATAGTACTCCATCTGCATTTCCATCCAGCCATTTTGAGGAGCATAGCGGTCAAAGCGATGCATGATAGTCTCGCCGAACATTGAAATCTCCACTTTTCCATTCTCTCTGGTCACCATGAGAGTTTCCTCCTCGGTTGCTGGAGCCGTCGCTGGTCTAAGCTCATAGAAATGCTCACCGCTTTGTTGTTCTCCCAGATCTTCGGTCATAGTTCCGGAAAAAACAGTCTTATTAGCGGGTGGTAGTTCCTCATTATATTCTTCTTCATCCATCCACGGAATGCTAGATTCCCCCGAGCTGTCATTAGAGGAATCCATATCAATATTTTTTAACTTGATGCGAATTACTATAAAAGCAAACGCCAAGTAATAGCTGCTAACTCTGTACAGTGAGTAATAGATGCTAACTGTCCAGTGAGTCTACAGCAAAGATACCTGTCTGTGCAGTGAGCTAGGTTATGTAGCACAAAGCCATTGTGACATCATAATGACATCACAATAACAGCCTGTCACTCTGCATATATTGTTGTTGTCAATAAAGTTTAATATTAAAAAAAAAAAAGAAACATTGGAATAAACTAAGTTTTCTGTCATATACATGATCTAATAATGTATTTTATATGGACATACAGTATTGTACTGAGGCCGATCACCATGGCACTACTAATTTACACAAACTCTGGCTGTAAGAGGTGAGGAGAGTACAGTAAGCCTGTCCTATGAATGCGGTGCCCATACAAAATCTTTGCATTACCACTTATAAATGGGTCCATTCTACATATTATCCACAGTGACAATGCTATAAACTCACTGAATTATAAAAAGAGGGCATATTAGTGGGGATGTATGCACAGCAGTCTTGGTAAATCCGTACCTCTCAACTGTCTTGGTCAGGGTCTGTTTAGGGAGTGCCGGGCACTCCCCCAAAATGTAAAAAATGGGTCATGTTGCTCAGTCCTGCCCCCTCCAGCCATTTTCTGGAGCGGTCGCCACCTCGGGTGCGGAAGGTCCCACTTCCCACCCTTGAAAATTTGGGAGGTATAGTGTCAGTGTTATTCATTATTACTTGCTGCTAATTATGCTGATTACAGGAGGCACGTAGAAGAATGACTCATGTCTGCACCCAAATAGTCCAGGGTCAAACTGTATCCAGGGTTGGGGTGAGTCCTGGGTTCTACTTAGCTCTGTAATACAGAATATTAGATCATGTACATTTCAATGTATCCTGCATTGATATAACTAAATTAGCATATATTAAAATAAGGAGGGGAAATGATAATATTTGCTGTTTGTATGTGTTTGCTGTGTTGTATTAGGCACAAGTGCTGCAGTTTACAGAGAAAGGAAATGTTAGTGAGGGTGAGAGGCAATGGGGGAAATTTATACCCCTTTTACACCGCCGAAAAATCCGGGTCAGCGGCGGGTCAGACCCGGATCATCGGCGGTGTAAATGGGGTATATCCGTGTCCATTTACACGGGTCCTCTACCCAGGTCCTGACCTGGGTAGAACCCGGATAGGACCCATGTAAAGGCCGGTGTAAATGGTCCCGCTGCGGGTGCAGGGACCCGCAGCGGGTCCACAGCGTGCAGCACTGGGGAAGCTGTCCCCAGGTGCTGGGAGAAGGGGGGTGTCTGCGGCTGCTGAGGGGAGGTGGGGGTACCTGTCAGCCTGCGGTCGGAGCCGGAGGGGATGATGTGCGCCGCTGCTGCTGGTGAATCAGGCCCAATATCATACAACTGCGGGGGATGATGGTCCGAGCCGGAGGGATGATGTGCGCCGCTGCTGCTGTACCACCCCTCGGCAGCCGGTCCCTGCGGCGAATGGACAGTCAGTGTCGGCGGTCCCTCCAGCGCATGGGAACTAGTACTAGTTCCTATGCGCCGGAGGGACCCCCGCCACTGACTGTCCATTCGCCGCAGGAACTTCGCGACCCGCAGTTGTATGATATTGGGCCTGATTCACCAGCACATCATCCCCTCTGGCTCCGACCATCATCGACCGCAGTTGTATGATATTGGGCCTGATTCAGAAGCAGAGGGGGCAGCGCACATCATCCTCTCAGGCTCCGACCTCAGGCTGACAGGTACCCCCACCTCCCATCATCAGCCGCAGAAATCCCCCTTCTCCCAGCACCCCATGGGGCAGCTTCCCCCCTCTACCCCTTCAGAATTTTTATTTAAGTAGTACTGGCAACAAGCAATTTCACCCCCCTTGGCAACGAGCAAGCATTTTTTATGACATCCACAAGGAAAGGCAGTGCTGACCCAGGTTCAGTATAAATGGTGCAGACCCAGGTCCGACCCAGGTCGAAGTGCTGTGTAAATGGAGTATAAAGCAGGGTCAGACCCTGGAAACTCCAGCGTTCAAAGACCAGGGTCGGACCAGGGTTTTTGGTGTAAAAGGGGTATTACTAAGATATGTATTCTACTTCACATGTGTTGTTGCTATGGGCAACCAATCAGAATCTACTTCTTTATTTAGCACCATCTAGAAGATAGTAGACAGGATCTGATTGGTTGCCCATAGCAACATCACATGGGAAGTAGAATACACATCTTAGTAAATTTCCCCCAATAATGTAACTTACATAAATCATTTTTTGTTTATTAGGACAGTGTTTGTTTTTATTTTATTTATCATGGCAGTGTTTTCTTATTTATTTGTTTGTTTATTGGGGCAATGTTTTGGTTGTTTAATTTTGTCTTTCTTAATTTTTCACTTCCATATATAACTTAAGGTGCCCATACACGGTACAATTATTGTATACAATTTAGACTCTTTGCTTTGCAAAACGGATGTGATGCGCTGCAAATGAGCAATCTAGTACAAAAAGTATGTGCAGGACATGTACATTTTTGTGCTGTGCGATGTGATGTACATGGGAGCGCGCATCACATGACACCCATTCAATTGTACCTCTCGGCGGCCCTGGGTATGGTTAGGGTTAGCAGCTCTTCCAACACACCCATGAGGTGGCTGCTGAATGTCGTTTTTTTTATGGGGTATCGCCAGTAGCCCTATTCCCCAGATGGATTTTCTGTTCAGGTTTATAATGACTTGGGTCCAATGGGTATGAGAGCTGCAACAATAATGGTCCATCAGGAACAGTTGGAATATATTGGAGCTCACCCTTAAACCTTCATACAATGGGCGCGACCCTATTGCGTCTGTGGATTACATTCAGCACTGATGTTCTAACCCGTCTTATCAGTCGTTGCCACCAGAAGCGTGCGGTCTGATCACGGATCTCTTTCTGCTGATGCTGCAGGTCTTTCAGTTCAGCGGCTTTTGGCTTTATTTCAGCACTTAGTTCTTTTTCATGGTGTTCTATGGCCTGTACGGTGTCATTGGGAAGAGATTCTACCACTTCCTCCAGTTGGGCATTGGTCTCTGCAACCAAACTGCCACCATCTCCTTCCCCGGTGTCACCTTCAGGCCCATCAGTGGCATTGGTGTCCCTTTCTGCTCTCTCATCGAGGGTCCACATTGCATAGTACTCCATCTGCATTTCCATCCAGCCATTTTGAGGAGCATAGCGGTCAAAGCGATGCATGATAGTCTCGCCGAACATTGAAATCTCCACTTTTCCATTCTCTCTGGTCACCATGAGAGTTTCCTCCTCGGTTGCTGGAGCCGTCGCTGGTCTAAGCTCATAGAAATGCTCACCGCTTTGTTGTTCTCCCAGATCTTCGGTCATAGTTCCGGAAAAAACAGTCTTATTAGCGGGTGGTAGTTCCTCATTATATTCTTCTTCATCCATCCACGGAATGCTAGATTCCCCCGAGCTGTCATTAGAGGAATCCATATCAATATTTTTTAACTTGATGCGAATTACTATAAAAGCAAACGCCAAGTAATAGCTGCTAACTCTGTACAGTGAGTAATAGATGCTAACTGTCCAGTGAGTCTACAGCAAAGATACCTGTCTGTGCAGTGAGCTAGGTTATGTAGCACAAAGCCATTGTGACATCATAATGACATCACAATAACAGCCTGTCACTCTGCATATATTGTTGTTGTCAATAAAGTTTAATATTAAAAAAAAAAAAGAAACATTGGAATAAACTAAGTTTTCTGTCATATACATGATCTAATAATGTATTTTATATGGACATACAGTATTGTACTGAGGCCGATCACCATGGCACTACTAATTTACACAAACTCTGGCTGTAAGAGGCGAGGAGAGTACAGTAAGCCTGTCCTATGAATGCGGTGCCCATACAAAATCTTTGCATTACCACTTATAAATGGGTCCATTCTACATATTATCCACAGTGACAATGCTATAAACTCACTGAATTATAAAAAGAGGGCATATTAGTGGGGATGTATGCACAGCAGTCTTGGTAAATCCGTACCTCTCAACTGTCTTGGTCAGGGTCTGTTTAGGGAGTGCCGGGCACTCCCCCAAAATGTAAAAAATGGGTCATGTTGCTCAGTCCTGCCCCCTCCAGCCATTTTCTGGAGCGGTCGCCACCTCGGGTGCGGAAGGTCCCACTTCCCACCCTTGAAAATTTGGGAGGTATAGTGTCAGTGTTATTCATTATTACTTGCTGCTAATTATGCTGATTACAGGAGGCACGTAGAAGAATGACTCATGTCTGCACTCAAATAGTCCAGGGTCAAACTGTATCCAGGGTTGTGGTGAGTCCTGGGTTCTACTTAGCTCTGTAATACAGAATATTAGATCATGTACATTTCAATGTATCCTGCATTGATATAACTAAATTAGCATATATTAAAATAAGGAGGGGAAATGATAATATTTGCTGTTTGTATGTGTTTGCTGTGTTGTATTAGGCACAAGTGCTGCAGTTTACAGAGAAAGGAAATGTTAGTGAGGGTGAGAGGCAATGGGGGAAATTTATACCCCTTTTACACCGCCGAAAAATCCGGGTCAGCGGCGGGTCAGACCCGGATCATCGGCGGTGTAAATGGGGTATATCCGTGTCCATTTACACGGGTCCTCTACCCAGGTCCTGACCTGGGTAGAACCCGGATAGGACCCATGTAAAGGCCGGTGTAAATGGTCCCGCTGCGGGTGCAGGCACCCGCAGCGGGTCCACAGCGTGCAGCACTGGGGAAGCTGTCCCCAGGTGCTGGGAGAAGGGGGGTGTCTGCGGCTGCTGAGGGGAGGTGGGGGTACCTGTCAGCCTGCGGTCGGAGCCGGAGGGGATGATGTGCGCCGCTGCTGCTGGTGAATCAGGCCCAATATCATACAACTGCGGGGGATGATGGTCCGAGCCGGAGGGATGATGTGCGCCGCTGCTGCTGTACCACCCCTCGGCAGCCGGTCCCTGCGGCGAATGGACAGTCAGTGTCGGCGGTCCCTCCAGCGCATGGGAACTAGTACTAGTTCCTATGCGCCGGAGGGACCCCCGCCACTGACTGTCCATTCGCCGCAGGAACTTCGCGACCCGCAGTTGTATGATATTGGGCCTGATTCACCAGCACATCATCCCCTCTGGCTCCGACCATCATCGACCGCAGTTGTATGATATTGGGCCTGATTCAGAAGCAGAGGGGGCAGCGCACATCATCCTCTCAGGCTCCGACCTCAGGCTGACAGGTACCCCCACCTCCCATCATCAGCCGCAGAAATCCCCCTTCTCCCAGCACCCCATGGGGCAGCTTCCCCCCTCTACCCCTTCAGAATTTTTATTTAAGTAGTACTGGCAACAAGCAATTTCACCCCCCTTGGCAACGAGCAAGCATTTTTTATGACATCCACAAGGAAAGGCAGTGCTGACCCAGGTTCAGTATAAATGGTGCAGACCCAGGTCCGACCCAGGTCGAAGTGCTGTGTAAATGGAGTATAAAGCAGGGTCAGACCCTGGAAACTCCAGCGTTCAAAGACCAGGGTCGGACCAGGGTTTTTGGTGTAAAAGGGGTATTACTAAGATATGTATTCTACTTCACATGTGTTGTTGCTATGGGCAACCAATCAGAATCTACTTCTTTATTTAGCACCCTCTAGAAGATAGTAGACAGGATCTGATTGGTTGCCCATAGCAACATCACATGGGAAGTAGTATACACATCTTAGTAAATTTCCCCCAATAATGTAACTTACATAAATCATTTTTTGTTTATTAGGACAGTGTTTGTTTTTATTTTATTTATCATGGCAGTGTTTTCTTATTTATTTGTTTGTTTATTGGGGCAATGTTTTGGTTGTTTAATTTTGTCTTTCTTAATTTTTCACTTCCATATATAACTTAAGGTGCCCATACACGGTACAATTATTGTATACAATTTAGACTCTTTGCTTTGCAAAACGGATGTGATGCGCTGCAAATGAGCAATCTAGTACAAAAAGTATGTGCAGGACATGTACATTTTTGTGCTGTGCGATGTGATGTACATGGGAGCGCGCATCACATGACACCCATTCAATTTTTCCTCTCGGCGGCCCTGGGTATGGTTAGGGTTAGCAGCTCTTCCAACACACCCATGAGGTGGCTGCTGAATGTCGTTTTTTTTATGGGGTATCGCCAGTAGCCCTATTCCCCAGATGGATTTTCTGTTCAGGTTTATAATGACTTGGGTCCAATGGGTATGAGAGCTGCAACAATAATGGTCCATCAGGAACAGTTGGAATATATTGGAGCTCACCCTTAAACCTTCATACAATGGGCGCGACCCTATTGCGTCTGTGGATTACATTCAGCACTGATGTTCTAACCCGTCTTATCAGTCGTTGCCACCAGAAGCGTGCGGTCTGATCACGGATCTCTTTCTGCTGATGCTGCAGGTCTTTCAGTTCAGCGGCTTTTGGCTTTATTTCAGCACTTAGTTCTTTTTCATGGTGTTCTATGGCCTGTACGGTGTCATTGGGAAGAGATTCTACCACTTCCTCCAGTTGGGCATTGGTCTCTGCAACCAAACTGCCACCATCTCCTTCCCCGGTGTCACCTTCAGGCCCATCAGTGGCATTGGTGTCCCTTTCTGCTCTCTCATCGAGGGTCCACATTGCATAGTACTCCATCTGCATTTCCATCCAGCCATTTTGAGGAGCATAGCGGTCAAAGCGATGCATGATAGTCTCGCCGAACATTGAAATCTCCACTTTTCCATTCTCTCTGGTCACCATGAGAGTTTCCTCCTCGGTTGCTGGAGCCGTCGCTGGTCTAAGCTCATAGAAATGCTCACCGCTTTGTTGTTCTCCCAGATCTTCGGTCATAGTTCCGGAAAAAACAGTCTTATTAGCGGGTGGTAGTTCCTCATTATATTCTTCTTCATCCATCCACGGAATGCTAGATTCCCCCGAGCTGTCATTAGAGGAATCCATATCAATATTTTTTAACTTGATGCGAATTACTATAAAAGCAAACGCCAAGTAATAGCTGCTAACTCTGTACAGTGAGTAATAGATGCTAACTGTCCAGTGAGTCTACAGCAAAGATACCTGTCTGTGCAGTGAGCTAGGTTATGTAGCACAAAGCCATTGTGACATCATAATGACATCACAATAACAGCCTGTCACTCTGCATATATTGTTGTTGTCAATGAAGTTTAATATTAAAAAAAAAAAAGAAACATTGGAATAAACTAAGTTTTCTGTCATATACATGATCTAATAATGTATTTTATATGGACATACAGTATTGTACTGAGGCCGATCACCATGGCACTACTAATTTACACAAACTCTGGCTGTAAGAGGCGAGGAGAGTACAGTAAGCCTGTCCTATGAATGCGGTGCCCATACAAAATCTTTGCATTACCACTTATAAATGGGTCCATTCTACATATTATCCACAGTGACAATGCTATAAACTCACTGAATTATAAAAAGAGGGCATATTAGTGGGGATGTATGCACAGCAGTCTTGGTAAATCCGTACCTCTCAACTGTCTTGGTCAGGGTCTGTTTAGGGAGTGCCGGGCACTCCCCCAAAATGTAAAAAATGGGTCATGTTGCTCAGTCCTGCCCCCTCCAGCCATTTTCTGGAGCGGTCGCCACCTCGGGTGCGGAAGGTCCCACTTCCCACCCTTGAAAATTTGGGAGGTATGGTGTCAGTGTTATTCATTATTACTTGCTGCTAATTATGCTGATTACAGGAGGCACGTAGAAGAATGACTCATGTCTGCACCCAAATAGTCCAGGGTCAAACTGTATCCAGGGTTGTGGTGAGTCCTGGGTTCTACTTAGCTCTGTAATACAGAATATTAGATCATGTACATTTCAATGTATCCTGCATTGATATAACTAAATTAGCATATATTAAAATAAGGAGGGGAAATGATAATATTTGCTGTTTGTATGTGTTTGCTGTGTTGTATTAGGCACAAGTGCTGCAGTTTACAGAGAAAGGAAATGTTAGTGAGGGTGAGAGGCAATGGGGGAAATTTATACCCCTTTTACACCGCCGAAAAATCCGGGTCAGCGGCGGGTCAGACCCGGATCATCGGCGGTGTAAATGGGGTATATCCGTGTCCATTTACACGGGTCCTCTACCCAGGTCCTGACCTGGGTAGAACCCGGATAGGACCCATGTAAAGGCCGGTGTAAATGGTCCCGCTGCGGGTGCAGGCACCCGCAGCGGGTCCACAGCGTGCAGCACTGGGGAAGCTGTCCCCAGGTGCTGGGAGAAGGGGGGTGTCTGCGGCTGCTGAGGGGAGGTGGGGGTACCTGTCAGCCTGCGGTCGGAGCCAGAGGGGATGATGTGCGCCGCTGCTGCTGGTGAATCAGGCCCAATATCATACAACTGCGGGGGATGATGGTCCGAGCCGGAGGGATGATGTGCGCCGCTGCTGCTGTACCACCCCTCGGCAGCCGGTCCCTGCGGCGAATGGACAGTCAGTGTCAGCGGTCCCTCCAGCGCATGGGAACTAGTACTAGTTCCTATGCGCCGGAGGGACCCCCGCCACTGACTGTCCATTCGCCGCAGGAACTTCGCGACCCGCAGTTGTATGATATTGGGCCTGATTCACCAGCACATCATCCCCTCTGGCTCCGACCATCATCGACCGCAGTTGTATGATATTGGGCCTGATTCAGAAGCAGAGGGGGCAGCGCACATCATCCTCTCAGGCTCCGACCTCAGGCTGACAGGTACCCCCACCTCCCATCATCAGCCGCAGAAATCCCCCTTCTCCCAGCACCCCATGGGGCAGCTTCCCCCCTCTACCCCTTCAGAATTTTTATTTAAGTAGTACTGGCAACAAGCAATTTCACCCCCCTTGGCAACGAGCAAGCATTTTTTATGACATCCACAAGGAAAGGCAGTGCTGACCCAGGTTCAGTATAAATGGTGCAGACCCAGGTCCGACCCAGGTCGAAGTGCTGTGTAAATGGAGTATAAAGCAGGGTCAGACCCTGGAAACTCCAGCGTTCAAAGACCAGGGTCGGACCAGGGTTTTTGGTGTAAAAGGGGTATTACTAAGATATGTATTCTACTTCACATGTGTTGTTGCTATGGGCAACCAATCAGAATCTACTTCTTTATTTAGCACCCTCTAGAAGATAGTAGACAGGATCTGATTGGTTGCCCATAGCAACATCACATGGGAAGTAGAATACACATCTTAGTAAATTTCCCCCAATAATGTAACTTACATAAATCATTTTTTGTTTATTAGGACAGTGTTTGTTTTTATTTTATTTATCATGGCAGTGTTTTCTTATTTATTTGTTTGTTTATTGGGGCAATGTTTTGGTTGTTTAATTTTGTCTTTCTTAATTTTTCACTTCCATATATAACTTAAGGTGCCCATACACGGTACAATTATTGTATACAATTTAGACTCTTTGCTTTGCAAAACGGATGTGATGCGCTGCAAATGAGCAATCTAGTACAAAAAGTATGTGCAGGACATGTACATTTTTGTGCTGTGCGATGTGATGTACATGGGAGCGCGCATCACATGACACCCATTCAATTGTACCTCTCGGCGGCCCTGGGTATGGTTAGGGTTAGCAGCTCTTCCAACACACCCATGAGGTGGCTGCTGAATGTCGTTTTTTTTATGGGGTATCGCCAGTAGCCCTATTCCCCAGATGGATTTTCTGTTCAGGTTTATAATGACTTGGGTCCAATGGGTATGAGAGCTGCAACAATAATGGTCCATCAGGAACAGTTGGAATATATTGGAGCTCACCCTTAAACCTTCATACAATGGGCACGACCCTATTGCGTCTGTGGATTACATTCAGCACTGATGTTCTAACCCGTCTTATCAGTCGTTGCCACCAGAAGCGTGCGGTCTGATCACGGATCTCTTTCTGCTGATGCTGCAGGTCTTTCAGTTCAGCGGCTTTTGGCTTTATTTCAGCACTTAGTTCTTTTTCATGGTGTTCTATGGCCTGTACGGTGTCATTGGGAAGAGATTCTACCACTTCCTCCAGTTGGGCATTGGTCTCTGCAACCAAACTGCCACCATCTCCTTCCCCGGTGTCACCTTCAGGCCCATCAGTGGCATTGGTGTCCCTTTCTGCTCTCTCATCGAGGGTCCACATTGCATAGTACTCCATCTGCATTTCCATCCAGCCATTTTGAGGAGCATAGCGGTCAAAGCGATGCATGATAGTCTCGCCGAACATTGAAATCTCCACTTTTCCATTCTCTCTGGTCACCATGAGAGTTTCCTCCTCGGTTGCTGGAGCCGTCGCTGGTCTAAGCTCATAGAAATGCTCACCGCTTTGTTGTTCTCCCAGATCTTCGGTCATAGTTCCGGAAAAAACAGTCTTATTAGCGGGTGGTAGTTCCTCATTATATTCTTCTTCATCCATCCACGGAATGCTAGATTCCCCCGAGCTGTCATTAGAGGAATCCATATCAATATTTTTTAACTTGATGCGAATTACTATAAAAGCAAACGCCAAGTAATAGCTGCTAACTCTGTACAGTGAGTAATAGATGCTAACTGTCCAGTGAGTCTACAGCAAAGATACCTGTCTGTGCAGTGAGCTAGGTTATGTAGCACAAAGCCATTGTGACATCATAATGACATCACAATAACAGCCTGTCACTCTGCATATATTGTTGTTGTCAATAAAGTTTAATATAAAAAAAAAAAAGAAACATTGGAATAAACTAAGTTTTCTGTCATATACATGATCTAATAATGTATTTTATATGGACATACAGTATTGTACTGAGGCCGATCACCATGGCACTACTAATTTACACAAACTCTGGCTGTAAGAGGCGAGGAGAGTACAGTAAGCCTGTCCTATGAATGCGGTGCCCATACAAAATCTTTGCATTACCACTTATAAATGGGTCCATTCTACATATTATCCACAGTGACAATGCTATAAACTCACTGAATTATAAAAAGAGGGCATATTAGTGGGGATGTATGCACAGCAGTCTTGGTAAATCCGTACCTCTCAACTGTCTTGGTCAGGGTCTGTTTAGGGAGTGCCGGGCACTCCCCCAAAATGTAAAAAATGGGTCATGTTGCTCAGTCCTGCCCCCTCCAGCCATTTTCTGGAGCGGTCGCCACCTCGGGTGCGGAAGGTCCCACTTCCCACCCTTGAAAATTTGGGAGGTATGGTGTCAGTGTTATTCATTATTACTTGCTGCTAATTATGCTGATTACAGGAGGCACGTAGAAGAATGACTCATGTCTGCACCCAAATAGTCCAGGGTCAAACTGTATCCAGGGTTGTGGTGAGTCCTGGGTTCTACTTAGCTCTGTAATACAGAATATTAGATCATGTACATTTCAATGTATCCTGCATTGATATAACTAAATTAGCATATATTAAAATAAGGAGGGGAAATGATAATATTTGCTGTTTGTATGTGTTTGCTGTGTTGTATTAGGCACAAGTGCTGCAGTTTACAGAGAAAGGAAATGTTAGTGAGGGTGAGAGGCAATGGGGGAAATTTATACCCCTTTTACACCGCCGAAAAATCCGGGTCAGCGGCGGGTCAGACCCGGATCATCGGCGGTGTAAATGGGGTATATCCGTGTCCATTTACACGGGTCCTCTACCCAGGTCCTGACCTGGGTAGAACCCGGATAGGACCCATGTAAAGGCCGGTGTAAATGGTCCCGCTGCGGGTGCAGGCACCCGCAGCGGGTCCACAGCGTGCAGCACTGGGGAAGCTGTCCCCAGGTGCTGGGAGAAGGGGGGTGTCTGCGGCTGCTGAGGGGAGGTGGGGGTACCTGTCAGCCTGCGGTCGGAGCCGGAGGGGATGATGTGCGCCGCTGCTGCTGGTGAATCAGGCCCAATATCATACAACTGCGGGGGATGATGGTCCGAGCCGGAGGGATGATGTGCGCCGCTGCTGCTGTACCACCCCTCGGCAGCCGGTCCCTGCGGCGAATGGACAGTCAGTGTCGGCGGTCCCTCCAGCGCATGGGAACTAGTACTAGTTCCTATGCGCCGGAGGGACCCCCGCCACTGACTGTCCATTCGCCGCAGGAACTTCGCGACCCGCAGTTGTATGATATTGGGCCTGATTCACCAGCACATCATCCCCTCTGGCTCCGACCATCATCGACCGCAGTTGTATGATATTGGGCCTGATTCAGAAGCAGAGGGGGCAGCGCACATCATCCTCTCAGGCTCCGACCTCAGGCTGACAGGTACCCCCACCTCCCATCATCAGCCGCAGAAATCCCCCTTCTCCCAGCACCCCATGGGGCAGCTTCCCCCTCTACCCCTTCAGAATTTTTATTTAAGTAGTACTGGCAACAAGCAATTTCACCCCCCTTGGCAACGAGCAAGCATTTTTTATGACATCCACAAGGAAAGGCAGTGCTGACCCAGGTTCAGTATAAATGGTGCAGACCCAGGTCCGACCCAGGTCGAAGTGCTGTGTAAATGGAGTATAAAGCAGGGTCAGACCCTGGAAACTCCAGCGTTCAAAGACCAGGGTCGGACCAGGGTTTTTGGTGTAAAAGGGGTATTACTAAGATATGTATTCTACTTCACATGTGTTGTTGCTATGGGCAACCAATCAGAATCTACTTCTTTATTTAGCACCCTCTAGAAGATAGTAGACAGGATCTGATTGGTTGCCCATAGCAACATCACATGGGAAGTAGAATACACATCTTAGTAAATTTCCCCCAATAATGTAACTTACATAAATCATTTTTTGTTTATTAGGACAGTGTTTGTTTTTATTTTATTTATCATGGCAGTGTTTTCTTATTTATTTGTTTGTTTATTGGGGCAATGTTTTGGTTGTTTAATTTTGTCTTTCTTAATTTTTCACTTCCATATATAACTTAAGGTGCCCATACACGGTACAATTATTGTATACAATTTAGACTCTTTGCTTTGCAAAACGGATGTGATGCGCTGCAAATGAGCAATCTAGTACAAAAAGTATGTGCAGGACATGTACATTTTTGTGCTGTGCGATGTGATGTACATGGGAGCGCGCATCACATGACACCCATTCAATTGTACCTCTCGGCGGCCCTGGGTATGGTTAGGGTTAGCAGCTCTTCCAACACACCCATGAGGTGGCTGCTGAATGTCGTTTTTTTTATGGGGTATCGCCAGTAGCCCTATTCCCCAGATGGATTTTCTGTTCAGGTTTATAATGACTTGGGTCCAATGGGTATGAGAGCTGCAACAATAATGGTCCATCAGGAACAGTTGGAATATATTGGAGCTCACCCTTAAACCTTCATACAATGGGCGCGACCCTATTGCGTCTGTGGATTACATTCAGCACTGATGTTCTAACCCGTCTTATCAGTCGTTGCCACCAGAAGCGTGCGGTCTGATCACGGATCTCTTTCTGCTGATGCTGCAGGTCTTTCAGTTCAGCGGCTTTTGGCTTTATTTCAGCACTTAGTTCTTTTTCATGGTGTTCTATGGCCTGTACGGTGTCATTGGGAAGAGATTCTACCACTTCCTCCAGTTGGGCATTGGTCTCTGCAACCAAACTGCCACCATCTCCTTCCCCGGTGTCACCTTCAGGCCCATCAGTGGCATTGGTGTCCCTTTCTGCTCTCTCATCGAGGGTCCACATTGCATAGTACTCCATCTGCATTTCCATCCAGCCATTTTGAGGAGCATAGCGGTCAAAGCGATGCATGATAGTCTCGCCGAACATTGAAATCTCCACTTTTCCATTCTCTCTGGTCACCATGAGAGTTTCCTCCTCGGTTGCTGGAGCCGTCGCTGGTCTAAGCTCATAGAAATGCTCACCGCTTTGTTGTTCTCCCAGATCTTCGGTCATAGTTCCGGAAAAAACAGTCTTATTAGCGGGTGGTAGTTCCTCATTATATTCTTCTTCATCCATCCACGGAATGCTAGATTCCCCCGAGCTGTCATTAGAGGAATCCATATCAATATTTTTTAACTTGATGCGAATTACTATAAAAGCAAACGCCAAGTAATAGCTGCTAACTCTGTACAGTGAGTAATAGATGCTAACTGTCCAGTGAGTCTACAGCAAAGATACCTGTCTGTGCAGTGAGCTAGGTTATGTAGCACAAAGCCATTGTGACATCATAATGACATCACAATAACAGCCTGTCACTCTGCATATATTGTTGTTGTCAATAAAGTTTAATATAAAAAAAAAAAAGAAACATTGGAATAAACTAAGTTTTCTGTCATATACATGATCTAATAATGTATTTTATATGGACATACAGTATTGTACTGAGGCCGATCACCATGGCACTACTAATTTACACAAACTCTGGCTGTAAGAGGCGAGGAGAGTACAGTAAGCCTGTCCTATGAATGCGGTGCCCATACAAAATCTTTGCATTACCACTTATAAATGGGTCCATTCTACATATTATCCACAGTGACAATGCTATAAACTCACTGAATTATAAAAAGAGGGCATATTAGTGGGGATGTATGCACAGCAGTCTTGGTAAATCCGTACCTCTCAACTGTCTTGGTCAGGGTCTGTTTAGGGAGTGCCGGGCACTCCCCCAAAATGTAAAAAATGGGTCATGTTGCTCAGTCCTGCCCCCTCCAGCCATTTTCTGGAGCGGTCGCCACCTCGGGTGCGGAAGGTCCCACTTCCCACCCTTGAAAATTTGGGAGGTATGGTGTCAGTGTTATTCATTATTACTTGCTGCTAATTATGCTGATTACAGGAGGCACGTAGAAGAATGACTCATGTCTGCACCCAAATAGTCCAGGGTCAAACTGTATCCAGGGTTGTGGTGAGTCCTGGGTTCTACTTAGCTCTGTAATACAGAATATTAGATCATGTACATTTCAATGTATCCTGCATTGATATAACTAAATTAGCATATATTAAAATAAGGAGGGGAAATGATAATATTTGCTGTTTGTATGTGTTTGCTGTGTTGTATTAGGCACAAGTGCTGCAGTTTACTGAGAAAGGAAATGTTAGTGAGGGTGAGAGGCAATGGGGGAAATTTATACCCCTTTTACACCGCCGAAAAATCCGGGTCAGCGGCGGGTCAGACCCGGATCATCGGCGGTGTAAATGGGGTATATCCGTGTCCATTTACACGGGTCCTCTACCCAGGTCCTGACCTGGGTAGAACCCGGATAGGACCCATGTAAAGGCCGGTGTAAATGGTCCCGCTGCGGGTGCAGGCACCCGCAGCGGGTCCACAGCGTGCAGCACTGGGGAAGCTGTCCCCAGGTGCTGGGAGAAGGGGGGTGTCTGCGGCTGCTGAGGGGAGGTGGGGGTACCTGTCAGCCTGCGGTCGGAGCCGGAGGGGATGATGTGCGCCGCTGCTGCTGGTGAATCAGGCCCAATATCATACAACTGCGGGGGATGATGGTCCGAGCCGGAGGGATGATGTGCGCCGCTGCTGCTGTACCACCCCTCGGCAGCCGGTCCCTGCGGCGAATGGACAGTCAGTGTCGGCGGTCCCTCCAGCGCATGGGAACTAGTACTAGTTCCTATGCGCCGGAGGGACCCCCGCCACTGACTGTCCATTCGCCGCAGGAACTTCGCGACCCGCAGTTGTATGATATTGGGCCTGATTCACCAGCACATCATCCCCTCTGGCTCCGACCATCATCGACCGCAGTTGTATGATATTGGGCCTGATTCAGAAGCAGAGGGGGCAGCGCACATCATCCTCTCAGGCTCCGACCTCAGGCTGACAGGTACCCCCACCTCCCATCATCAGCCGCAGAAATCCCCCTTCTCCCAGCACCCCATGGGGCAGCTTCCCCCCTCTACCCCTTCAGAATTTTTATTTAAGTAGTACTGGCAACAAGCAATTTCACCCCCCTTGGCAACGAGCAAGCATTTTTTATGACATCCACAAGGAAAGGCAGTGCTGACCCAGGTTCAGTATAAATGGTGCAGACCCAGGTCCGACCCAGGTCGAAGTGCTGTGTAAATGGAGTATAAAGCAGGGTCAGACCCTGGAAACTCCAGCGTTCAAAGACCAGGGTCGGACCAGGGTTTTTGGTGTAAAAGGGGTATTACTAAGATATGTATTCTACTTCACATGTGTTGTTGCTATGGGCAACCAATCAGAATCTACTTCTTTATTTAGCACCCTCTAGAAGATAGTAGACAGGATCTGATTGGTTGCCCATAGCAACATCACATGGGAAGTAGAATACACATCTTAGTAAATTTCCCCCAATAATGTAACTTACATAAATCATTTTTTGTTTATTAGGACAGTGTTTGTTTTTATTTTATTTATCATGGCAGTGTTTTCTTATTTATTTGTTTGTTTATTGGGGCAATGTTTTGGTTGTTTAATTTTGTCTTTCTTAATTTTTCACTTCCATATATAACTTAAGGTGCCCATACACGGTACAATTATTGTATACAATTTAGACTCTTTGCTTTGCAAAACGGATGTGATGCGCTGCAAATGAGCAATCTAGTACAAAAAGTATGTGCAGGACATGTACATTTTTGTGCTGTGCGATGTGATGTACATGGGAGCGCGCATCACATGACACCCATTCAATTGTACCTCTCGGCGGCCCTGGGTATGGTTAGGGTTAGCAGCTCTTCCAACACACCCATGAGGTGGCTGCTGAATGTCGTTTTTTTTATGGGGTATCGCCAGTAGCCCTATTCCCCAGATGGATTTTCTGTTCAGGTTTATAATGACTTGGG
Source organism: Crinia signifera (assembly GCF_055691185.1). Classification (NCBI taxonomy): domain Eukaryota; kingdom Metazoa; phylum Chordata; class Amphibia; order Anura; family Myobatrachidae; genus Crinia; species Crinia signifera. Next base: position 77,612,136 of record NC_139221.1, on the reverse strand, counting down.
TCCAATGGGTATGAGAGCTGCAACAATAATGGTCCATCAGGAACAGTTGGAATATATTGGAGCTCACCCTTAAACCTTCATACAATGGGCACGACCCTATTGCGTCTGTGGATTACATTCAGCACTGATGTTCTAACCCGTCTTATCAGTCGTTGCCACCAGAAGCGTGCGGTCTGATCACGGATCTCTTTCTGCTGATGCTGCAGGTCTTTCAGTTCAGCGGCTTTTGGCTTTATTTCAGCACTTAGTTCTTTTTCATGGTGTTCTATGGCCTGTACGGTGTCATTGGGAAGAGATTCTACCACTTCCTCCAGTTGGGCATTGGTCTCTGCAACCAAACTGCCACCATCTCCTTCCCCGGTGTCACCTTCAGGCCCATCAGTGGCATTGGTGTCCCTTTCTGCTCTCTCATCGAGGGTCCACATTGCATAGTACTCCATCTGCATTTCCATCCAGCCATTTTGAGGAGCATAGCGGTCAAAGCGATGCATGATAGTCTCGCCGAACATTGAAATCTCCACTTTTCCATTCTCTCTGGTCACCATGAGAGTTTCCTCCTCGGTTGCTGGAGCCGTCGCTGGTCTAAGCTCATAGAAATGCTCACCGCTTTGTTGTTCTCCCAGATCTTCGGTCATAGTTCCGGAAAAAACAGTCTTATTAGCGGGTGGTAGTTCCTCATTATATTCTTCTTCATCCATCCACGGAATGCTAGATTCCCCCGAGCTGTCATTAGAGGAATCCATATCAATATTTTTTAACTTGATGCGAATTACTATAAAAGCAAACGCCAAGTAATAGCTGCTAACTCTGTACAGTGAGTAATAGATGCTAACTGTCCAGTGAGTCTACAGCAAAGATACCTGTCTGTGCAGTGAGCTAGGTTATGTAGCACAAAGCCATTGTGACATCATAATGACATCACAATAACAGCCTGTCACTCTGCATATATTGTTGTTGTCAATAAAGTTTAATATAAAAAAAAAAAGAAACATTGGAATAAACTAAGTTTTCTGTCATATACATGATCTAATAATGTATTTTATATGGACATACAGTATTGTACTGAGGCCGATCACCATGGCACTACTAATTTACACAAACTCTGGCTGTAAGAGGCGAGGAGAGTACAGTAAGCCTGTCCTATGAATGCGGTGCCCATACAAAATCTTTGCATTACCACTTATAAATGGGTCCATTCTACATATTATCCACAGTGACAATGCTATAAACTCACTGAATTATAAAAAGAGGGCATATTAGTGGGGATGTATGCACAGCAGTCTTGGTAAATCCGTACCTCTCAACTGTCTTGGTCAGGGTCTGTTTAGGGAGTGCCGGGCACTCCCCCAAAATGTAAAAAATGGGTCATGTTGCTCAGTCCTGCCCCCTCCAGCCATTTTCTGGAGCGGTCGCCACCTCGGGTGCGGAAGGTCCCACTTCCCACCCTTGAAAATTTGGGAGGTATGGTGTCAGTGTTATTCATTATTACTTGCTGCTAATTATGCTGATTACAGGAGGCACGTAGAAGAATGACTCATGTCTGCACCCAAATAGTCCAGGGTCAAACTGTATCCAGGGTTGTGGTGAGTCCTGGGTTCTACTTAGCTCTGTAATACAGAATATTAGATCATGTACATTTCAATGTATCCTGCATTGATATAACTAAATTAGCATATATTAAAATAAGGAGGGGAAATGATAATATTTGCTGTTTGTATGTGTTTGCTGTGTTGTATTAGGCACAAGTGCTGCAGTTTACTGAGAAAGGAAATGTTAGTGAGGGTGAGAGGCAATGGGGGAAATTTATACCCCTTTTACACCGCCGAAAAATCCGGGTCAGCGGCGGGTCAGACCCGGATCATCGGCGGTGTAAATGGGGTATATCCGTGTCCATTTACACGGGTCCTCTACCCAGGTCCTGACCTGGGTAGAACCCGGATAGGACCCATGTAAAGGCCGGTGTAAATGGTCCCGCTGCGGGTGCAGGCACCCGCAGCGGGTCCACAGCGTGCAGCACTGGGGAAGCTGTCCCCAGGTGCTGGGAGAAGGGGGGTGTCTGCGGCTGCTGAGGGGAGGTGGGGGTACCTGTCAGCCTGCGGTCGGAGCCGGAGGGGATGATGTGCGCCGCTGCTGCTGGTGAATCAGGCCCAATATCATACAACTGCGGGGGATGATGGTCCGAGCCGGAGGGATGATGTGCGCCGCTGCTGCTGTACCACCCCTCGGCAGCCGGTCCCTGCGGCGAATGGACAGTCAGTGTCGGCGGTCCCTCCAGCGCATGGGAACTAGTACTAGTTCCTATGCGCCGGAGGGACCCCCGCCACTGACTGTCCATTCGCCGCAGGAACTTCGCGACCCGCAGTTGTATGATATTGGGCCTGATTCACCAGCACATCATCCCCTCTGGCTCCGACCATCATCGACCGCAGTTGTATGATATTGGGCCTGATTCAGAAGCAGAGGGGGCAGCGCACATCATCCTCTCAGGCTCCGACCTCAGGCTGACAGGTACCCCCACCTCCCATCATCAGCCGCAGAAATCCCCCTTCTCCCAGCACCCCATGGGGCAGCTTCCCCCTCTACCCCTTCAGAATTTTTATTTAAGTAGTACTGGCAACAAGCAATTTCACCCCCCTTGGCAACGAGCAAGCATTTTTTATGACATCCACAAGGAAAGGCAGTGCTGACCCAGGTTCAGTATAAATGGTGCAGACCCAGGTCTGACCCAGGTCGAAGTGCTGTGTAAATGGAGTATAAAGCAGGGTCAGACCCTGGAAACTCCAGCGTTCAAAGACCAGGGTCGGACCAGGGTTTTTGGTGTAAAAGGGGTATTACTAAGATATGTATTCTACTTCACATGTGTTGTTGCTATGGGCAACCAATCAGAATCTACTTCTTTATTTAGCACCCTCTAGAAGATAGTAGACAGGATCTGATTGGTTGCCCATAGCAACATCACATGGGAAGTAGAATACACATCTTAGTAAATTTCCCCCAATAATGTAACTTACATAAATCATTTCTCTTTCAATGGTCCTGGTGACACAGCTCAACACTGGGATGTAGGAGGGTCCGAAGGAGCCAGGCACCTATCCTAAAGTTTTAGAGGGTAGGCTCCTCCCCTACTGCATCCCTGGACTCTTCAGTTCGTGTTAGGTGCCCACTGGAGTGGGTGCTATTCTAAAGGGCTGCAGGAGCAGCCGAAGAATTAGAGTAGTTAGGGGATTTTTATTATTTTATTAACTTTTACCCTAGCTAGGTAGGCACAGTGTGAGGATTCTCATAGTGAATCCTCACACTGCTTGCGCAGCAGGAGCTGACAGAAGCGCGTCCTGTCAGCTCACTGTGCACAAGGGAGACACTGTCTGGTCCCCCTGTGCAGCGCTTATAGCCTTTTCTAAAAGGCTGCCTGGGCTCCGGAGTACCCTGAAACCGGCTCCACGTTTAGGTGGGGATCATGGGGGACAGGCGCTCCGTGATGGCGGCGGCCATTTTATGCGGAGCTTACACGCTGAGCTCCTAGATGAGAGGACAGCAGCGTTGTGACAGGCATGTTCCAAGTGATCCCCATTTGAGGGGGAGACACTGGAACTAGGAAATCCTACCTAAGGAGCGGCTTGCTGGGGGTGGTTGGCGCCAAAAGGTCACGGACCCCGCAGCAGCAGGGACCTGTGGTCTCTTCCTTCACTCTGACTTTGGCGCCTTTCAGAACGCTTGCAGCGGAGCTGAGCTGGCTTACTGATCCTGGCAGAGTGACTTGGATTTCCTGGGCATCGCTTCCCCGCAGTTGAAACCAACAGACAGATAAGTGATTGGGTGCATTGCCTCTGTATAAACGCTTGTACATTGTTTGCACTGTGTATACTGATAGATATACATTTATCACTTGCATCATGTCTGAGCATCAGGCTGCGGTTTTGGGGGAGGGAGCCCTTAATGCACTGAGCGCGTGCAATGTTTGCACACAAAAGTTTGTCCCTGAACAGATGGCCAAGGGGGGCTTATGTATTACTTGCGCTGATGTGAGACCCATGGGCAGTGATCCCCATAGGGCAGAGCATATGGAACCTGCGTGGGCCAGGGCCCTAGGCAGGTCAGTAAACGCTTTGGTGCAGCTTTTGGACAGGCAGAGTGATGGGCTGGTAGAATCACAGAGACCTATGCCATCATCTCAGCAGTCGTCTGGCTCCTTGCCTCTTACCCAGGCAGATCCTGCACTTATCCAGGTGATGCAGGATACTGCAAAAGGGATTAACAGGTTCAGTGAAATGCTGGACAAAATGGATGATGTGGCAGGGACCCCTAGAAGGTCTTATGCTTTAACTACTGTGGTAGATGAAGAGGAAGGAGAGTATACTGACATCCCCTGGGATCAGGGTGATGATTTGGAAGAGAACTCTGCTGCTGGTATAGAGGATCTCATTGTAGCTGTGAAGCAGGCTTTAAAGCTGACTGTGGAGGATAAGACTCCTGTTAAAGGTGTTTTTAAGCGACAGCGAAAGGAGGCTGTTACTTTTCCTTCAGATGAGGGGTTACAGGAATTGTTAGAAGGGGCTTGGAAAACTCCTGATAAGAGGCTTCAGATGCCAAAACGATTCCTAAATCTGTACCCCATGCCAGAGTCTCATGCGGAGCTCTGGGAAAGGGTCCCAGTTGTGGACGCTTCAGTGGCACGTTTGTCCAAGGCTACTGTATTACCAGTACAGGGCGGTGCAGCTTTTAAAGATTCTGTGGATAAAAAGCTGGAGGGAAACCTCAAGGCTATCTTTGAAGGGGTGGGGTTTACCTTACGACCCCTTATTGCTTCAGCCTGGGTTTCTAAGGCCATGATAGAGTGGGCTGGTGAATTATGCACCATGCTGCAGGCTGACCCGGGTGCATTACTGCTTGCAGAAAAGATTAAGGCAGCAGCAGAATATGCAGTTGAAGCAGAGGAGGAAGCTATTAAAATGGCAACCCGAGTGTCCACAGTCTCCATTAATGCCAGGAGAGTGCTTTGGCTTAAAGCCTGGGAAGCAGACAATGAGTCCAAGAAGGCTCTGGAAACATTAGCCTTCAAAGGAAAGGTACTCTTTGGTACCGAATTAGAGGAGATTATAAAACAGGCCACAGGCGGCAAAAGTACATTCCTGCCGGCCTCCTCAGCAAAGCAGACGTCCAGATTTTCTGCTTTTAAGCCGTCCTTTCGGCCCTCCCCTAGAGGTGGTGCGTCCTTTCGAGGACAGTCTTTCAGGGGAAGGTTTCAGCCCTCTAGAGGCAAGACACAAAAGTCAAAATTTGGCTCTTTTCACAAGAAGCCTGCCAATAAAGGAGAGGATAAACCCTCTGCATGACTGTCAGGGGCTTTGCCCGACAGTGACAAAAGTGGGCGAGCGTCTCACACTCTTCAGGGACGCTTGGGCTTCTCTAGACCAAGATGCCTGGGTGCTAGACATCATAACACAGGGTTACAAAATCCCTTTCAGAGGGCCACCTCCGAAGAGGTTCATTCCCACATCCTTACCAAAGGAGGCACGGCTGCGTACAGCTCTTGTGAGAGCAGCGCACTCCCTTTTGGAAAAAGGGGTGGTGACACTAGTCCCCAAGACAGAGTGGAAGAAAGGCTTTTACTCCACGCTGTTCCTGGTGCCCAAACCAGACGGGTCTTTCAGACCAATACTAAATTTGAAGTCTCTAAATGTTCATTTATGGGTAGACCATTTCAAAATGGAGTCTCTACGGTCAGTACTTCTGAGTCTGGACCAGGGAGAATTTTTGGCGTCCATGGATGTCCAGGACGCATATTTGCACGTTCCTATACACCCGGAGCATCAGACCTTGTTGAGGTTTGCCATAGGAGACCTGCATTTACAATTCCGGGCGTTACCCTTTGGGCTAGCAACCGCGCCAAGGGTATTCACAAAGATAATGTCAGTAATGGCGGCGGTGCTGAGGCTCAGGGGAATCACAGTAATACCCTATTTGGACGATCTCCTGTTCAAAGCAGAGTCAGCAGCCATGCTGCAGAGTCACTTGGCAGAGGCCATCAGTTTTTTGCAGGCTCACGGCTGGATTTTAAATTTGCAAAAATCTCAGTTGGTACCGTCACAAAGGCTCCAATTCTTGGGAGTCATACTGGACACCCATCTTCATCGGGTATTCCTCCCGGAGGTAAAGGCCAGGGATCTGGTCACCCTAGTCCAGGAGATTCTCAGGGCTCAGAGCATTTCAGTATGGAGGTGCCTCAAGCTCCTGGGGAAGATGGTGGCGTCATTCGAGACGCTTCAATTTGCCAGGTTCCACTCTCGGAGGTTCCAATGGAACATTTTGTCAGCTTGGTCAGGAGACACTTTGACCATGAAATCCGAGATGATAGTGCTGTCTTCGGACACCCGAGAATCCTTGAAATGGTGGACAGAAGTAGATTCCCTTCAGTGGGGTCGGTCATTACAGACCTGGGACTGGTTGATAGTAACTACCGACGCCAGTCTCAGGGGCTGGGGGGCAATAGTCCTGGATCTCAGGCTTCAGGGCCTGTGGACGGCAGAGGAATCAGCGTTACCAATCAACATCTTGGAGCTGAGAGCTGTCTGGAAAGTCATTTCCTTGGCGGGAGACAGGTTACAGAACCTCCCTTTGAGGATTCAGACCGACAATGCCACAGCTGTGGCGTATCTGAATCACCAGGGAGGTACACGCAGCAAATTGGCCATGTGGGAGGTGTCCAGAATCCTCCTATGGGCGGAACAGAATGTTCCAGCTGTATCGGCTATATTCATCCCAGGAATAGAGAATATAGAAGCCGACTTCCTGAGCAGGGAGGAGCTCAAGGAAGGGGAATGGAGCTTACACCCTCAGGTGTTTCACCAAATCACTTCGATGTGGGGAACTCCGGATGTGGACCTGATGGCATCCAGGATCAACTGTCAAGTGCCCAGGTTCTATGCCAGAACAAGGGATCCACTAGCGGAGGCAGTGGATGCCATGACTATTCACTGGCAGGGAGATCTCCTTTATGCATTCCCACCAGTACCAATGTTACCGAGACTTCTGAAGAAAATACAGGGGCAGAAGGTTCCAGTGATCTTAGTGGCCCCGGATTGGCCAAGGAGATCCTGGTACTCGAGGCTTCAGAGGTTGTCTGTGGACTCATGGCGTCTACCTCTGAGACCAGACCTTCTAAGACAAGGCCCATTCAATCACCTGGATTCAGATCGATTGATTTTGACGGCCTGGCTATTGAAACCACCATTTTGAAAAGAAAAGGGTTTTCTGAGGCAGTAGTACAGACTATGATAAAAGCCAGAAAAGCTGTATCTTCGGCAAATTATTATAGAGTCTGGAAGACTTACATTCGATGGTGTGAGAGAAGAAAGGCTCATACATCTCATTTTAAGCTATCAAGAATGATGGAATTCTTACAAGATGGTTTTTCATCGGGCCTAAGCCTTCAGTCACTGAAGGTGCAGATTTCGGCCTTGTCCATCTATTTCCAGAAAAAGATAGCCATTTTGCCGGAAATTCAAACCTTTTTACAAGGAGTATCCAGGTTGAAACCTCCATATAAGCAACCAGTAGCACCTTGGGATCTATCACTGGTTTTGGAATGCCTTCAAAAGGCACCTTTTGAACCTTTAAGGTCGGCTGACTTTAAGTTTCTCACGTGGAAGCTAGTGTTTTTGTTAGCAGTAGCATCTGCTAAAAGAGTGTCAGAATTGGGAGCTTTGTCATGTAAATCTCCCTTCTTAATTTTTCATGATGACAGGGCTGTTTTAAGAACAGTGCCTCAGTTTTTACCGAAGGTGGTATCTACCTTCCATTTAAATCAGGAGATAGTTCTACCTGTGTTTCAACCCCCAGAGGGTTCTAAGAAAAGGGACAAGTTGAGAACTTTGGATGTTGTGCGTGCCTTACGCATATATGTGGACAGAGTGAAGAGTGTCAGGAAGACTGACACATTGTTGGTATTGTACGACGTACACAAAATTGGTTGGCCTGCATCTAAGCAGACTATTGCTAGGTGGTTGCGGTCTGTGATAGCCTTTGCATACACCAAAGTGGGTAGACCAGTACCGGCCAAAATAAATGCGCATACCACCAGGTCAGTTGCCACCTCTTGGGCGGTTCGACATGGGGCCACAGCTGAGCAGGTTTGCAGAGCTGCCACTTGGTCATCTGTTCACACATTTGCCAAATTCTATAGATTCCATGAGTTCGCGTCGGAGGACGCATCATTCGGGCGAGCAGTGCTGAGAGCTGCAGACCTGAGCGTACCCTCCCAAAGGACCGGCTCTGGAACGTCCCAGTGTTGAGCTGTGTCACCAGGACCATTGAAAGAGAAAAAGGGATTTTTGTAAGAACTTACCGTTCGAATCCCTTTCTCTGATATGGTCCTGGTGACACAGCGATCCCTCCCTTACGCTCAGTAAGTATGCCAGAAGTTTCATGATGTTCATGTTAAAATGGTTAAAAGTTAACAGTTTTCTGTTATAAAATGTGCATATAATATGTGCAGGCGTTTGTACTGAGTTAATGTATTCCAGTGGCTTTGAAAGATGAACTGAAGAGTCCAGGGATGCAGTAGGGGAGGAGCCTACCCTCTAAAACTTTAGGATAGGTGCCTGGCTCCTTCGGACCCTCCTACATCCCAGTGTTGAGCTGTGTCACCAGGACCATATCAGAGAAAGGGATTCGAACGGTAAGTTCTTACAAAAATCCCTTTTTTTTGTTTATTAGGACAGTGTTTGTTTTTATTTTATTTATCATGGCAGTGTTTTCTTATTTATTTGTTTGTTTATTGGGGCAATGTTTTGGTTGTTTAATTTTGTCTTTCTTAATTTTTCACTTCCATATATAACTTAAGGTGCCCATACACGGTACAATTATTGTATACAATTTAGACTCTTTGCTTTGCAAAACGGATGTGATGCGCTGCAAATGAGCAATCTAGTACAAAAAGTATGTGCAGGACATGTACATTTTTGTGCTGTGCGATGTGATGTACATGGGAGCGCGCATCACATGACACCCATTCAATTGTACCTCTCGGCGGCCCTGGGTATGGTTAGGGTTAGCAGCTCTTCCAACACACCCATGAGGTGGCTGCTGAATGTCGTTTTTTTTATGGGGTATCGCCAGTAGCCCTATTCCCCAGATGGATTTTCTGTTCAGGTTTATAATGACTTGGGTCCAATGGGTATGAGAGCTGCAACAATAATGGTCCATCAGGAACAGTTGGAATATATTGGAGCTCACCCTTAAACCTTCATACAATGGGCGCGACCCTATTGCGTCTGTGGATTACATTCAGCACTGATGTTCTAACCCGTCTTATCAGTCGTTGCCACCAGAAGCGTGCGGTCTGATCACGGATCTCTTTCTGCTGATGCTGCAGGTCTTTCAGTTCAGCGGCTTTTGGCTTTATTTCAGCACTTAGTTCTTTTTCATGGTGTTCTATGGCCTGTACGGTGTCATTGGGAAGAGATTCTACCACTTCCTCCAGTTGGGCATTGGTCTCTGCAACCAAACTGCCACTATCTCCTTCCCCGGTGTCACCTTCAGGCCCATCAGTGGCATTGGTGTCCCTTTCTGCTCTCTCATCGAGGGTCCACATTGCATAGTACTCCATCTGCATTTCCATCCAGCCATTTTGAGGAGCATAGCGGTCAAAGCGATGCATGATAGTCTCGCCGAACATTGAAATCTCCACTTTTCCATTCTCTCTGGTCACCATGAGAGTTTCCTCCTCGGTTGCTGGAGCCGTCGCTGGTCTAAGCTCATAGAAATGCTCACCGCTTTGTTGTTCTCCCAGATCTTCGGTCATAGTTCCGGAAAAAACAGTCTTATTAGCGGGTGGTAGTTCCTCATTATATTCTTCTTCATCCATCCACGGAATGCTAGATTCCCCCGAGCTGTCATTAGAGGAATCCATATCAATATTTTTTAACTTGATGCGAATTACTATAAAAGCAAACGCCAAGTAATAGCTGCTAACTCTGTACAGTGAGTAATAGATGCTAACTGTCCAGTGAGTCTACAGCAAAGATACCTGTCTGTGCAGTGAGCTAGGTTATGTAGCACAAAGCCATTGTGACATCATAATGACATCACAATAACAGCCTGTCACTCTGCATATATTGTTGTTGTCAATAAAGTTTAATATTAAAAAAAAAAAAGAAACATTGGAATAAACTAAGTTTTCTGTCATATACATGATCTAATAATGTATTTTATATGGACATACAGTATTGTACTGAGGCCGATCACCATGGCACTACTAATTTACACAAACTCTGGCTGTAAGAGGCGAGGAGAGTACAGTAAGCCTGTCCTATGAATGCGGTGCCCATACAAAATCTTTGCATTACCACTTATAAATGGGTCCATTCTACATATTATCCACAGTGACAATGCTATAAACTCACTGAATTATAAAAAGAGGGCATATTAGTGGGGATGTATGCACAGCAGTCTTGGTAAATCCGTACCTCTCAACTGTCTTGGTCAGGGTCTGTTTAGGGAGTGCCGGGCACTCCCCCAAAATGTAAAAAATGGGTCATGTTGCTCAGTCCTGCCCCCTCCAGCCATTTTCTGGAGCGGTCGCCACCTCGGGTGCGGAAGGTCCCACTTCCCACCCTTGAAAATTTGGGAGGTATGGTGTCAGTGTTATTCATTATTACTTGCTGCTAATTATGCTGATTACAGGAGGCACGTAGAAGAATGACTCATGTCTGCACCCAAATAGTCCAGGGTCAAACTGTATCCAGGGTTGTGGTGAGTCCTGGGTTCTACTTAGCTCTGTAATACAGAATATTAGATCATGTACATTTCAATGTATCCTGCATTGATATAACTAAATTAGCATATATTAAAATAAGGAGGGGAAATGATAATATTTGCTGTTTGTATGTGTTTGCTGTGTTGTATTAGGCACAAGTGCTGCAGTTTACAGAGAAAGGAAATGTTAGTGAGGGTGAGAGGCAATGGGGGAAATTTATACCCCTTTTACACCGCCGAAAAATCCGGGTCAGCGGCGGGTCAGACCCGGATCATCGGCGGTGTAAATGGGGTATATCCGTGTCCATTTACACGGGTCCTCTACCCAGGTCCTGACCTGGGTAGAACCCGGATAGGACCCATGTAAAGGCCGGTGTAAATGGTCCCGCTGCGGGTGCAGGCACCCGCAGCGGGTCCACAGCGTGCAGCACTGGGGAAGCTGTCCCCAGGTGCTGGGAGAAGGGGGGTGTCTGCGGCTGCTGAGGGGAGGTGGGGGTACCTGTCAGCCTGCGGTCGGAGCCGGAGGGGATGATGTGCGCCGCTGCTGCTGGTGAATCAGGCCCAATATCATACAACTGCGGGGGATGATGGTCCGAGCCGGAGGGATGATGTGCGCCGCTGCTGCTGTACCACCCCTCGGCAGCCGGTCCCTGCGGCGAATGGACAGTCAGTGTCGGCGGTCCCTCCAGCGCATGGGAACTAGTACTAGTTCCTATGCGCCGGAGGGACCCCCGCCACTGACTGTCCATTCGCCGCAGGAACTTCGCGACCCGCAGTTGTATGATATTGGGCCTGATTCACCAGCACATCATCCCCTCTGGCTCCGACCATCATCGACCGCAGTTGTATGATATTGGGCCTGATTCAGAAGCAGAGGGGGCAGCGCACATCATCCTCTCAGGCTCCGACCTCAGGCTGACAGGTACCCCCACCTCCCATCATCAGCCGCAGAAATCCCCCTTCTCCCAGCACCCCATGGGGCAGCTTCCCCCTCTACCCCTTCAGAATTTTTATTTAAGTAGTACTGGCAACAAGCAATTTCACCCCCCTTGGCAACGAGCAAGCATTTTTTATGACATCCACAAGGAAAGGCAGTGCTGACCCAGGTTCAGTATAAATGGTGCAGACCCAGGTCCGACCCAGGTCGAAGTGCTGTGTAAATGGAGTATAAAGCAGGGTCAGACCCTGGAAACTCCAGCGTTCAAAGACCAGGGTCGGACCAGGGTTTTTGGTGTAAAAGGGGTATTACTAAGATATGTATTCTACTTCACATGTGTTGTTGCTATGGGCAACCAATCAGAATCTACTTCTTTATTTAGCACCCTCTAGAAGATAGTAGACAGGATCTGATTGGTTGCCCATAGCAACATCACATGGGAAGTAGAATACACATCTTAGTAAATTTCCCCCAATAATGTAACTTACATAAATCATTTTTTGTTTATTAGGACAGTGTTTGTTTTTATTTTATTTATCATGGCAGTGTTTTCTTATACCCCTTTCACATCGCAGACACGGTTTAAAAACCGGTATTTTAAAACGGTAATTAAAACGGGTCAGAGCCTTAACAGTGACCCAGATTACCGTTTTAAATACCGGTTACGTGTCATTCACATAGCACTTGAAACGTTTCATCCAGAACACGTTTCAAGTGCTATGTGTGCCTTTTGCCTGTGCTAAGAATTTGGGGTACAGGCGTCCTTTAACCCCTTGAGTGGTGGGTTTTACTGGGGCAGGACAAACCTACCAGGGCAGGTTTATCCTGCCCCAGCAAAACCCACCACAGAAAGCCAGAAGCAGCCCGCCCCCCTCAACCTCCGCTCCGGCATTAGTACGCCGGAGCTTCCTTGCTGCCTCTCTCCCCGAGTCCCCCCTGCCTAAGCCGCGGCGCCTGTCATATTTAGCAGTGACGTCGGCGGCAGGCTGGGGGATGTTCGCTGCTCGGAAGGACTCCGAGTCCCCCCGAGCCTGGCCGACCATGTATGCTCAGACACTGCAGCGCGTGATAGTACAGCAGGCATGTGCCAATGTATGCACCCACGTTGTGTGTTTAACCCTAGTTTAACCCTCGGATGGTATCCCAGAGGCGCATTATCATACAGGATGAGTAGTTTTTTTTGGTGTTCAATGCGTGGCTGCTGAGCTCCTAGGGTGTGCAGGTATATCAGTGCACACACTTTAAGAGCAGGATAAGAGCGTGATACTGCTGCAGAAATGTGCTGGTGTATGTAAGCACGCTCTCTGTTCTCCCTCGCCTGAATGCCAGAGATCTAATCGCCGGAGCACAGGTACAGGGGGGGGGGACAATGACTGGGGGGACAGAAGGTGGTCACGGGTGTCCCGTACAGGTGCTGCGCCAGTGGTGCACACCTGGACACCACTGGCGCGCACCTATTGTATAGCAGTGGGATTGTGCTTGTGCTTGTGTTGTTTGCCTGAAATACCGTTTCAGACAAACTGTACACATTCACATTGCACAAAAAACGGCAAGGAACCGTGTAGGACTCTGCTTTTTACACGGTTCGAAATGCCAGTTAACTTAAAACGGTAAATTGCCTGTGGTGCATTCACAGTGCACCCTTAAACGTTTTAAAAAGGGAAAAAAACGGCAATATACCGTTTTAAAAGTGCGATGTGAAAGGGGTATTATTTATTTGTTTGTTTATTGGGGCAATGTTTTGGTTGTTTAATTTTGTCTTTCTTAATTTTTCACTTCCATATATAACTTAAGGTGCCCATACACGGTACAATTATTGTATACAATTTAGACTCTTTGCTTTGCAAAACGGATGTGATGCGCTGCAAATGAGCAATCTAGTACAAAAAGTATGTGCAGGACATGTACATTTTTGTGCTGTGCGATGTGATGTACATGGGAGCGCGCATCACATGACACCCATTCAATTGTACCTCTCGGCGGCCCTGGGTATGGTTAGGGTTAGCAGCTCTTCCAACACACCCATGAGGTGGCTGCTGAATGTCGTTTTTTTTATGGGGTATCGCCAGTAGCCCTATTCCCCAGATGGATTTTCTGTTCAGGTTTATAATGACTTGGGTCCAATGGGTATGAGAGCTGCAACAATAATGGTCCATCAGGAACAGTTGGAATATATTGGAGCTCACCCTTAAACCTTCATACAATGGGCGCGACCCTATTGCGTCTGTGGATTACATTCAGCACTGATGTTCTAACCCGTCTTATCAGTCGTTGCCACCAGAAGCGTGCGGTCTGATCACGGATCTCTTTCTGCTGATGCTGCAGGTCTTTCAGTTCAGCGGCTTTTGGCTTTATTTCAGCACTTAGTTCTTTTTCATGGTGTTCTATGGCCTGTACGGTGTCATTGGGAAGAGATTCTACCACTTCCTCCAGTTGGGCATTGGTCTCTGCAACCAAACTGCCACCATCTCCTTCCCCGGTGTCACCTTCAGGCCCATCAGTGGCATTGGTGTCCCTTTCTGCTCTCTCATCGAGGGTCCACATTGCATAGTACTCCATCTGCATTTCCATCCAGCCATTTTGAGGAGCATAGCGGTCAAAGCGATGCATGATAGTCTCGCCGAACATTGAAATCTCCACTTTTCCATTCTCTCTGGTCACCATGAGAGTTTCCTCCTCGGTTGCTGGAGCCGTCGCTGGTCTAAGCTCATAGAAATGCTCACCGCTTTGTTGTTCTCCCAGATCTTCGGTCATAGTTCCGAAAAAAACAGTCTTATTAGCGGGTGGTAGTTCCTCATTATATTCTTCTTCATCCATCCACGGAATGCTAGATTCCCCCGAGCTGTCATTAGAGGAATCCATATCAATATTTTTTAACTTGATGCGAATTACTATAAAAGCAAACGCCAAGTAATAGCTGCTAACTCTGTACAGTGAGTAATAGATGCTAACTGTCCAGTGAGTCTACAGCAAAGATACCTGTCTGTGCAGTGAGCTAGGTTATGTAGCACAAAGCCATTGTGACATCATAATGACATCACAATAACAGCCTGTCACTCTGCATATATTGTTGTTGTCAATAAAGTTTAATATTAAAAAAAAAAAAGAAACATTGGAATAAACTAAGTTTTCTGTCATATACATGATCTAATAATGTATTTTATATGGACATACAGTATTGTACTGAGGCCGATCACCATGGCACTACTAATTTACACAAACTCTGGCTGTAAGAGGCGAGGAGAGTACAGTAAGCCTGTCCTATGAATGCGGTGCCCATACAAAATCTTTGCATTACCACTTATAAATGGGTCCATTCTACATATTATCCACAGTGACAATGCTATAAACTCACTGAATTATAAAAAGAGGGCATATTAGTGGGGATGTATGCACAGCAGTCTTGGTAAATCCGTACCTCTCAACTGTCTTGGTCAGGGTCTGTTTAGGGAGTGCCGGGCACTCCCCCAAAATGTAAAAAATGGGTCATGTTGCTCAGTCCTGCCCCCTCCAGCCATTTTCTGGAGCGGTCGCCACCTCGGGTGCGGAAGGTCCCACTTCCCACCCTTGAAAATTTGGGAGGTATGGTGTCAGTGTTATTCATTATTACTTGCTGCTAATTATGCTGATTACAGGAGGCACGTAGAAGAATGACTCATGTCTGCACCCAAATAGTCCAGGGTCAAACTGTATCCAGGGTTGTGGTGAGTCCTGGGTTCTACTTAGCTCTGTAATACAGAATATTAGATCATGTACATTTCAATGTATCCTGCATTGATATAACTAAATTAGCATATATTAAAATAAGGAGGGGAAATGATAATATTTGCTGTTTGTATGTGTTTGCTGTGTTGTATTAGGCACAAGTGCTGCAGTTTACAGAGAAAGGAAATGTTAGTGAGGGTGAGAGGCAATGGGGGAAATTTATACCCCTTTTACACCGCCGAAAAATCCGGGTCAGCGGCGGGTCAGACCCGGATCATCGGCGGTGTAAATGGGGTATATCCGTGTCCATTTACACGGGTCCTCTACCCAGGTCCTGACCTGGGTAGAACCCGGATAGGACCCATGTAAAGGCCGGTGTAAATGGTCCCGCTGCGGGTGCAGGCACCCGCAGCGGGTCCACAGCGTGCAGCACTGGGGAAGCTGTCCCCAGGTGCTGGGAGAAGGGGGGTGTCTGCGGCTGCTGAGGGGAGGTGGGGGTACCTGTCAGCCTGCGGTCGGAGCCGGAGGGGATGATGTGCGCCGCTGCTGCTGGTGAATCAGGCCCAATATCATACAACTGCGGGGGATGATGGTCCGAGCCGGAGGGATGATGTGCGCCGCTGCTGCTGTACCACCCCTCGGCAGCCGGTCCCTGCGGCGAATGGACAGTCAGTGTCGGCGGTCCCTCCAGCGCATGGGAACTAGTACTAGTTCCTATGCGCCGGAGGGACCCCCGCCACTGACTGTCCATTCGCCGCAGGAACTTCGCGACCCGCAGTTGTATGATATTGGGCCTGATTCACCAGCACATCATCCCCTCTGGCTCCGACCATCATCGACCGCAGTTGTATGATATTGGGCCTGATTCAGAAGCAGAGGGGGCAGCGCACATCATCCTCTCAGGCTCCGACCTCAGGCTGACAGGTACCCCCACCTCCCATCATCAGCCGCAGAAATCCCCCTTCTCCCAGCACCCCATGGGGCAGCTTCCCCCCTCTACCCCTTCAGAATTTTTATTTAAGTAGTACTGGCAACAAGCAATTTCACCCCCCTTGGCAACGAGCAAGCATTTTTTATGACATCCACAAGGAAAGGCAGTGCTGACCCAGGTTCAGTATAAATGGTGCAGACCCAGGTCCGACCCAGGTCGAAGTGCTGTGTAAATGGAGTATAAAGCAGGGTCAGACCCTGGAAACTCCAGCGTTCAAAGACCAGGGTCGGACCAGGGTTTTTGGTGTAAAAGGGGTATTACTAAGATATGTATTCTACTTCACATGTGTTGTTGCTATGGGCAACCAATCAGAATCTACTTCTTTATTTAGCACCCTCTAGAAGATAGTAGACAGGATCTGATTGGTTGCCCATAGCAACATCACATGGGAAGTAGAATACACATCTTAGTAAATTTCCCCCAATAATGTAACTTACATAAATCATTTTTTGTTTATTAGGACAGTGTTTGTTTTTATTTTATTTATCATGGCAGTGTTTTCTTATTTATTTGTTTGTTTATTGGGGCAATGTTTTGGTTGTTTAATTTTGTCTTTCTTAATTTTTCACTTCCATATATAACTTAAGGTGCCCATACACGGTACAATTATTGTATACAATTTAGACTCTTTG
Organism: Crinia signifera; assembly: GCF_055691185.1. Classification (NCBI taxonomy): domain Eukaryota; kingdom Metazoa; phylum Chordata; class Amphibia; order Anura; family Myobatrachidae; genus Crinia; species Crinia signifera. The sequence continues at coordinate 77,595,116 of NC_139221.1, read as the reverse complement.
CTTTGCAAAACGGATGTGATGCGCTGCAAATGAGCAATCTAGTACAAAAAGTATGTGCAGGACATGTACATTTTTGTGCTGTGCGATGTGATGTACATGGGAGCGCGCATCACATGACACCCATTCAATTGTACCTCTCGGCGGCCCTGGGTATGGTTAGGGTTAGCAGCTCTTCCAACACACCCATGAGGTGGCTGCTGAATGTCGTTTTTTTTATGGGGTATCGCCAGTAGCCCTATTCCCCAGATGGATTTTCTGTTCAGGTTTATAATGACTTGGGTCCAATGGGTATGAGAGCTGCAACAATAATGGTCCATCAGGAACAGTTGGAATATATTGGAGCTCACCCTTAAACCTTCATACAATGGGCGCGACCCTATTGCGTCTGTGGATTACATTCAGCACTGATGTTCTAACCCGTCTTATCAGTCGTTGCCACCAGAAGCGTGCGGTCTGATCACGGATCTCTTTCTGCTGATGCTGCAGGTCTTTCAGTTCAGCGGCTTTTGGCTTTATTTCAGCACTTAGTTCTTTTTCATGGTGTTCTATGGCCTGTACGGTGTCATTGGGAAGAGATTCTACCACTTCCTCCAGTTGGGCATTGGTCTCTGCAACCAAACTGCCACCATCTCCTTCCCCGGTGTCACCTTCAGGCCCATCAGTGGCATTGGTGTCCCTTTCTGCTCTCTCATCGAGGGTCCACATTGCATAGTACTCCATCTGCATTTCCATCCAGCCATTTTGAGGAGCATAGCGGTCAAAGCGATGCATGATAGTCTCGCCGAACATTGAAATCTCCACTTTTCCATTCTCTCTGGTCACCATGAGAGTTTCCTCCTCGGTTGCTGGAGCCGTCGCTGGTCTAAGCTCATAGAAATGCTCACCGCTTTGTTGTTCTCCCAGATCTTCGGTCATAGTTCCGGAAAAAACAGTCTTATTAGCGGGTGGTAGTTCCTCATTATATTCTTCTTCATCCATCCACGGAATGCTAGATTCCCCCGAGCTGTCATTAGAGGAATCCATATCAATATTTTTTAACTTGATGCGAATTACTATAAAAGCAAACGCCAAGTAATAGCTGCTAACTCTGTACAGTGAGTAATAGATGCTAACTGTCCAGTGAGTCTACAGCAAAGATACCTGTCTGTGCAGTGAGCTAGGTTATGTAGCACAAAGCCATTGTGACATCATAATGACATCACAATAACAGCCTGTCACTCTGCATATATTGTTGTTGTCAATAAAGTTTAATATTAAAAAAAAAAGAAACATTGGAATAAACTAAGTTTTCTGTCATATACATGATCTAATAATGTATTTTATATGGACATACAGTATTGTACTGAGGCCGATCACCATGGCACTACTAATTTACACAAACTCTGGCTGTAAGAGGCGAGGAGAGTACAGTAAGCCTGTCCTATGAATGCGGTGCCCATACAAAATCTTTGCATTACCACTTATAAATGGGTCCATTCTACATATTATCCACAGTGACAATGCTATAAACTCACTGAATTATAAAAAGAGGGCATATTAGTGGGGATGTATACACAGCAGTCTTGGTAAATCCGTACCTCTCAACTGTCTTGGTCAGGGTCTGTTTAGGGAGTGCCGGGCACTCCCCCAAAATGTAAAAAATGGGTCATGTTGCTCAGTCCTGCCCCCTCCAGCCATTTTCTGGAGCGGTCGCCACCTCGGGTGCGGAAGGTCCCACTTCCCACCCTTGAAAATTTGGGAGGTATAGTGTCAGTGTTATTCATTATTACTTGCTGCTAATTATGCTGTTTACAGGAGGCACGTAGAAGAATGACTCATGTCTGCACCCAAATAGTCCAGGGTCAAACTGTATCCAGGGTTGTGGTGAGTCCTGGGTTCTACTTAGCTCTGTAATACAGAATATTAGATCATGTACATTTCAATGTATCCTGCATTGATATAACTAAATTAGCATATATTAAAATAAGGAGGGGAAATGATAATATTTGCTGTTTGTATGTGTTTGCTGTGTTGTATTAGGCACAAGTGCTGCAGTTTACAGAGAAAGGAAATGTTAGTGAGGGTGAGAGGCAATGGGGGAAATTTATACCCCTTTTACACCGCCGAAAAATCCGGGTCAGCGGCGGGTCAGACCCGGATCATCGGCGGTGTAAATGGGGTATATCCGTGTCCATTTACACGGGTCCTCTACCCAGGTCCTGACCTGGGTAGAACCCGGATAGGACCCATGTAAAGGCTGGTGTAAATGGTCCCGCTGCGGGTGCAGGCACCCGCAGCGGGTTCACAGCGTGCAGCACTGGGGAAGCTGTCCCCAGGTGCTGGGAGAAGGGGGGTGTCTGCGGCTGCTGAGGGGAGGTGGGGGTACCTGTCAGCCTGCGGTCGGAGCCGGAGGGGATGATGTGCGCCGCTGCTGCTGGTGAATCAGGCCCAATATCATACAACTGCGGGGGATGATGGTCCGAGCCGGAGGGATGATGTGCGCCGCTGCTGCTGTACCACCCCTCGGCAGCCGGTCCCTGCGGCGAATGGACAGTCAGTGTCGGCGGTCCCTCCAGCGCATGGGAACTAGTACTAGTTCCTATGCGCCGGAGGGACCCCCGCCACTGACTGTCCATTCGCCGCAGGAACTTCGCGACCCGCAGTTGTATGATATTGGGCCTGATTCAGAAGCAGAGGGGGCAGCGCACATCATCCTCTCAGGCTCCGACCTCAGGCTGACAGGTACCCCCACCTCCCATCAGCAGCCGCAGAAACCCCCCTTCTCCCAGCACCCCATGGGGCAGCTTCCCCCCTCTACCCCTTCAGAATTTTTATTTAAGTAGTACTGGCAACAAGCAATTTCACCCCCCTTGGCAACGAGCAAGCATTTTTTATGACATCCACAAGGAAAGGCAGTGCTGACCCAGGTTCAGTATAAATGGTGCAGACCCAGGTCCGACCCAGGTCGACGTGCTGTGTAAATGGAGTATAAAGCAGGGTCAGACCCTGGAAACTCCAGCGTTCAAAGACCAGGGTTTTTGGTGTAAAAGGGGTATTACTAAGATATGTATTCTACTTCACATGTGTTGTTGCTATGGGCAACCAATCAGAATCTACTTCTTTATTTAGCACCCTCTAGAAGATAGTAGACAGGATCTGATTGGTTGCCCATAGCAACATCACATGGAAAGTAGAATACACATCTTAGTAAATTTCCCCCAATAATGTAACTTACATAAATCATTTTTTGTTTATTAGGACAGTGTTTGTTTTTATTTTATTTATCATGGCAGTGTTTTGTTATTTATTTATTTGTTTGTTTATTGGGGCAATGTTTTGGTTGTTTAATTTTGTCTTTCTTAATTTTTCACTTCCATATATAACTTAAGGTGCCCATACACGGTACAATTATTGTATACAATTTAGACTCTTTTGCAGCGCATCACATCCGTTTTGCAAAGCAATGAGCAATCTAGTACAAAAAGTATGTGCAGGACATGTACATTTTTGTGCTGTGCGATGTGATGTACATGGGAGCGCGCATCAGATGACACCCATTCAATTGTACCTCTCGGCGGCCCTGGGTATGGTTAGGGTTAGCAGCTCTTCCAACACACCCATGAGGTGGCTGCTGAATGTCGTTTTTTTATGGGGTATCGCCAGTAGCCCTATTCCCCAGATGGATTTTCTGTTCAGGTTTATAATGACTTGGGTCCAATGGGTATGAGAGCTGCAACAATAATGGTCCATCAGGAACAGTTGGAATATATTGGAGCTCACCCTTAAACCTTCATACAATGGGCGCGACCCTATTGCGTCTGTGGATTACATTCAGCACTGATGTTCTAACCCGTCTTATCAGTCGTTGCCACCAGAAGCGTGCGGTCTGATCACGGATCTCTTTCTGCTGATGCTGCAGGTCTTTCAGTTCAGCGGCTTTTGGCTTTATTTCAGCACTTAGTTCTTTTTCATGGTGTTCTATGGCCTGTACGGTGTCATTGGAAAGAGATTCTACCACTTCCTCCAGTTGGGCATTGGTCTCTGCAACCAAACTGCCACCATCTCCTTCCCCGGTGTCACCTTCAGGCCCATCAGTGGCATTGGTGTCCCTTTCTGCTCTCTCATCGAGGGTCCACATTGCATAGTACTCCATCTGCATTTCCATCCAGCCATTTTGAGGAGCATAGCGGTCAAAGCGATGCATGATAGTCTCGCCGAACATTGAAATCTCCACTTTTCCATTCTCTCTGGTCACCATGAGAGTTTCCTCCTCGGTTGCTGGAGCCGTCGCTGGTCTAAGCTCATAGAAATGCTCACCGCTTTGTTGTTCTCCCAGATCTTCGGTCATAGTTCCGGAAAAAACAGTCTTATTAGCGGGTGGTAGTTCCTCATTATATTCTTCTTCATCCATCCACGGAATGCTAGATTCCCCCGAGCTGTCATTAGAGGAATCCATATCAATATTTTTTAACTTGATGCAAATTACTATAAAGGAAACGCCAAGTAATAGCTGCTAACTCTGTACAGTGAGTAATAGATGCTAACTGTCCAGTGAGTCTACAGCAAAGACACCTGTCTGTGCAGTGAGCTAGGTTATGTAGCACAAAGCCATTGTGACATCATAATGACATCACAATAACAGCCTGTCACTCTGCATATATTGTTGTTGTCAATAAAGTTTAATATTAAAAAAAAAAAGAAACATTGGAATAAACTAAGTTTTCTGTCATATACATGATCTAATAATGTATTTTAAATGGACATACAGTATTGTACTGAGGCCGATCACCATGGCACTACTAATTTACACAAACTCTGGCTGTAAGAGGCGAGGAGAGTACAGTAAGCCTGTCCTATGAATGCGGTGCCCATACAAAATCTTTGCATTACCACTTATAAATGGGTCCATTCTACATTTTATCCACAGTGACAATGCTATAAACTCACTGAATTATAAAAAGAGGGCATATTAGTGGGGATGTATGCACAGCAGTCTTGGTAAATCCGTACCTCTCAACTGTCTTGGTCAGGGTCTGTTTAGGGAGTGCCGGGCACTCCCCCAAAATGTAAAAAATGGGTCATGTTGCTCAGTCCTGCCCCCTCCAGCCATTTTCTGGAGCGGTCGCCACCTCGGGTGCGGAAGGTCCCACTTCCCACCCTAGAAAATTTGGGAGGTATGGTGTCAGTGTTATTCATTATTACTTGCTGCTAATTATGCTGATTACAGGAGGCACGTAGAAGAATGACTCATGTCTGCACCCAAATAGTCCAGGGTCAAACTGTATCCAGGGTTGTGGTGAGTCCTGGGTTCTACTTAGCTCTGTAATACAGAATATTAGATCATGTACATTTCAATGTATCCTGCATTGATATAACTAAATTAGCATATATTAAAATAAGGAGGGGAAATGATAATATTTGCTGTTTGTATGTGTTTGCTGTGTTGTATTAGGCACAAGTGCTGCAGTTTACAGAGAAAGGAAATGTTAGTGAGGGTGAGAGGCAATGGGGGAAATTTATACCCCTTTTACACCGCCGAAAAATCCGGGTCAGCGGCGGGTCAGACCCGGATCATCGGCGGTGTAAATGGGGTATATCCGTGTCCATTTACACGGGTCCTCTACCCAGGTCCTGACCTGGGTAGAACCCGGATAGGACCCATGTAAAGGCCGGTGTAAATGGTCCCGCTGCGGGTGCAGGCACCCGCAGCGGGTCCACAGCGTGCAGCACTGGGGAAGCTGTCCCCAGGTGCTGGGAGAAGGGGGGTGTCTGCGGCTGCTGAGGGGAGGTGGGGGTACCTGTCAGCCTGCGGTCGGAGCCGGAGGGGATGATGTGCGCCGCTGCTGCTGGTGAATCAGGCCCAATATCATACAACTGCGGGGGATGATGGTCCGAGCCGGAGGGATGATGTGCGCCGCTGCTGCTGTACCACCCCTCGGCAGCCGGTCCCTGCGGCGAATGGACAGTCAGCGTCGGCGGTCCCTCCAGCGCATGGGAACTAGTACTAGTTCCTATGCGCCGGAGGGACCCCCGCCACTGACTGTCCATTCGCCGCAGGAACTTCGCGACCCGCAGTTGTATGATATTGGGCCTGATTCACCAGCACATCATCCCCTCTGGCTCCGACCATCATCGACCGCAGTTGTATGATATTGGGCCTGATTCAGAAGCAGAGGGGGCAGCGCACATCATCCTCTCAGGCTCCGACCTCAGGCTGACAGGTACCCCCACCTCCCATCATCAGCCGCAGAAATCCCCCTTCTCCCAGCACCCCATGGGGCAGCTTCCCCCTCTACCCCTTCAGAATTTTTATTTAAGTAGTACTGGCAACAAGCAATTTCACCCCCCTTGGCAACGAGCAAGCATTTTTTATGACATCCACAAGGAAAGGCAGTGCTGACCCAGGTTCAGTATAAATGGTGCAGACCCAGGTCCGACCCAGGTCGAAGTGCTGTGTAAATGGAGTATAAAGCAGGGTCAGACCCTGGAAACTCCAGCGTTCAAAGACCAGGGTTTTTGGTGTAAAAGGGGTATTACTAAGATATGTATTCTACTTCACATGTGTTGTTGCTATGGGCAACCAATCAGAATCTACTTCTTTATTTAGCACCCTCTAGAAGATAGTAGACAGGATCTGATTGGTTGCCCATAGCAACATCACATGGGAAGTAGAATACACATCTTAGTAAATTTCCCCCAATAATGTAACTTACATAAATCATTTTTTGTTTATTAGGACAGTGTTTGTTTTTATTTTATTTATCATGGCAGTGTTTTCTTATTTATTTGTTTGTTTATTGGGGCAATGTTTTGGTTGTTTAATTTTGTCTTTCTTAATTTTTCACTTCCATATATAACTTAAGGTGCCCATACACGGTACAATTATTGTATACAATTTAGACTCTTTTGCAGCGCATCACATCCGTTTTGCAAAGCAATGAGCAATCTAGTACAAAAAGTATGTGCAGGACATGTACATTTTTGTGCTGTGCGATGTGATGTACATGGGAGCGCGCATCACATGACACCCATTCAATTGTACCTCTCGGCGGCCCTGGGTATGGTTAGGGTTAGCAGCTCTTCCAACACACCCATGAGGTGGCTGCTGAATGTCGTTTTTTTTATGGGGTATCGCCAGTAGCCCTATTCCCCAGATGGATTTTCTGTTCAGGTTTATAATGACTTGGGTCCAATGGGTATGAGAGCTGCAACAATAATGGTCCATCAGGAACAGTTGGAATATATTGGAGCTCACCCTTAAACCTTCATACAATGGGCGCGACCCTATTGCGTCTGTGGATTACATTCAGCACTGATGTTCTAACCCGTCTTATCAGTCGTTGCCACCAGAAGCGTGCGGTCTGATCACGGATCTCTTTCTGCTGATGCTGCAGGTCTTTCAGTTCAGCGGCTTTTGGCTTTATTTCAGCACTTAGTTCTTTTTCATGGTGTTCTATGGCCTGTACGGTGTCATTGGGAAGAGATTCTACCACTTCCTCCAGTTGGGCATTGGTCTCTGCAACCAAACTGCCACCATCTCCTTCCCCGGTGTCACCTTCAGGCCCATCAGTGGCATTGGTGTCCCTTTCTGCTCTCTCATCGAGGGTCCACATTGCATAGTACTCCATCTGCATTTCCATCCAGCCATTTTGAGGAGCATAGCGGTCAAAGCGATGCATGATAGTCTCGCCGAACATTGAAATCTCCACTTTTCCATTCTCTCTGGTCACCATGAGAGTTTCCTCCTCGGTTGCTGGAGCCGTCGCTGGTCTAAGCTCATAGAAATGCTCACCGCTTTGTTGTTCTCCCAGATCTTCGGTCATAGTTCCGGAAAAAACAGTCTTATTAGCGGGTGGTAGTTCCTCATTATATTCTTCTTCATCCATCCACGGAATGCTAGATTCCCCCGAGCTGTCATTAGAGGAATCCATATCAATATTTTTTAACTTGATGCGAATTACTATAAAAGCAAACGCCAAGTAATAGCTGCTAACTCTGTACAGTGAGTAATAGATGCTAACTGTCCAGTGAGTCTACAGCAAAGATACCTGTCTGTGCAGTGAGCTAGGTTATGTAGCACAAAGCCATTGTGACATCATAATGACATCACAATAACAGCCTGTCACTCTGCATATATTGTTGTTGTCAATAAAGTTTAATATTAAAAAAAAAAAGAAACATTGGAATAAACTAAGTTTTCTGTCATATACATGATCTAATAATGTATTTTAAATGGACATACAGTATTGTACTGAGGCCGATCACCATGGCACTACTAATTTACACAAACTCTGGCTGTAAGAGGCGAGGAGAGTACAGTAAGCCTGTCCTATGAATGCGGTGCCCATACAAAATCTTTGCATTACCACTTATAAATGGGTCCATTCTACATATTATCCACAGTGACAATGCTATAAACTCACTGAATTATAAAAAGAGGGCATATTAGTGGGGATGTATGCACAGCAGTCTTGGTAAATCCGTACCTCTCAACTGTCTTGGTCAGGGTCTGTTTAGGGAGTGCCGGGCACTCCCCCAAAATGTAAAAAATGGGTCATGTTGCTCAGTCCTGCCCCCTCCAGCCATTTTCTGGAGCGGTCGCCACCTCGGGTGCGGAAGGTCCCACTTCCCACCCTAGAAAATTTGGGAGGTATGGTGTCAGTGTTATTCATTATTACTTGCTGCTAATTATGCTGATTACAGGAGGCACGTAGAAGAATGACTCATGTCTGCACCCAAATAGTCCAGGGTCAAACTGTATCCAGGGTTGTGGTGAGTCCTGGGTTCTACTTAGCTCTGTAATACAGAATATTAGATCATGTACATTTCAATGTATCCTGCATTGATATAACTAAATTAGCATATATTAAAATAAGGAGGGGAAATGATAATATTTGCTGTTTGTATGTGTTTGCTGTGTTGTATTAGGCACAAGTGCTGCAGTTTACAGAGAAAGGAAATGTTAGTGAGGGTGAGAGGCAATGGGGGAAATTTATACCCCTTTTACACCGCCGAAAAATCCGGGTCAGCGGCGGGTCAGACCCGGATCATCGGCGGTGTAAATGGGGTATATCCGTGTCCATTTACACGGGTCCTCTACCCAGGTCCTGACCTGGGTAGAACCCGGATAGGACCCATGTAAAGGCCGGTGTAAATGGTCCCGCTGCGGGTGCAGGCACCCGCAGCGGGTCCACAGCGTGCAGCACTGGGGAAGCTGTCCCCAGGTGCTGGGAGAAGGGGGGTGTCTGCGGCTGCTGAGGGGAGGTGGGGGTACCTGTCAGCCTGTGGTCGGAGCCGGAGGGGATGATGTGCGCCGCTGCTGCTGGTGAATCAGGCCCAATATCATACAACTGCGGGGGATGATGGTCCGAGCCGGAGGGATGATGTGCGCCGCTGCTGCTGTACCACCCCTCGGCAGCCGGTCCCTGCGGCGAATGGACAGTCAGTGTCGGCGGTCCCTCCAGCGCATGGGAACTAGTACTAGTTCCTATGCGCCGGAGGGACCCCCGCCACTGACTGTCCATTCGCCGCAGGAACTTCGCGACCCGCAGTTGTATGATATTGGGCCTGATTCACCAGCACATCATCCCCTCTGGCTCCGACCATCATCGACCGCAGTTGTATGATATTGGGCCTGATTCAGAAGCAGAGGGGGCAGCGCACATCATCCTCTCAGGCTCCGACCTCAGGCTGACAGGTACCCCCACCTCCCATCATCAGCCGCAGAAATCCCCCTTCTCCCAGCACCCCATGGGGCAGCTTCCCCCTCTACCCCTTCAGAATTTTTATTTAAGTAGTACTGGCAACAAGCAATTTCACCCCCCTTGGCAACGAGCAAGCATTTTTTATGACATCCACAAGGAAAGGCAGTGCTGACCCAGGTTCAGTATAAATGGTGCAGACCCAGGTCCGACCCAGGTCGAAGTGCTGTGTAAATGGAGTATAAAGCAGGGTCAGACCCTGGAAACTCCAGCGTTCAAAGACCAGGGTCGGACCAGGGTTTTTGGTGTAAAAGGGGTATTACTAAGATATGTATTCTACTTCACATGTGTTGTTGCTATGGGCAACCAATCAGAATCTACTTCTTTATTTAGCACCCTCTAGAAGATAGTAGACAGGATCTGATTGGTTGCCCATAGCAACATCACATGGGAAGTAGAATACACATCTTAGTAAATTTCCCCCAATAATGTAACTTACATAAATCATTTTTTGTTTATTAGGACAGTGTTTGTTTTTATTTTATTTATCATGGCAGTGTTTTCTTATTTATTTGTTTGTTTATTGGGGCAATGTTTTGGTTGTTTAATTTTGTCTTTCTTAATTTTTCACTTCCATATATAACTTAAGGTGCCCATACACGGTACAATTATTGTATACAATTTAGACTCTTTGCTTTGCAAAACGGATGTGATGCGCTGCAAATGAGCAATCTAGTACAAAAAGTATGTGCAGGACATGTACATTTTTGTGCTGTGCGATGTGATGTACATGGGAGCGCGCATCACATGACACCCATTCAATTGTACCTCTCGGCGGCCCTGGGTATGGTTAGGGTTAGCAGCTCTTCCAACACACCCATGAGGTGGCTGCTGAATGTCGTTTTTTTATGGGGTATCGCCAGTAGCCCTATTCCCCAGATGGATTTTCTGTTCAGGTTTATAATGACTTGGGTCCAATGGGTATGAGAGCTGCAACAATAATGGTCCATCAGGAACAGTTGGAATATATTGGAGCTCACCCTTAAACCTTCATACAATGGGCGCGACCCTATTGCGTCTGTGGATTACATTCAGCACTGATGTTCTAACCCGTCTTATCAGTCGTTGCCACCAGAAGCGTGCGGTCTGATCACGGATCTCTTTCTGCTGATGCTGCAGGTCTTTCAGTTCAGCGGCTTTTGGCTTTATTTCAGCACTTAGTTCTTTTTCATGGTGTTCTATGGCCTGTACGGTGTCATTGGGAAGAGATTCTACCACTTCCTCCAGTTGGGCATTGGTCTCTGCAACCAAACTGCCACCATCTCCTTCCCCGGTGTCACCTTCAGGCCCATCAGTGGCATTGGTGTCCCTTTCTGCTCTCTCATCGAGGGTCCACATTGCATAGTACTCCATCTGCATTTCCATCCAGCCATTTTGAGGAGCATAGCGGTCAAAGCGATGCATGATAGTCTCGCCGAACATTGAAATCTCCACTTTTCCATTCTCTCTGGTCACCATGAGAGTTTCCTCCTCGGTTGCTGGAGCCGTCGCTGGTCTAAGCTCATAGAAATGCTCACCGCTTTGTTGTTCTCCCAGATCTTCGGTCATAGTTCCGGAAAAAACAGTCTTATTAGCGGGTGGTAGTTCCTCATTATATTCTTCTTCATCCATCCACGGAATGCTAGATTCCCCCGAGCTGTCATTAGAGGAATCCATATCAATATTTTTTAACTTGATGCGAATTACTATAAAAGCAAACGCCAAGTAATAGCTGCTAACTCTGTACAGTGAGTAATAGATGCTAACTTGTTAGTGAGTCTACAGCAAAGATACCTGTCTGTGCAGTGAGCTAGGTTATGTAGCACAAAGCCATTGTGACATCATAATGACATCACAATAACAGCCTGTCACTCTGCATATATTGTTGTTGTCAATAAAGTTTAATATTAAAAAAAAAAAAGAAACATTGGAATAAACTAAGTTTTCTGTCATATACATGATCTAATAATGTATTTTATATGGACATACAGTATTGTACTGAGGCCGATCACCATGGCACTACTAATTTACACAAACTCTGGCTGTAAGAGGCGAGGAGAGTACAGTAAGCCTGTCCTATGAATGCGGTGCCCATACAAAATCTTTGCATTACCACTTATAAATGGGTCCATTCTACATATTATCCACAGTGACAATGCTATAAACTCACTGAATTATAAAAAGAGGGCATATTAGTGGGGATGTATGCACAGCAGTCTTGGTAAATCCGTACCTCTCAACTGTCTTGGTCAGGGTCTGTTTAGGGAGTGCCGGGCACTCCCCCAAAATGTAAAAAATGGGTCATGTTGCTCAGTCCTGTCCCCTCCAGCCATTTTCTGGAGCGGTCGCCACCTCGGGTGCGGAAGGTCCCACTTCCCACCCTTGAAAATTTGGGAGGTATGGTGTCAGTGTTATTCATTATTACTTGCTGCTAATTATGCTGATTACAGGAGGCACGTAGAAGAATGACTCATGTCTGCACCCAAATAGTCCAGGGTCAAACTGTATCCAGGGTTGTGGTGAGTCCTGGGTTCTACTTAGCTCTGTAATACAGAATATTAGATCATGTACATTTCAATGTATCCTGCATTGATATAACTAAATTAGCATATATTAAAATAAGGAGGGGAAATGATAATATTTGCTGTTTGTATGTGTTTGCTGTGTTGTATTAGGCACAAGTGCTGCAGTTTACAGAGAAAGGAAATGTTAGTGAGGGTGAGAGGCAATGGGGGAAATTTATACCCCTTTTACACCGCCGAAAAATCCGGGTCAGCGGCGGGTCAGACCCGGATCATCGGCGGTGTAAATGGGGTATATCCGTGTCCATTTACACGGGTCCTCTACCCAGGTCCTGACCTGGGTAGAACCCGGATAGGACCCATGTAAAGGCCGGTGTAAATGGTCCCGCTGCGGGTGCAGGCACCCGCAGCGGGTCCACAGCGTGCAGCACTGGGGAAGCTGTCCCCAGGTGCTGGGAGAAGGGGGGTGTCTGCGGCTGCTGAGGGGAGGTGGGGGTACCTGTCAGCCTGCGGTCGGAGCCGGAGGGGATGATGTGCGCCGCTGCTGCTGGTGAATCAGGCCCAATATCATACAACTGCGGGGGATGATGGTCCGAGCCGGAGGGATGATGTGCGCCGCTGCTGCTGTACCACCCCTCGGCAGCCGGTCCCTGCAGCGAATGGACAGTCAGTGTCGGCGGTCCCTCCAGCGCATGGGAACTAGTACTAGTTCCTATGCGCCGGAGGGACCCCCGCCACTGACTGTCCATTCGCCGCAGGAACTTCGCGACCCGCAGTTGTATGATATTGGGCCTGATTCACCAGCACATCATCCCCTCTGGCTCCGACCATCATCGACCGCAGTTGTATGATATTGGGCCTGATTCAGAAGCAGAGGGGGCAGCGCACATCATCCTCTCAGGCTCCGACCTCAGGCTGACAGGTACCCCCACCTCCCATCATCAGCCGCAGAAATCCCCCTTCTCCCAGCACCCCATGGGGCAGCTTCCCCCCTCTACCCCTTCAGAATTTTTATTTAAGTAGTACTGGCAACAAGCAATTTCACCCCCCTTGGCAACGAGCAAGCATTTTTTATGACATCCACAAGGAAAGGCAGTGCTGACCCAGGTTCAGTATAAATGGTGCAGACCCAGGTCCGACCCAGGTCGAAGTGCTGTGTAAATGGAGTATAAAGCAGGGTCAGACCCTGGAAACTCCAGCGTTCAAAGACCAGGGTCGGACCAGGGTTTTTGGTGTAAAAGGGGTATTACTAAGATATGTATTCTACTTCACATGTGTTGTTGCTATGGGCAACCAATCAGAATCTACTTCTTTATTTAGCACCCTCTAGAAGATAGTAGACAGGATCTGATTGGTTGCCCATAGCAACATCACATGGGAAGTAGAATACACATCTTAGTAAATTTCCCCCAATAATGTAACTTACATAAATCATTTTTTGTTTATTAGGACAGTGTTTGTTTTTATTTTATTTATCATGGCAGTGTTTTCTTATTTATTTGTTTGTTTATTGGGGCAATGTTTTGGTTGTTTAATTTTGTCTTTCTTAATTTTTCACTTCCATATATAACTTAAGGTGCCCATACACGGTACAATTATTGTATACAATTTAGACTCTTTGCTTTGCAAAACGGATGTGATGCGCTGCAAATGAGCAATCTAGTACAAAAAGTATGTGCAGGACATGTACATTTTTGTGCTGTGCGATGTGATGTACATGGGAGCGCGCATCACATGACACCCATTCAATTGTACCTCTCGGCGGCCCTGGGTATGGTTAGGGTTAGCAGCTCTTCCAACACACCCATGAGGTGGCTGCTGAATGTCGTTTTTTTTATGGGGTATCGCCAGTAGCCCTATTCCCCAGATGGATTTTCTGTTCAGGTTTATAATGACTTGGGTCCAATGGGTATGAGAGCTGCAACAATAATGGTCCATCAGGAACAGTTGGAATATATTGGAGCTCACCCTTAAACCTTCATACAATGGGCGCGACCCTATTGCGTCTGTGGATTACATTCAGCACTGATGTTCTAACCCGTCTTATCAGTCGTTGCCACCAGAAGCGTGCGGTCTGATCACGGATCTCTTTCTGCTGATGCTGCAGGTCTTTCAGTTCAGCGGCTTTTGGCTTTATTTCAGCACTTAGTTCTTTTTCATGGTGTTCTATGGCCTGTACGGTGTCATTGGGAAGAGATTCTACCACTTCCTCCAGTTGGGCATTGGTCTCTGCAACCAAACTGCCACCATCTCCTTCCCCGGTGTCACCTTCAGGCCCATCAGTGGCATTGGTGTCCCTTTCTGCTCTCTCATCGAGGGTCCACATTGCATAGTACTCCATCTGCATTTCCATCCAGCCATTTTGAGGAGCATAGCGGTCAAAGCGATGCATGATAGTCTCGCCGAACATTGAAATCTCCACTTTTCCATTCTCTCTGGTCACCATGAGAGTTTCCTCCTCGGTTGCTGGAGCCGTCGCTGGTCTAAGCTCATAGAAATGCTCACCGCTTTGTTGTTCTCCCAGATCTTCGGTCATAGTTCCGGAAAAAACAGTCTTATTAGCGGGTGGTAGTTCCTCATTATATTCTTCTTCATCCATCCACGGAATGCTAGATTCCCCCGAGCTGTCATTAGAGGAATCCATATCAATATTTTTTAACTTGATGCGAATTACTATAAAAGCAAACGCCAAGTAATAGCTGCTAACTCTGTACAGTGAGTAATAGATGCTAACTGTCCAGTGAGTCTACAGCAAAGATACCTGTCTGTGCAGTGAGCTAGGTTATGTAGCACAAAGCCATTGTGACATCATAATGACATCACAATAACAGCCTGTCACTCTGCATATATTGTTGTTGTCAATAAAGTTTAATATTAAAAAAAAAAGAAACATTGGAATAAACTAAGTTTTCTGTCATATACATGATCTAATAATGTATTTTATATGGACATACAGTATTGTACTGAGGCCGATCACCATGGCACTACTAATTTACACAAACTCTGGCTGTAAGAGGCGAGGAGAGTACAGTAAGCCTGTCCTATGAATGCGGTGCCCATACAAAATCTTTGCATTACCACTTATAAATGGGTCCATTCTACATATTATCCACAGTGACAATGCTATAAACTCACTGAATTATAAAAAGAGGGCATATTAGTGGGGATGTATACACAGCAGTCTTGGTAAATCCGTACCTCTCAACTGTCTTGGTCAGGGTCTGTTTAGGGAGTGCCGGGCACTCCCCCAAAATGTAAAAAATGGGTCATGTTGCTCAGTCCTGCCCCCTCCAGCCATTTTCTGGAGCGGTCGCCACCTCGGGTGCGGAAGGTCCCACTTCCCACCCTTGGGAGGTATAGTGTCAGTGTTATTCATTATTACTTGCTGCTAATTATGCTGTTTACAGGAGGCACGTAGAAGAATGACTCATGTCTGCACCCAAATAGTCCAGGGTCAAACTGTATCCAGGGTTGTGGTGAGTCCTGGGTTCTACTTAGCTCTGTAATACAGAATATTAGATCATGTACATTTCAATGTATCCTGCATTGATATAACTAAATTAGCATATATTAAAATAAGGAGGGGAAATGATAATATTTGCTGTTTGTATGTGTTTGCTGTGTTGTATTAGGCACAAGTGCTGCAGTTTACAGAGAAAGGAAATGTTAGTGAGGGTGAGAGGCAATGGGGGAAATTTATACCCCTTTTACACCGCCGAAAAATCCGGGTCAGCGGCGGGTCAGACCCGGATCATCGGCGGTGTAAATGGGGTATATCCGTGTCCATTTACACGGGTCCTCTACCCAGGTCCTGACCTGGGTAGAACCCGGATAGGACCCATGTAAAGGCCGGTGTAAATGGTCCCGCTGCGGGTGCAGGCACCCGCAGCGGGTTCACAGCGTGCAGCACTGGGGAAGCTGTCCCCAGGTGCTGGGAGAAGGGGGGTGTCTGCGGCTGCTGAGGGGAGGTGGGGGTACCTGTCAGCCTGCGGTCGGAGCCGGAGGGGATGATGTGCGCCGCTGCTGCTGGTGAATCAGGCCCAATATCATACAACTGCGGGGGATGATGGTCCGAGCCGGAGGGATGATGTGCGCCGCTGCTGCTGTACCACCCCTCGGCAGCCGGTCCCTGCGGCGAATGGACAGTCAGTGTCGGCGGTCCCTCCAGCGCATGGGAACTAGTACTAGTTCCTATGCGCCGGAGGGACCCCCGCCACTGACTGTCCATTCGCCGCAGGAACTTCGCGACCCGCAGTTGTATGATATTGGGCCTGATTCACCAGCACATCATCCCCTCTGGCTCCGACCATCATCGACCGCAGTTGTATGATATTGGGCCTGATTCAGAAGCAGAGGGGGCAGCGCACATCATCCTCTCAGGCTCCGACCTCAGGCTGACAGGTACCCCCACCTCCCATCATCAGCCGCAGAAATCCCCCTTCTCCCAGCACCCCATGGGGCAGCTTCCCCCCTCTACCCCTTCAGAATTTTTATTTAAGTAGTACTGGCAACAAGCAATTTCACCCCCCTTGGCAACGAGCAAGCATTTTTTATGACATCCACAAGGAAAGGCAGTGCTGACCCAGGTTCAGTATAAATGGTGCAGACCCAGGTCCGACCCAGGTCGAAGTGCTGTGTAAATGGAGTATAAAGCAGGGTCAGACCCTGGAAACTCCAGCGTTCAAAGACCAGGGTCGGACCAGGGTTTTTGGTGTAAAAGGGGTATTACTAAGATATGTATTCTACTTCACATGTGTTGTTGCTATGGGCAACCAATCAGAATCTACTTCTTTATTTAGCACCCTCTAGAAGATAGTAGACAGGATCTGATTGGTTGCCCATAGCAACATCACATGGGAAGTAGAATACACATCTTAGTAAATTTCCCCCAATAATGTAACTTACATAAATCATTTTTTGTTTATTAGGACAGTGTTTGTTTTTATTTTATTTATCATGGCAGTGTTTTCTTATTTATTTGTTTGTTTATTGGGGCAATGTTTTGGTTGTTTAATTTTGTCTTTCTTAATTTTTCACTTCCATATATAACTTAAGGTGCCCATACACGGTACAATTATTGTATACAATTTAGACTCTTTGCTTTGCAAAACGGATGTGATGCGCTGCAAATGAGCAATCTAGTACAAAAAGTATGTGCAGGACATGTACATTTTTGTGCTGTGCGATGTGATGTACATGGGAGCGCGCATCACATGACACCCATTCAATTGTACCTCTCGGCGGCCCTGGGTATGGTTAGGGTTAGCAGCTCTTCCAACACACCCATGAGGTGGCTGCTGAATGTCGTTTTTTTTATGGGGTATCGCCAGTAGCCCTATTCCCCAGATGGATTTTCTGTTCAGGTTTATAATGACTTGGGTCCAATGGGTATGAGAGCTGCAACAATAATGGTCCATCAGGAACAGTTGGAATATATTGGAGCTCACCCTTAAACCTTCATACAATGGGCGCGACCCTATTGCGTCTGTGGATTACATTCAGCACTGATGTTCTAACCCGTCTTATCAGTCGTTGCCACCAGAAGCGTGCGGTCTGATCACGGATCTCTTTCTGCTGATGCTGCAGGTCTTTCAGTTCAGCGGCTTTTGGCTTTATTTCAGCACTTAGTTCTTTTTCATGGTGTTCTATGGCCTGTACGGTGTCATTGGGAAGAGATTCTACCACTTCCTCCAGTTGGGCATTGGTCTCTGCAACCAAACTGCCACCATCTCCTTCCCCGGTGTCACCTTCAGGCCCATCAGTGGCATTGGTGTCCCTTTCTGCTCTCTCATCGAGGGTCCACATTGCATAGTACTCCATCTGCATTTCCATCCAGCCATTTTGAGGAGCATAGCGGTCAAAGCGATGCATGATAGTCTCGCCGAACATTGAAATCTCCACTTTTCCATTCTCTCTGGTCACCATGAGAGTTTCCTCCTCGGTTGCTGGAGCCGTCGCTGGTCTAAGCTCATAGAAATGCTCACCGCTTTGTTGTTCTCCCAGATCTTCGGTCATAGTTCCGGAAAAAACAGTCTTATTAGCGGGTGGTAGTTCCTCATTATATTCTTCTTCATCCATCCACGGAATGCTAGATTCCCCCGAGCTGTCATTAGAGGAATCCATATCAATATTTTTTAACTTGATGCGAATTACTATAAAAGCAAACGCCAAGTAATAGCTGCTAACTCTGTACAGTGAGTAATAGATGCTAACTGTCCAGTGAGTCTACAGCAAAGATACCTGTCTGTGCAGTGAGCTAGGTTATGTAGCACAAAGCCATTGTGACATCATAATGACATCACAATAACAGCCTGTCACTCTGCATATATTGTTGTTGTCAATAAAGTTTAATATTAAAAAAAAAAGAAACATTGGAATAAACTAAGTTTTCTGTCATATACATGATCTAATAATGTATTTTATATGGACATACAGTATTGTACTGAGGCCGATCACCATGGCACTACTAATTTACACAAACTCTGGCTGTAAGAGGCGAGGAGAGTACAGTAAGCCTGTCCTATGAATGCGGTGCCCATACAAAATCTTTGCATTACCACTTATAAATGGGTCCATTCTACATATTATCCACAGTGACAATGCTATAAACTCACTGAATTATAAAAAGAGGGCATATTAGTGGGGATGTATACACAGCAGTCTTGGTAAATCCGTACCTCTCAACTGTCTTGGTCAGGGTCTGTTTAGGGAGTGCCGGGCACTCCCCCAAAATGTAAAAAATGGGTCATGTTGCTCAGTCCTGCCCCCTCCAGCCATTTTCTGGAGCGGTCGCCACCTCGGGTGCGGAAGGTCCCACTTCCCACCCTTGAAAATTTGGGAGGTATAGTGTCAGTGTTATTCATTATTACTTGCTGCTAATTATGCTGTTTACAGGAGGCACGTAGAAGAATGACTCATGTCTGCACCCAAATAGTCCAGGGTCAAACTGTATCCAGGGTTGTGGTGAGTCCTGGGTTCTACTTAGCTCTGTAATACAGAATATTAGATCATGTACATTTCAATGTATCCTGCATTGATATAACTAAATTAGCATATATTAAAATAAGGAGGGGAAATGATAATATTTGCTGTTTGTATGTGTTTGCTGTGTTGTATTAGGCACAAGTGCTGCAGTTTACAGAGAAAGGAAATGTTAGTGAGGGTGAGAGGCAATGGGGGAAATTTATACCCCTTTTACACCGCCGAAAAATCCGGGTCAGCGGCGGGTCAGACCCGGATCATCGGCGGTGTAAATGGGGTATATCCGTGTCCATTTACACGGGTCCTCTACCCAGGTCCTGACCTGGGTAGAACCCGGATAGGACCCATGTAAAGGCTGGTGTAAATGGTCCCGCTGCGGGTGCAGGCACCCGCAGCGGGTTCACAGCGTGCAGCACTGGGGAAGCTGTCCCCAGGTGCTGGGAGAAGGGGGGTGTCTGCGGCTGCTGAGGGGAGGTGGGGGTACCTGTCAGCCTGCGGTCGGAGCCGGAGGGGATGATGTGCGCCGCTGCTGCTGGTGAATCAGGCCCAATATCATACAACTGCGGGGGATGATGGTCCGAGCCGGAGGGATGATGTGCGCCGCTGCTGCTGTACCACCCCTCGGCAGCCGGTCCCTGCGGCGAATGGACAGTCAGTGTCGGCGGTCCCTCCAGCGCATGGGAACTAGTACTAGTTCCTATGCGCCGGAGGGACCCCCGCCACTGACTGTCCATTCGCCGCAGGAACTTCGCGACCCGCAGTTGTATGATATTGGGCCTGATTCAGAAGCAGAGGGGGCAGCGCACATCATCCTCTCAGGCTCCGACCTCAGGCTGACAGGTACCCCCACCTCCCATCAGCAGCCGCAGAAACCCCCCTTCTCCCAGCACCCCATGGGGCAGCTTCCCCCCTCTACCCCTTCAGAATTTTTATTTAAGTAGTACTGGCAACAAGCAATTTCACCCCCCTTGGCAACGAGCAAGCATTTTTTATGACATCCACAAGGAAAGGCAGTGCTGACCCAGGTTCAGTATAAATGGTGCAGACCCAGGTCCGACCCAGGTCGACGTGCTGTGTAAATGGAGTATAAAGCAGGGTCAGACCCTGGAAACTCCAGCGTTCAAAGACCAGGGTTTTTGGTGTAAAAGGGGTATTACTAAGATATGTATTCTACTTCACATGTGTTGTTGCTATGGGCAACCAATCAGAATCTACTTCTTTATTTAGCACCCTCTAGAAGATAGTAGACAGGATCTGATTGGTTGCCCATAGCAACATCACATGGAAAGTAGAATACACATCTTAGTAAATTTCCCCCAATAATGTAACTTACATAAATCATTTTTTGTTTATTAGGACAGTGTTTGTTTTTATTTTATTTATCATGGCAGTGTTTTGTTATTTATTTGTTTGTTTATTGGGGCAATGTTTTGGTTGTTTAATTTTGTCTTTCTTAATTTTTCACTTCCATATATAACTTAAGGTGCCCATACACGGTACAATTATTGTATACAATTTAGACTCTTTTGCAGCGCATCACATCCGTTTTGCAAAGCAATGAGCAATCTAGTACAAAAAGTATGTGCAGGACATGTACATTTTTGTGCTGTGCGATGTGATGTACATGGGAGCGCGCATCAGATGACACCCATTCAATTGTACCTCTCGGCGGCCCTGGGTATGGTTAGGGTTAGCAGCTCTTCCAACACACCCATGAGGTGGCTGCTGAATGTCGTTTTTTTATGGGGTATCGCCAGTAGCCCTATTCCCCAGATGGATTTTCTGTTCAGGTTTATAATGACTTGGGTCCAATGGGTATGAGAGCTGCAACAATAATGGTCCATCAGGAACAGTTGGAATATATTGGAGCTCACCCTTAAACCTTCATACAATGGGCGCGACCCTATTGCGTCTGTGGATTACATTCAGCACTGATGTTCTAACCCGTCTTATCAGTCGTTGCCACCAGAAGCGTGCGGTCTGATCACGGATCTCTTTCTGCTGATGCTGCAGGTCTTTCAGTTCAGCGGCTTTTGGCTTTATTTCAGCACTTAGTTCTTTTTCATGGTGTTCTATGGCCTGTACGGTGTCATTGGAAAGAGATTCTACCACTTCCTCCAGTTGGGCATTGGTCTCTGCAACCAAACTGCCACCATCTCCTTCCCCGGTGTCACCTTCAGGCCCATCAGTGGCATTGGTGTCCCTTTCTGCTCTCTCATCGAGGGTCCACATTGCATAGTACTCCATCTGCATTTCCATCCAGCCATTTTGAGGAGCATAGCGGTCAAAGCGATGCATGATAGTCTCGCCGAACATTGAAATCTCCACTTTTCCATTCTCTCTGGTCACCATGAGAGTTTCCTCCTCGGTTGCTGGAGCCGTCGCTGGTCTAAGCTCATAGAAATGCTCACCGCTTTGTTGTTCTCCCAGATCTTCGGTCATAGTTCCGGAAAAAACAGTCTTATTAGCGGGTGGTAGTTCCTCATTATATTCTTCTTCATCCATCCACGGAATGCTAGATTCCCCCGAGCTGTCATTAGAGGAATCCATATCAATATTTTTTAACTTGATGCAAATTACTATAAAGGAAACGCCAAGTAATAGCTGCTAACTCTGTACAGTGAGTAATAGATGCTAACTGTCCAGTGAGTCTACAGCAAAGACACCTGTCTGTGCAGTGAGCTAGGTTATGTAGCACAAAGCCATTGTGACATCATAATGACATCACAATAACAGCCTGTCACTCTGCATATATTGTTGTTGTCAATAAAGTTTAATATTAAAAAAAAAAAGAAACATTGGAATAAACTAAGTTTTCTGTCATATACATGATCTAATAATGTATTTTAAATGGACATACAGTATTGTACTGAGGCCGATCACCATGGCACTACTAATTTACACAAACTCTGGCTGTAAGAGGCGAGGAGAGTACAGTAAGCCTGTCCTATGAATGCGGTGCCCATACAAAATCTTTGCATTACCACTTATAAATGGGTCCATTCTACATTTTATCCACAGTGACAATGCTATAAACTCACTGAATTATAAAAAGAGGGCATATTAGTGGGGATGTATGCACAGCAGTCTTGGTAAATCCGTACCTCTCAACTGTCTTGGTCAGGGTCTGTTTAGGGAGTGCCGGGCACTCCCCCAAAATGTAAAAAATGGGTCATGTTGCTCAGTCCTGCCCCCTCCAGCCATTTTCTGGAGCGGTCGCCACCTCGGGTGCGGAAGGTCCCACTTCCCACCCTAGAAAATTTGGGAGGTATGGTGTCAGTGTTATTCATTATTACTTGCTGCTAATTATGCTGATTACAGGAGGCACGTAGAAGAATGACTCATGTCTGCACCCAAATAGTCCAGGGTCAAACTGTATCCAGGGTTGTGGTGAGTCCTGGGTTCTACTTAGCTCTGTAATACAGAATATTAGATCATGTACATTTCAATGTATCCTGCATTGATATAACTAAATTAGCATATATTAAAATAAGGAGGGGAAATGATAATATTTGCTGTTTGTATGTGTTTGCTGTGTTGTATTAGGCACAAGTGCTGCAGTTTACAGAGAAAGGAAATGTTAGTGAGGGTGAGAGGCAATGGGGGAAATTTATACCCCTTTTACACCGCCGAAAAATCCGGGTCAGCGGCGGGTCAGACCCGGATCATCGGCGGTGTAAATGGGGTATATCCGTGTCCATTTACACGGGTCCTCTACCCAGGTCCTGACCTGGGTAGAACCCGGATAGGACCCATGTAAAGGCCGGTGTAAATGGTCCCGCTGCGGGTGCAGGCACCCGCAGCGGGTCCACAGCGTGCAGCACTGGGGAAGCTGTCCCCAGGTGCTGGGAGAAGGGGGGTGTCTGCGGCTGCTGAGGGGAGGTGGGGGTACCTGTCAGCCTGCGGTCGGAGCCGGAGGGGATGATGTGCGCCGCTGCTGCTGGTGAATCAGGCCCAATATCATACAACTGCGGGGGATGATGGTCCGAGCCGGAGGGATGATGTGCGCCGCTGCTGCTGTACCACCCCTCGGCAGCCGGTCCCTGCGGCGAATGGACAGTCAGTGTCGGCGGTCCCTCCAGCGCATGGGAACTAGTACTAGTTCCTATGCGCCGGAGGGACCCCCGCCACTGACTGTCCATTCGCCGCAGGAACTTCGCGACCCGCAGTTGTATGATATTGGGCCTGATTCACCAGCACATCATCCCCTCTGGCTCCGACCATCATCGACCGCAGTTGTATGATATTGGGCCTGATTCAGAAGCAGAGGGGGCAGCGCACATCATCCTCTCAGGCTCCGACCTCAGGCTGACAGGTACCCCCACCTCCCATCATCAGCCGCAGAAATCCCCCTTCTCCCAGCACCCCATGGGGCAGCTTCCCCCTCTACCCCTTCAGAATTTTTATTTAAGTAGTACTGGCAACAAGCAATTTCACCCCCCTTGGCAACGAGCAAGCATTTTTTATGACATCCACAAGGAAAGGCAGTGCTGACCCAGGTTCAGTATAAATGGTGCAGACCCAGGTCCGACCCAGGTCGAAGTGCTGTGTAAATGGAGTATAAAGCAGGGTCAGACCCTGGAAACTCCAGCGTTCAAAGACCAGGGTTTTTGGTGTAAAAGGGGTATTACTAAGATATGTATTCTACTTCACATGTGTTGTTGCTATGGGCAACCAATCAGAATCTACTTCTTTATTTAGCACCCTCTAGAAGATAGTAGACAGGATCTGATTGGTTGCCCATAGCAACATCACATGGGAAGTAGAATACACATCTTAGTAAATTTCCCCCAATAATGTAACTTACATAAATCATTTTTTGTTTATTAGGACAGTGTTTGTTTTTATTTTATTTATCATGGCAGTGTTTTCTTATTTATTTGTTTGTTTATTGGGGCAATGTTTTGGTTGTTTAATTTTGTCTTTCTTAATTTTTCACTTCCATATATAACTTAAGGTGCCCATACACGGTACAATTATTGTATACAATTTAGACTCTTTTGCAGCGCATCACATCCGTTTTGCAAAGCAATGAGCAATCTAGTACAAAAAGTATGTGCAGGACATGTACATTTTTGTGCTGTGCGATGTGATGTACATGGGAGCGCGCATCACATGACACCCATTCAATTGTACCTCTCGGCGGCCCTGGGTATGGTTAGGGTTAGCAGCTCTTCCAACACACCCATGAGGTGGCTGCTGAATGTCGTTTTTTTTATGGGGTATCGCCAGTAGCCCTATTCCCCAGATGGATTTTCTGTTCAGGTTTATAATGACTTGGGTCCAATGGGTATGAGAGCTGCAACAATAATGGTCCATCAGGAACAGTTGGAATATATTGGAGCTCACCCTTAAACCTTCATACAATGGGCGCGACCCTATTGCGTCTGTGGATTACATTCAGCACTGATGTTCTAACCCGTCTTATCAGTCGTTGCCACCAGAAGCGTGCGGTCTGATCACGGATCTCTTTCTGCTGATGCTGCAGGTCTTTCAGTTCAGCGGCTTTTGGCTTTATTTCAGCACTTAGTTCTTTTTCATGGTGTTCTATGGCCTGTACGGTGTCATTGGGAAGAGATTCTACCACTTCCTCCAGTTGGGCATTGGTCTCTGCAACCAAACTGCCACCATCTCCTTCCCCGGTGTCACCTTCAGGCCCATCAGTGGCATTGGTGTCCCTTTCTGCTCTCTCATCGAGGGTCCACATTGCATAGTACTCCATCTGCATTTCCATCCAGCCATTTTGAGGAGCATAGCGGTCAAAGCGATGCATGATAGTCTCGCCGAACATTGAAATCTCCACTTTTCCATTCTCTCTGGTCACCATGAGAGTTTCCTCCTCGGTTGCTGGAGCCGTCGCTGGTCTAAGCTCATAGAAATGCTCACCGCTTTGTTGTTCTCCCAGATCTTCGGTCATAGTTCCGGAAAAAACAGTCTTATTAGCGGGTGGTAGTTCCTCATTATATTCTTCTTCATCCATCCACGGAATGCTAGATTCCCCCGAGCTGTCATTAGAGGAATCCATATCAATATTTTTTAACTTGATGCGAATTACTATAAAAGCAAACGCCAAGTAATAGCTGCTAACTCTGTACAGTGAGTAATAGATGCTAACTGTCCAGTGAGTCTACAGCAAAGATACCTGTCTGTGCAGTGAGCTAGGTTATGTAGCACAAAGCCATTGTGACATCATAATGACATCACAATAACAGCCTGTCACTCTGCATATATTGTTGTTGTCAATAAAGTTTAATATTAAAAAAAAAAAGAAACATTGGAATAAACTAAGTTTTCTGTCATATACATGATCTAATAATGTATTTTAAATGGACATACAGTATTGTACTGAGGCCGATCACCATGGCACTACTAATTTACACAAACTCTGGCTGTAAGAGGCGAGGAGAGTACAGTAAGCCTGTCCTATGAATGCGGTGCCCATACAAAATCTTTGCATTACCACTTATAAATGGGTCCATTCTACATATTATCCACAGTGACAATGCTATAAACTCACTGAATTATAAAAAGAGGGCATATTAGTGGGGATGTATGCACAGCAGTCTTGGTAAATCCGTACCTCTCAACTGTCTTGGTCAGGGTCTGTTTAGGGAGTGCCGGGCACTCCCCCAAAATGTAAAAAATGGGTCATGTTGCTCAGTCCTGCCCCCTCCAGCCATTTTCTGGAGCGGTCGCCACCTCGGGTGCGGAAGGTCCCACTTCCCACCCTAGAAAATTTGGGAGGTATGGTGTCAGTGTTATTCATTATTACTTGCTGCTAATTATGCTGATTACAGGAGGCACGTAGAAGAATGACTCATGTCTGCACCCAAATAGTCCAGGGTCAAACTGTATCCAGGGTTGTGGTGAGTCCTGGGTTCTACTTAGCTCTGTAATACAGAATATTAGATCATGTACATTTCAATGTATCCTGCATTGATATAACTAAATTAGCATATATTAAAATAAGGAGGGGAAATGATAATATTTGCTGTTTGTATGTGTTTGCTGTGTTGTATTAGGCACAAGTGCTGCAGTTTACAGAGAAAGGAAATGTTAGTGAGGGTGAGAGGCAATGGGGGAAATTTATACCCCTTTTACACCGCCGAAAAATCCGGGTCAGCGGCGGGTCAGACCCGGATCATCGGCGGTGTAAATGGGGTATATCCGTGTCCATTTACACGGGTCCTCTACCCAGGTCCTGACCTGGGTAGAACCCGGATAGGACCCATGTAAAGGCCGGTGTAAATGGTCCCGCTGCGGGTGCAGGCACCCGCAGCGGGTCCACAGCGTGCAGCACTGGGGAAGCTGTCCCCAGGTGCTGGGAGAAGGGGGGTGTCTGCGGCTGCTGAGGGGAGGTGGGGGTACCTGTCAGCCTGTGGTCGGAGCCGGAGGGGATGATGTGCGCCGCTGCTGCTGGTGAATCAGGCCCAATATCATACAACTGCGGGGGATGATGGTCCGAGCCGGAGGGATGATGTGCGCCGCTGCTGCTGTACCACCCCTCGGCAGCCGGTCCCTGCGGCGAATGGACAGTCAGTGTCGGCGGTCCCTCCAGCGCATGGGAACTAGTACTAGTTCCTATGCGCCGGAGGGACCCCCGCCACTGACTGTCCATTCGCCGCAGGAACTTCGCGACCCGCAGTTGTATGATATTGGGCCTGATTCACCAGCACATCATCCCCTCTGGCTCCGACCATCATCGACCGCAGTTGTATGATATTGGGCCTGATTCAGAAGCAGAGGGGGCAGCGCACATCATCCTCTCAGGCTCCGACCTCAGGCTGACAGGTACCCCCACCTCCCATCATCAGCCGCAGAAATCCCCCTTCTCCCAGCACCCCATGGGGCAGCTTCCCCCTCTACCCCTTCAGAATTTTTATTTAAGTAGTACTGGCAACAAGCAATTTCACCCCCCTTGGCAACGAGCAAGCATTTTTTATGACATCCACAAGGAAAGGCAGTGCTGACCCAGGTTCAGTATAAATGGTGCAGACCCAGGTCCGACCCAGGTCGAAGTGCTGTGTAAATGGAGTATAAAGCAGGGTCAGACCCTGGAAACTCCAGCGTTCAAAGACCAGGGTCGGACCAGGGTTTTTGGTGTAAAAGGGGTATTACTAAGATATGTATTCTACTTCACATGTGTTGTTGCTATGGGCAACCAATCAGAATCTACTTCTTTATTTAGCACCCTCTAGAAGATAGTAGACAGGATCTGATTGGTTGCCCATAGCAACATCACATGGGAAGTAGAATACACATCTTAGTAAATTTCCCCCAATAATGTAACTTACATAAATCATTTTTTGTTTATTAGGACAGTGTTTGTTTTTATTTTATTTATCATGGCAGTGTTTTCTTATTTATTTGTTTGTTTATTGGGGCAATGTTTTGGTTGTTTAATTTTGTCTTTCTTAATTTTTCACTTCCATATATAACTTAAGGTGCCCATACACGGTACAATTATTGTATACAATTTAGACTCTTTGCTTTGCAAAACGGATGTGATGCGCTGCAAATGAGCAATCTAGTACAAAAAGTATGTGCAGGACATGTACATTTTTGTGCTGTGCGATGTGATGTACATGGGAGCGCGCATCACATGACACCCATTCAATTGTACCTCTCGGCGGCCCTGGGTATGGTTAGGGTTAGCAGCTCTTCCAACACACCCATGAGGTGGCTGCTGAATGTCGTTTTTTTATGGGGTATCGCCAGTAGCCCTATTCCCCAGATGGATTTTCTGTTCAGGTTTATAATGACTTGGGTCCAATGGGTATGAGAGCTGCAACAATAATGGTCCATCAGGAACAGTTGGAATATATTGGAGCTCACCCTTAAACCTTCATACAATGGGCGCGACCCTATTGCGTCTGTGGATTACATTCAGCACTGATGTTCTAACCCGTCTTATCAGTCGTTGCCACCAGAAGCGTGCGGTCTGATCACGGATCTCTTTCTGCTGATGCTGCAGGTCTTTCAGTTCAGCGGCTTTTGGCTTTATTTCAGCACTTAGTTCTTTTTCATGGTGTTCTATGGCCTGTACGGTGTCATTGGGAAGAGATTCTACCACTTCCTCCAGTTGGGCATTGGTCTCTGCAACCAAACTGCCACCATCTCCTTCCCCGGTGTCACCTTCAGGCCCATCAGTGGCATTGGTGTCCCTTTCTGCTCTCTCATCGAGGGTCCACATTGCATAGTACTCCATCTGCATTTCCATCCAGCCATTTTGAGGAGCATAGCGGTCAAAGCGATGCATGATAGTCTCGCCGAACATTGAAATCTCCACTTTTCCATTCTCTCTGGTCACCATGAGAGTTTCCTCCTCGGTTGCTGGAGCCGTCGCTGGTCTAAGCTCATAGAAATGCTCACCGCTTTGTTGTTCTCCCAGATCTTCGGTCATAGTTCCGGAAAAAACAGTCTTATTAGCGGGTGGTAGTTCCTCATTATATTCTTCTTCATCCATCCACGGAATGCTAGATTCCCCCGAGCTGTCATTAGAGGAATCCATATCAATATTTTTTAACTTGATGCGAATTACTATAAAAGCAAACGCCAAGTAATAGCTGCTAACTCTGTACAGTGAGTAATAGATGCTAACTTGTTAGTGAGTCTACAGCAAAGATACCTGTCTGTGCAGTGAGCTAGGTTATGTAGCACAAAGCCATTGTGACATCATAATGACATCACAATAACAGCCTGTCACTCTGCATATATTGTTGTTGTCAATAAAGTTTAATATTAAAAAAAAAAAAGAAACATTGGAATAAACTAAGTTTTCTGTCATATACATGATCTAATAATGTATTTTATATGGACATACAGTATTGTACTGAGGCCGATCACCATGGCACTACTAATTTACACAAACTCTGGCTGTAAGAGGCGAGGAGAGTACAGTAAGCCTGTCCTATGAATGCGGTGCCCATACAAAATCTTTGCATTACCACTTATAAATGGGTCCATTCTACATATTATCCACAGTGACAATGCTATAAACTCACTGAATTATAAAAAGAGGGCATATTAGTGGGGATGTATGCACAGCAGTCTTGGTAAATCCGTACCTCTCAACTGTCTTGGTCAGGGTCTGTTTAGGGAGTGCCGGGCACTCCCCCAAAATGTAAAAAATGGGTCATGTTGCTCAGTCCTGTCCCCTCCAGCCATTTTCTGGAGCGGTCGCCACCTCGGGTGCGGAAG
Organism: Crinia signifera; assembly: GCF_055691185.1. Classification (NCBI taxonomy): domain Eukaryota; kingdom Metazoa; phylum Chordata; class Amphibia; order Anura; family Myobatrachidae; genus Crinia; species Crinia signifera. Next base: position 77,565,694 of record NC_139221.1, on the reverse strand, counting down.
GTCCCACTTCCCACCCTTGAAAATTTGGGAGGTATGGTGTCAGTGTTATTCATTATTACTTGCTGCTAATTATGCTGATTACAGGAGGCACGTAGAAGAATGACTCATGTCTGCACCCAAATAGTCCAGGGTCAAACTGTATCCAGGGTTGTGGTGAGTCCTGGGTTCTACTTAGCTCTGTAATACAGAATATTAGATCATGTACATTTCAATGTATCCTGCATTGATATAACTAAATTAGCATATATTAAAATAAGGAGGGGAAATGATAATATTTGCTGTTTGTATGTGTTTGCTGTGTTGTATTAGGCACAAGTGCTGCAGTTTACAGAGAAAGGAAATGTTAGTGAGGGTGAGAGGCAATGGGGGAAATTTATACCCCTTTTACACCGCCGAAAAATCCGGGTCAGCGGCGGGTCAGACCCGGATCATCGGCGGTGTAAATGGGGTATATCCGTGTCCATTTACACGGGTCCTCTACCCAGGTCCTGACCTGGGTAGAACCCGGATAGGACCCATGTAAAGGCCGGTGTAAATGGTCCCGCTGCGGGTGCAGGCACCCGCAGCGGGTCCACAGCGTGCAGCACTGGGGAAGCTGTCCCCAGGTGCTGGGAGAAGGGGGGTGTCTGCGGCTGCTGAGGGGAGGTGGGGGTACCTGTCAGCCTGCGGTCGGAGCCGGAGGGGATGATGTGCGCCGCTGCTGCTGGTGAATCAGGCCCAATATCATACAACTGCGGGGGATGATGGTCCGAGCCGGAGGGATGATGTGCGCCGCTGCTGCTGTACCACCCCTCGGCAGCCGGTCCCTGCAGCGAATGGACAGTCAGTGTCGGCGGTCCCTCCAGCGCATGGGAACTAGTACTAGTTCCTATGCGCCGGAGGGACCCCCGCCACTGACTGTCCATTCGCCGCAGGAACTTCGCGACCCGCAGTTGTATGATATTGGGCCTGATTCACCAGCACATCATCCCCTCTGGCTCCGACCATCATCGACCGCAGTTGTATGATATTGGGCCTGATTCAGAAGCAGAGGGGGCAGCGCACATCATCCTCTCAGGCTCCGACCTCAGGCTGACAGGTACCCCCACCTCCCATCATCAGCCGCAGAAATCCCCCTTCTCCCAGCACCCCATGGGGCAGCTTCCCCCCTCTACCCCTTCAGAATTTTTATTTAAGTAGTACTGGCAACAAGCAATTTCACCCCCCTTGGCAACGAGCAAGCATTTTTTATGACATCCACAAGGAAAGGCAGTGCTGACCCAGGTTCAGTATAAATGGTGCAGACCCAGGTCCGACCCAGGTCGAAGTGCTGTGTAAATGGAGTATAAAGCAGGGTCAGACCCTGGAAACTCCAGCGTTCAAAGACCAGGGTCGGACCAGGGTTTTTGGTGTAAAAGGGGTATTACTAAGATATGTATTCTACTTCACATGTGTTGTTGCTATGGGCAACCAATCAGAATCTACTTCTTTATTTAGCACCCTCTAGAAGATAGTAGACAGGATCTGATTGGTTGCCCATAGCAACATCACATGGGAAGTAGAATACACATCTTAGTAAATTTCCCCCAATAATGTAACTTACATAAATCATTTTTTGTTTATTAGGACAGTGTTTGTTTTTATTTTATTTATCATGGCAGTGTTTTCTTATTTATTTGTTTGTTTATTGGGGCAATGTTTTGGTTGTTTAATTTTGTCTTTCTTAATTTTTCACTTCCATATATAACTTAAGGTGCCCATACACGGTACAATTATTGTATACAATTTAGACTCTTTGCTTTGCAAAACGGATGTGATGCGCTGCAAATGAGCAATCTAGTACAAAAAGTATGTGCAGGACATGTACATTTTTGTGCTGTGCGATGTGATGTACATGGGAGCGCGCATCACATGACACCCATTCAATTGTACCTCTCGGCGGCCCTGGGTATGGTTAGGGTTAGCAGCTCTTCCAACACACCCATGAGGTGGCTGCTGAATGTCGTTTTTTTTATGGGGTATCGCCAGTAGCCCTATTCCCCAGATGGATTTTCTGTTCAGGTTTATAATGACTTGGGTCCAATGGGTATGAGAGCTGCAACAATAATGGTCCATCAGGAACAGTTGGAATATATTGGAGCTCACCCTTAAACCTTCATACAATGGGCGCGACCCTATTGCGTCTGTGGATTACATTCAGCACTGATGTTCTAACCCGTCTTATCAGTCGTTGCCACCAGAAGCGTGCGGTCTGATCACGGATCTCTTTCTGCTGATGCTGCAGGTCTTTCAGTTCAGCGGCTTTTGGCTTTATTTCAGCACTTAGTTCTTTTTCATGGTGTTCTATGGCCTGTACGGTGTCATTGGGAAGAGATTCTACCACTTCCTCCAGTTGGGCATTGGTCTCTGCAACCAAACTGCCACCATCTCCTTCCCCGGTGTCACCTTCAGGCCCATCAGTGGCATTGGTGTCCCTTTCTGCTCTCTCATCGAGGGTCCACATTGCATAGTACTCCATCTGCATTTCCATCCAGCCATTTTGAGGAGCATAGCGGTCAAAGCGATGCATGATAGTCTCGCCGAACATTGAAATCTCCACTTTTCCATTCTCTCTGGTCACCATGAGAGTTTCCTCCTCGGTTGCTGGAGCCGTCGCTGGTCTAAGCTCATAGAAATGCTCACCGCTTTGTTGTTCTCCCAGATCTTCGGTCATAGTTCCGGAAAAAACAGTCTTATTAGCGGGTGGTAGTTCCTCATTATATTCTTCTTCATCCATCCACGGAATGCTAGATTCCCCCGAGCTGTCATTAGAGGAATCCATATCAATATTTTTTAACTTGATGCGAATTACTATAAAAGCAAACGCCAAGTAATAGCTGCTAACTCTGTACAGTGAGTAATAGATGCTAACTGTCCAGTGAGTCTACAGCAAAGATACCTGTCTGTGCAGTGAGCTAGGTTATGTAGCACAAAGCCATTGTGACATCATAATGACATCACAATAACAGCCTGTCACTCTGCATATATTGTTGTTGTCAATAAAGTTTAATATTAAAAAAAAAAGAAACATTGGAATAAACTAAGTTTTCTGTCATATACATGATCTAATAATGTATTTTATATGGACATACAGTATTGTACTGAGGCCGATCACCATGGCACTACTAATTTACACAAACTCTGGCTGTAAGAGGCGAGGAGAGTACAGTAAGCCTGTCCTATGAATGCGGTGCCCATACAAAATCTTTGCATTACCACTTATAAATGGGTCCATTCTACATATTATCCACAGTGACAATGCTATAAACTCACTGAATTATAAAAAGAGGGCATATTAGTGGGGATGTATACACAGCAGTCTTGGTAAATCCGTACCTCTCAACTGTCTTGGTCAGGGTCTGTTTAGGGAGTGCCGGGCACTCCCCCAAAATGTAAAAAATGGGTCATGTTGCTCAGTCCTGCCCCCTCCAGCCATTTTCTGGAGCGGTCGCCACCTCGGGTGCGGAAGGTCCCACTTCCCACCCTTGGGAGGTATAGTGTCAGTGTTATTCATTATTACTTGCTGCTAATTATGCTGTTTACAGGAGGCACGTAGAAGAATGACTCATGTCTGCACCCAAATAGTCCAGGGTCAAACTGTATCCAGGGTTGTGGTGAGTCCTGGGTTCTACTTAGCTCTGTAATACAGAATATTAGATCATGTACATTTCAATGTATCCTGCATTGATATAACTAAATTAGCATATATTAAAATAAGGAGGGGAAATGATAATATTTGCTGTTTGTATGTGTTTGCTGTGTTGTATTAGGCACAAGTGCTGCAGTTTACAGAGAAAGGAAATGTTAGTGAGGGTGAGAGGCAATGGGGGAAATTTATACCCCTTTTACACCGCCGAAAAATCCGGGTCAGCGGCGGGTCAGACCCGGATCATCGGCGGTGTAAATGGGGTATATCCGTGTCCATTTACACGGGTCCTCTACCCAGGTCCTGACCTGGGTAGAACCCGGATAGGACCCATGTAAAGGCCGGTGTAAATGGTCCCGCTGCGGGTGCAGGCACCCGCAGCGGGTTCACAGCGTGCAGCACTGGGGAAGCTGTCCCCAGGTGCTGGGAGAAGGGGGGTGTCTGCGGCTGCTGAGGGGAGGTGGGGGTACCTGTCAGCCTGCGGTCGGAGCCGGAGGGGATGATGTGCGCCGCTGCTGCTGGTGAATCAGGCCCAATATCATACAACTGCGGGGGATGATGGTCCGAGCCGGAGGGATGATGTGCGCCGCTGCTGCTGTACCACCCCTCGGCAGCCGGTCCCTGCGGCGAATGGACAGTCAGTGTCGGCGGTCCCTCCAGCGCATGGGAACTAGTACTAGTTCCTATGCGCCGGAGGGACCCCCGCCACTGACTGTCCATTCGCCGCAGGAACTTCGCGACCCGCAGTTGTATGATATTGGGCCTGATTCACCAGCACATCATCCCCTCTGGCTCCGACCATCATCGACCGCAGTTGTATGATATTGGGCCTGATTCAGAAGCAGAGGGGGCAGCGCACATCATCCTCTCAGGCTCCGACCTCAGGCTGACAGGTACCCCCACCTCCCATCATCAGCCGCAGAAATCCCCCTTCTCCCAGCACCCCATGGGGCAGCTTCCCCCCTCTACCCCTTCAGAATTTTTATTTAAGTAGTACTGGCAACAAGCAATTTCACCCCCCTTGGCAACGAGCAAGCATTTTTTATGACATCCACAAGGAAAGGCAGTGCTGACCCAGGTTCAGTATAAATGGTGCAGACCCAGGTCGACGTGCTGTGTAAATGGAGTATAAAGCAGGGTCAGACCCTGGAAACTCCAGCGTTCAAAGACCAGGGTTTTTGGTGTAAAAGGGGTATTACTAAGATATGTATTCTACTTCACATGTGTTGTTGCTATGGGCAACCAATCAGAATCTACTTCTTTATTTAGCACCCTCTAGAAGATAGTAGACAGGATCTGATTGGTTGCCCATAGCAACATCACATGGAAAGTAGAATACACATCTTAGTAAATTTCCCCCAATAATGTAACTTACATAAATAATTTTTTGTTTATTAGGACAGTGTTTGTTTTTATTTTATTTATCATGGCAGTGTTTTGTTATTTATTTGTTTGTTTATTGGGGCAATGTTTTGGTTGTTTAATTTTGTCTTTCTTAATTTTTCACTTCCATATATAACTTAAGGTGCCCATACACGGTACAATTATTGTATACAATTTAGACTCTTTTGCAGCGCATCACATCCGTTTTGCAAAGCAATGAGCAATCTAGTACAAAAAGTATGTGCAGGACATGTACATTTTTGTGCTGTGCGATGTGATGTACATGGGAGCGCGCATCACATGACACCCATTCAATTGTACCTCTCGGCGGCCCTGGGTATGGTTAGGGTTAGCAGCTCTTCCAACACACCCATGAGGTGGCTGCTGAATGTCGTTTTTTTTATGGGGTATCGCCAGTAGCCCTATTCCCCAGATGGATTTTCTGTTCAGGTTTATAATGACTTGGGTCCAATGGGTATGAGAGCTGCAACAATAATGGTCCATCAGGAACAGTTGGAATATATTGGAGCTCACCCTTAAACCTTCATACAATGGGCGCGACCCTATTGCGTCTGTGGATTACATTCAGCACTGATGTTCTAACCCGTCTTATCAGTCGTTGCCACCAGAAGCGTGCGGTCTGATCACGGATCTCTTTCTGCTGATGCTGCAGGTCTTTCAGTTCAGCGGCTTTTGGCTTTATTTCAGCACTTAGTTCTTTTTCATGGTGTTCTATGGCCTGTACGGTGTCATTGGAAAGAGATTCTACCACTTCCTCCAGTTGGGCATTGGTCTCTGCAACCAAACTGCCACCATCTCCTTCCCCGGTGTCACCTTCAGGCCCATCAGTGGCATTGGTGTCCCTTTCTGCTCTCTCATCGAGGGTCCACATTGCATAGTACTCCATCTGCATTTCCATCCAGCCATTTTGAGGAGCATAGCGGTCAAAGCGATGCATGATAGTCTCGCCGAACATTGAAATCTCCACTTTTCCATTCTCTCTGGTCACCATGAGAGTTTCCTCCTCGGTTGCTGGAGCCGTCGCTGGTCTAAGCTCATAGAAATGCTCACCGCTTTGTTGTTCTCCCAGATCTTCGGTCATAGTTCCGGAAAAAACAGTCTTATTAGCGGGTGGTAGTTCCTCATTATATTCTTCTTCATCCATCCACGGAATGCTAGATTCCCCCGAGCTGTCATTAGAGGAATCCATATCAATATTTTTTAACTTGATGCAAATTACTATAAAGGAAACGCCAAGTAATAGCTGCTAACTCTGTACAGTGAGTAATAGATGCTAACTGTCCAGTGAGTCTACAGCAAAGACACCTGTCTGTGCAGTGAGCTAGGTTATGTAGCACAAAGCCATTGTGACATCATAATGACATCACAATAACAGCCTGTCACTCTGCATATATTGTTGTTGTCAATAAAGTTTAATATTAAAAAAAAAAAGAAACATTGGAATAAACTAAGTTTTCTGTCATATACATGATCTAATAATGTATTTTAAATGGACATACAGTATTGTACTGAGGCCGATCACCATGGCACTACTAATTTACACAAACTCTGGCTGTAAGAGGCGAGGAGAGTACAGTAAGCCTGTCCTATGAATGCGGTGCCCATACAAAATCTTTGCATTACCACTTATAAATGGGTCCATTCTACATATTATCCACAGTGACAATGCTATAAACTCACTGAATTATAAAAAGAGGGCATATTAGTGGGGATGTATGCACAGCAGTCTTGGTAAATCCGTACCTCTCAACTGTCTTGGTCAGGGTCTGTTTAGGGAGTGCCGGGCACTCCCCCAAAATGTAAAAAATGGGTCATGTTGCTCAGTCCTGCCCCCTCCAGCCATTTTCTGGAGCGGTCGCCACCTCGGGTGCGGAAGGTCCCACTTCCCACCCTAGAAAATTTGGGAGGTATGGTGTCAGTGTTATTCATTATTACTTGCTGCTAATTATGCTGATTACAGGAGGCACGTAGAAGAATGACTCATGTCTGCATCCAAATAGTCCAGGGTCAAACTGTATCCAGGGTTGTGGTGAGTCCTGGGTTCTACTTAGCTCTGTAATACAGAATATTAGATCATGTACATTTCAATGTATCCTGCATTGATATAACTAAATTAGCATATATTAAAATAAGGAGGGGAAATGATAATATTTGCTGTTTGTATGTGTTTGCTGTGTTGTATTAGGCACAAGTGCTGCAGTTTACAGAGAAAGGAAATGTTAGTGAGGGTGAGAGGCAATGGGGGAAATTTATACCCCTTTTACACCGCCGAAAAATCCGGGTCAGCGGCGGGTCAGACCCGGATCATCGGCGGTGTAAATGGGGTATATCCGTGTCCATTTACACGGGTCCTCTACCCAGGTCCTGACCTGGGTAGAACCCGGATAGGACCCATGTAAAGGCCGGTGTAAATGGTCCCGCTGCTGGTGCAGGCACCCGCAGCGGGTCCACAGCGTGCAGCACTGGGGAAGCTGTCCCCAGGTGCTGGGAGAAGGGGGGTGTCTGCGGCTGCTGAGGGGAGGTGGGGGTACCTGTCAGCCTGCGGTCGGAGCCGGAGGGGATGATGTGCGCCGCTGCTGCTGGTGAATCAGGCCCAATATCATACAACTGCGGGGGATGATGGTCCGAGCCGGAGGGATGATGTGCGCCGCTGCTGCTGTACCACCCCTCGGCAGCCGGTCCCTGCGGCGAATGGACAGTCAGTGTCGGAGGTCCCTCCAGCGCATGGGAACTAGTACTAGTTCCTATGCGCCGGAGGGACCCCCGCCACTGACTGTCCATTCGCCGCAGGAACTTCGCGACCCGCAGTTGTATGATATTGGGCCTGATTCACCAGCACATCATCCCCTCTGGCTCCGACCATCATCGACCGCAGTTGTATGATATTGGGCCTGATTCAGAAGCAGAGGGGGCAGCGCACATCATCCTCTCAGGCTCCGACCTCAGGCTGACAGGTACCCCCACCTCCCATCAGCAGCCGCAGAAACCCCCCTTCTCCCAGCACCCCATGGGGCAGGTTCCCCCCTCTACCCCTTCAGAATTTTTATTTAAGTAGTACTGGCAACAAGCAATTTGACCCCCCTTGGCAACGAGCAAGCATTTTTTATGACATCCACAAGGAAAGGCAGTGCTGACCCAGGTTCAGTATAAATGGTGCAGACCCAGGTCCGACCCAGGTCGAAGTGCTGTGTAAATGGAGTATAAAGCAGGGTCAGACCCTGGAAACTCCAGCGTTCAAAGACCAGGGTTTTTGGTGTAAAAGGGGTATTACTAAGATATGTATTCTACTTCACATGTGTTGTTGCTATGGGCAACCAATCAGAATCTACTTCTTTATTTAGCACCCTCTAGAAGATAGTAGACAGGATCTGATTGGTTGCCCATAGCAACATCACATGGGAAGTAGAATACACATCTTAGTAAATTTCCCCCAATAATGTAACTTACATAAATCATTTTTTGTTTATTAGGACAGTGTTTGTTTTTATTTTATTTATCATGGCAGTGTTTTCTTATTTATTTGTTTGTTTATTGGGGCAATGTTTTGGTTGTTTAATTTTGTCTTTCTTAATTTTTCACTTCCATATATAACTTAAGGTGCCCATACACGGTACAATTATTGTATACAATTTAGACTCTTTTGCAGCGCATCACATCCGTTTTGCAAAGCAATGAGCAATCTAGTACAAAAAGTATGTGCAGGACATGTACATTTTTGTGCTGTGCGATGTGATGTACATGGGAGCGCGCATCACATGACACCCATTCAATTGTACCTCTCGGCGGCCCCTGGGTATGGTTAGGGTTAGCAGCTCTTCCAACACACCCATGAGGTGGCTGCTGAATGTCGTTTTTTTTATGGGGTATCGCCAGTAGCCCTATTCCCCAGATGGATTTTCTGTTCAGGTTTATAATGACTTGGGTCCAATGGGTATGAGAGCTGCAACAATAATGGTCCATCAGGAACAGTTGGAATATATTGGAGCTCACCCTTAAACCTTCATACAATGGGCGCGACCCTATTGCGTCTGTGGATTACATTCAGCACTGATGTTCTAACCCGTCTTATCAGTCGTTGCCACCAGAAGCGTGCGGTCTGATCACGGATCTCTTTCTGCTGATGCTGCAGGTCTTTCAGTTCAGCGGCTTTTGGCTTTATTTCAGCACTTAGTTCTTTTTCATGGTGTTCTATGGCCTGTACGGTGTCATTGGGAAGAGATTCTACCACTTCCTCCAGTTGGGCATTGGTCTCTGCAACCAAACTGCCACCATCTCCTTCCCCGGTGTCACCTTCAGGCCCATCAGTGGCATTGGTGTCCCTTTCTGCTCTCTCATCGAGGGTCCACATTGCATAGTACTCCATCTGCATTTCCATCCAGCCATTTTGAGGAGCATAGCGGTCAAAGCGATGCATGATAGTCTCGCCGAACATTGAAATCTCCACTTTTCCATTCTCTCTGGTCACCATGAGAGTTTCCTCCTCGGTTGCTGGAGCCGTCGCTGGTCTAAGCTCATAGAAATGCTCACCGCTTTGTTGTTCTCCCAGATCTTCGGTCATAGTTCCGGAAAAAACAGTCTTATTAGCGGGTGGTAGTTCCTCATTATATTCTTCTTCATCCATCCACGGAATGCTAGATTCCCCCGAGCTGTCATTAGAGGAATCCATATCAATATTTTTTAACTTGATGCGAATTACTATAAAAGCAAACGCCAAGTAATAGCTGCTAACTCTGTACAGTGAGTAATAGATGCTAACTGTCCAGTGAGTCTACAGTAAAGATACCTGTCTGTGCAGTGAGCTAGGTTATGTAGCACAAAGCCATTGTGACATCATAATGACATCACAATAACAGCCTGTCACTCTGCATATATTGTTGTTGTCAATAAAGTTTAATATTAAAAAAAAAAGAAACATTGGAATAAACTAAGTTTTCTGTCATATACATGATCTAATAATGTATTTTAAATGGACATACAGTATTGTACTGAGGCCGATCACCATGGCACTACTAATTTACACAAACTCTGGCTGTAAGAGGCGAGGAGAGTACAGTAAGCCTGTCCTATGAATGCGGTGCCCATACAAAATCTTTGCATTACCACTTATAAATGGGTCCATTCTACATATTATCCACAGTGACAATGCTATAAACTCACTGAATTATAAAAAGAGGGCATATTAGTGGGGATGTATGCACAGCAGTCTTGGTAAATCCGTACCTCTCAACTGTCTTGGTCAGGGTCTGTTTAGGGAGTGCCGGGCACTCCCCCAAAATGTAAAAAATGGGTCATGTTGCTCAGTCCTGCCCCCTCCAGCCATTTTCTGGAGCGGTCGCCACCTCGGGTGCGGAAGGTCCCACTTCCCACCCTAGAAAATTTGGGAGGTATGGTGTCAGTGTTATTCATTATTACTTGCTGCTAATTATGCTGATTACAGGAGGCACGTAGAAGAATGACTCATGTCTGCACCCAAATAGTCCAGGGTCAAACTGTATCCAGGGTTGTGGTGAGTCCTGGGTTCTACTTAGCTCTGTAATACAGAATATTAGATCATGTACATTTCAATGTATCCTGCATTGATATAACTAAATTAGCATATATTAAAATAAGGAGGGGAAATGATAATATTTGCTGTTTGTATGTGTTTGCTGTGTTGTATTAGGCACAAGTGCTGCAGTATACAGAGAAAGGAAATGTTAGTGAGGGTGAGAGGCAATGGGGGAAATTTATACCCCTTTTACACCGCCGAAAAATCCGGGTCAGCGGCGGGTCAGACCCGGATCATCGGCGGTGTAAATGGGGTATATCCGTGTCCATTTACACGGGTCCTCTACCCAGGTCCTGACCTGGGTAGAACCCGGATAGGACCCATGTAAAGGCCGGTGTAAATGGTCCCGCTGCTGGTGCAGGCACCCGCAGCGGGTCCACAGCGTGCAGCACTGGGGAAGCTGTCCCCAGGTGCTGGGAGAAGGGGGGTGTCTGCGGCTGCTGAGGGGAGGTGGGGGTACCTGTCAGCCTGCGGTCGGAGCCGGAGGGGATGATGTGCGCCGCTGCTGCTGGTGAATCAGGCCCAATATCATACAACTGCGGGGGATGATGGTCCGAGCCGGAGGGATGATGTGCGCCGCTGCTGCTGTACCACCCCTCGGCATCCGGTCCCTGCGGCGAATGGACAGTCAGTGTCGGAGGTCCCTCCAGCGCATGGGAACTAGTACTAGTTCCTTTGCGCCGGAGGGACCCCCACCACTGACTGTCCATTCGCCGCAGGAACTTCGCGACCCGCAGTTGTATGATATTGGGCCTGATTCACCAGCACATCATCCCCTCTGGCTCCGACCATCATCGAAATCAGTTGTATGATATTGGGCCTGATTCAGGAGCAGAGGGGGCAGCGCACATCATCCTCTCAGGCTCCGACCTCAGGCTGACAGGTACCCCCACCTCCCATCAGCAGCCGCAGAAACCCCCCTTCTCCCAGCACCCCATGGGGCAGCTTCCCCCCTCTACCCCTTCAGAATTTTTATTTAAGTAGTACTGGCAACAAGCAATTTGACCCCCCTTGGCAACGAGCAAGCATTTTTTATGACATCCACAAGGAAAGGCAGTGCTGACCCAGGTTCAGTATAAATGGTGCAGACCCAGGTCCGACCCAGGTCGAAGTGCTGTGTAAATGGAGTATAAAGCAGGGTCAGACCCTGGATACTCCAGCGTTCAAAGACCAGGGTTTTTGGTGTAAAAGGGGTATTACTAAGATATGTATTCTACTTCACATGTGTTGTTGCTATGGGCAACCAATCAGAATCTACTTCTTTATTTAGCACCCTCTAGAACTGGGGTAGCCAACCCTAGTCCTCGAGAGCTACCAACAGTGCATGTTTTGCAGGTCTCCTCACAGAATCACAAGTGAGCTAATTAGCTCCATCTGTGGATCTTTTAAAATGTGTCTGTGATTTATGAGTGCAGCTGTGCAGCAGCTAGGTTGTCTGGAAAATGTGCACTGTTTGTAGCTCTCGAGGGCTAGGGTTGGCTACCACTGCTCTAGAAGATAGTAGACAGGATCTGATTGGTTGCCCATAGCAACATCACATGGGAAGTAGAATACACATCTTAGTAAATTTCCCCCAATAATGTAACTTACATAAATCATTTTTTGTTTATTAGGACAGTGTTTGTTTTTATTTTATTTATCATGGCAGTGTTTTCTTATTTATTTGTTTGTTTATTGGGGCAATGTTTTGGTTGTTTAATTTTGTCTTTCTTAATTTTTCACTTCCATATATAACTTAAGGTGCCCATACACGGTACAATTATTGTATACAATTTAGACTCTTTTGCAGCGCATCACATCCGTTTTGCAAAGCAATGAGCAATCTAGTACAAAAAGTATGTGCAGGACATGTACATTTTTGTGCTGTGCGATGTGATGTACATGGGAGCGCGCATCACATGACACCCATTCAATTGTACCTCTCGGCGGCCCTGGGTATGGTTAGGGTTAGCAGCTCTTCCAACACACCCATGAGGTGGCTGCTGAATGTCATTTTTTTTATGGGGTATCGCCAGTAGCCCTATTCCCCAGATGGATTTTCTGTTCAGGTTTATAATGACTTGGGTCCAATGGGTATGAGAGCTGCAACAATAATGGTCCATCAGGAACAGTTGGAATATATTGGAGCTCACCCTTAAACCTTCATACAATGGGCGCGACCCTATTGCGTCTGTGGATTACATTCAGCACTGATGTTCTAACCCGTCTTATCAGTCGTTGCCACCAGAAGCGTGCGGTCTGATCACGGATCTCTTTCTGCTGATGCTGCAGGTCTTTCAGTTCAGCGGCTTTTGGCTTTATTTCAGCACTTAGTTCTTTTTCATGGTGTTCTATGGCCTGTACGGTGTCATTGGGAAGAGATTCTACCACTTCCTCCAGTTGGGCATTGGTCTCTGCAACCAAACTGCCACCATCTCCTTCCCCGGTGTCACCTTCAGGCCCATCAGTGGCATTGGTGTCCCTTTCTGCTCTCTCATCGAGGGTCCACATTGCATAGTACTCCATCTGCATTTCCATCCAGCCATTTTGAGGAGCATAGTGGTCAAAGCGATGCATGATAGTCTCGCCGAACATTGAAATCTCCACTTTTCCATTCTCTCTGGTCACCATGAGAGTTTCCTCCTCGGTTGCTGGAGCCGTCGCTGGTCTAAGCTCATAGAAATGCTCACCGCTTTGTTGTTCTCCCAGATCTTCGGTCATAGTTCCGGAAAAAACAGTCTTATTAGCGGGTGGTAGTTCCTCATTATATTCTTCTTCATCCATCCACGGAATGCTAGATTCCCCTGAGCTGTCATTAGAGGAATCCATATCAATATTTCTTCTACGATCCCATGGCAGCCTACACATTGGGATATCTTCCCCTTCCTCGTAGTTAGACAGGTTACTTTTTTTCCAGACCCCTCCCTCCTGGGTATAAATCCCTGCTCCTCCCCTCTCCTGGTGTCTTTTTTTCCTGTCTCCTTGTTTAGTTAGAGGCAGGAGGTTACTTTACTTTGGGCTCACCTTTAGAATCAGGAGGTCACTCTGGGTGGTTGCAGCATGGAAGCGTGGCTCTGAGGAGTTTCTGTCCATATGGTCTGCGGAGCAAATGGGAGCATGGTTGTCTGTAAGTCTCCGCTTCTAAATTCAAAGCACCTAGCAGCATGGACGCAGTCAGCAGCAGCCGGCACGCCAGAGTCCCCTGTTACAAACGGCCGCATGGACTACAGAATCCAGGAAGCATAGCGCTTGCGCGCACTTCCGGGTTCGGCGGAGGCTCGGGACTACGTTTCCCAGAATCCTTGGCGCGAGAGGAGCACTTCCGGTTTCCGGTATAGCGTCTGCACGCTTCCCGGCGCGCTCTGCTATGGGGTTTAAAAGGCTGCTAGAGACTGTCATTTCTGAGGCAGTGCAGCAGCGTTTATCCAGGAGAAGACGGCGGAATGGTAGGACACTGACAGTTTTCTACCTTACATTACTTGCATGCTGGCCGGATTATTGATGGGCTTTTGTCCATACAGATGTCTGATGCTGTTGAGATGGAGCTGCCTTCCCCCATTAGAGAGGATAGTGCCCCTGTGAGGTGAGCCTGTGTTTTATTTGCTTGAGGAAGTGTAGGAACTTATTTCAGTGTTAGTGATAGGCTTTCCTATTTTTCTTATTGTCTTAGTGTGCCTGCTGGAGCTAAGAAAAAGACAAAAAAGAAGAATACTACTGTAAAGTGCATGGCCTGTGATAAAGTCATAGATGCAGAGTTGGGCAATACTATATGTGAAGATTGTGAGCCCCAAACAGAACCACAGGATAGTCATGCTAAAATGTTGAAAGACCTTATGGATTGGATGAGGCAATCCTTTGTATCCAAAGAAGAGTTTGTGGAAAGCCAGGGAGCTAAGAGATCTAGAGACCAAGCAGGACTCGCATATGATTTAAATAATTCTTCTGATGATGGTGATGCAAATAATTCCTCTGATGAGCCCGGAGAAATTAAAGAGGATGTCAGGGCATTTAACTTTGACACAGTTGAATATATTTTAAAACATATTTACAAGTCTATGAAGGTGAAAGAGACTGTTACGCCCGCTGAAGGGGCAGATTTATTGTTTGAAGATAGATCCAAAAAGGGTCGGTTTTTTCCTGTACATCGTATTATGAAGGAGACTATTGCTAAGGAATGGTCAAACCTGGATAAGAAACAGGGGAGACTTTTTCGAGTAGATAAAATGTACCCTATAAAAGAGGAGGAATTCCTTAAATGGTGTGAAATTCCAAAAATAGACGCAGCAGTAGCGGAGGTGACGTCCCGCACAACGCTGCCCCTTGAGGATGGGGCCTCATTCAAGGATCCTATGGATCGAAGGATGGAGGGTTCCCTAAAAAAGCTGCATCTCTCTACAGCAGTATCCCTTAAGACAGGGGTGGCCTTAGCTTCGGTGGCCAGAGCTTTAAGAATGTGGTGTAATGCGCTTCATACAGATATTGAAGAAAAAATTTCAAGACAGTATATACTGAAAAACCTTGAGGTCATTCAGAAATCGGTGGAATTCCTGTGTGAGGCGACCATAGATGTAACCTCATTCGCAGCGAGAGCTATGTCGGCGGGTGTGGCGACTAGGAGGGCATTATGGTTGCGATCCTGGTCGGCAGACTCAAATTCCAAGAATCGTCTGGTTTCCCTGCCCTTTGAGGGGTCCTTTCTGTTCGGCACCAAGCTAGATGCTCTGATACACAGATTGACAGGAGGGAAGTCTCTGAAACTCCCTCAAGATAAGAAGAATAAATTCCCATATCCTGGGAACCCAAAACAGATGTTTAGAGAAGCCAAGTCCTATAGGCCTGGTAGGCCATATAGCCAGAGAGGCACCTTTGCGAACTCCAGGCAGTCCTTTCGCCAGAACTATAGAAGGTCCGGAAGGCAATGACAATCAAAGTGTGCCCCCAGTGGGAGCCCGATTGTTACAATTCCCACAAGTTTGGGATACAGTGATCCAGGACAGTTGGGTTCAAAGAATAGTCCGAGACGGTTATTTGTTGGAATTCAGCCGAATTCCCAGAAGCAATTATTTCATACGGTCAAGGAGACCAAGATCTGCACTAGAAGAAAGAGAATTGAGAAAGATTGTGAACAATCTTCTGACTATCAAGGCCATAGAACATGTTCCAGAAGACCAGAAGGAGAAGGGAATGTATTCCAATCTGTTCCTGGTAGAAAAGAGCACGGGGGGGTTCAGGACTATTATAGACCTAAGACAGTTAAATCAATACCTAGAGGTGAAGAAATTTCGCATGGAAACGATGAGAACTATAACAGCAGGCATAAGAAAAGGGGATTTTATGGTATCCCTCGATCTGAAGGACGCTTACTATCATATACCGATTCACCCTCAACATCGGAAGTTCCTCAGGTTCGCTATAGAGCAAAGACATTACCAATTCACATGCCTACCCTTTGGGCTCGCCTCCTCCCCGAGAGTGTTCACGAAGGTGCTTGTCACCTTAATAGCAGTCTTAAGAAAGAAAGGGGTCCTTCTCTGGCCTTACCTGGACGACATTCTCATTGCAGCATCTTCCAAGCAGGTGCTATGCGAAAACCTACAACTAGTGGTCAATTTCCTACAGACGCATGGTTGGATATTGAACCTACAGAAGAGCCAATTGAAACCCACTCAAAGGATCAAGTTCCTCGGGGTCATCATAGATTCAGTAAAATTCCAGATTTCCCTGTCAGAGGAGAGATGTGGGAAGATCAAAGAACTTTCCCTTTCCTTGATCAAATCAAGGACAACCTCATTACAAACATGTCTCAGTCTATTAGGGATGATGTCCTCCACCATAGGGGTTGTTCCGTGGGCCCAATGGAGAATGAGAACACTCCAATGGACAATTCTTCCTTTTCTGAAAAGAAACACAAACAGGTCCCAGAAAGTAAACCTGTCGTTAAGAGTAAAGAAGTCTCTTTCCTGGTGGGCAAGCGCTATGTTCAAAGACCGAGCAACTCCCCTACAGTCACCGAAGTTTCAGGTAGTCACCACCGATGCGAGCCAGTCAGGTTGGGGGGCCCACTGCGAGGGGGAAGCAACACAAGGGGTATGGTCGAAAGAAGAGAGCATGAGGTCGTCAAATTGGAGAGAAGCCGAGGCGGTCTGGAGAGCGGTGAGGGCTTTTTCTCAGAAACTCAAAAGAACGCACTTGAGGGTCTTCTCCGACAATACCTCTGTGGTAGCATATATAAACCACCAGGGTGGTACCAGGAGCAAGTCTATCATGGAGGTGGTTGCGAAAATTCTAACCTGGGCAGAGGAGAATGTGGATTCGATCACAGCCATTTATGTACCAGGAAAACAGAATCTCCTAGCAGACTTCCTCAGCCGGAACGAAGTTCTCCCGGGAGAATGGGAGCTGAACGGGAGAATATTCAAAGAGGTGACCGTTCGGTTCGGCACACCCGAAGTAGACCTCATGGCCACTCATCTGAACAGGAAGGTGAAGACTTACTGTTCAAGGTTTTGTCTGCCACAGACCTCAGCGGTGGATGCCTTTTCCATACAATGGACGTGCAGTCTGGGTTATGTATTTCCCCCGTTTCCCTTGATCCACAAGGTACTAAGGAAGATCATGGACGACGGAGTTCAAGTGATAGTTATCCTTCCCTTCTGGCCCCGAAGGGCCTGGTTTGCGACGGTACTGAGGCTAGCAGTACAAGCGCCATGGACCCTGCCAATAACTCCAGACCTTCTATTGCAAGGGCAGATGTGGCACCCAGATCCAGCAGCCTTAGCTTTGACGGCGTGGAAATTGAAAGGAGCCATTTGAGACGAAAGGGCCTCTCAGAACAGGTAATCACGCTTTTGCTCCAAGCAAGAAAGAAAGTATCTTCAACGGCCTATTACAGAGTATGGCGTACTTTTATTAATTGGAGAGGGTCGAAAGAATCTATACAGGAAGTCCCAACTTCTGAAGTTTTACTTTTCCTACATAAAGGGTTTATGGATGGATTGGCCAATTCGACGTTGAAGGTACAGATCTCAGCCTTAAGTATTCTGTTAGAAAGGAAGCTGGCGGAGGATCAACTTGTCATCAGGTTTTGTAACGCAATAAAGAGAATGAGACCCCCAATAAGGGCTCTTGTGGCCGCTTGGGACCTAAATTTGTTGCTGAAAGCATTAATGAAGTCTCCGTTTGAACCGTTAGGGGAAATTTCCCTGAAATACTTGACCTGGAAAACTGTGTTTCTGGTTGCTATCACGTCTGCAAGAAGAGTGAGCGAGCTGCAAGCTCTCTGGGCGGAAGAACCCTATCTGAAAATTCTAGCAGACAGGATTGTTCTAAGAACCAACCCACATTTTCTCCCAAAAATTGTTTCCGAGTTCCATCTCAACCAGGAGATTTTGCTACCGACTTTCTATCCTGAACCCAAGGACAAGGAAGAAGAGGCCTTACATAATTTAGATGTGGTAAGAAGTATTACGACATACTTAGAAAGAACAGAAGAATTCAGGAAAGTGAAAAGTTTATTTGTAATCCCGGACGGGGCCAGGAAAGGGCTTACGCCTTCCAAGCAGACTATCGCAAGATGGATAAGGGAAATCATCTCGTTTGTGTATAAATTGGAGGGGAAAGAAGTCCCGGCGATCATCAAGGCACACTCCACCAGGGCCACTGCTACATCATGGGCTTTGAAGGCGAAGGCGTCGATCAAGGAGTTATGTGACGCTGCTACATGGTCCTCAAGTCATACCTTTTCTAGACACTATGAGCTGAATGTGTCTGCTCCTCAATTCGGAGGAAAAGTTCTAAATAGTGTAATAGATGATTAAAATCGTTACAAGAACTTGAATTTGGCCCTCCCTTGTATTTTTAGCTTTGGTATTTCCCAATGTGTAGGCTGCCATGGGATCGTAGAAGAAAACATCGGATTATGCTTACCGATAATTCCTTTTCTTCTTAGAGACCATGGCAGCCGTTATTTGCCCTCCCTTATGTTCTTTTTTCCCAGAGCGAAAGGAGACACTCGAAAAGACACCAGGAGAGGGGAGGAGCAGGGATTTATACCCAGGAGGGAGGGGTCTGGAAAAAAAGTAACCTGTCTAACTACGAGGAAGGGGAAGATATCCCAATGTGTAGGCTGCCATGGTCTCTAAGAAGAAAAGGAATTATCGGTAAGCATAATCCGATGTTTTTTTAACTTGATGCGAATTACTATAAAAGCAAACGCCAAGTAATAGCTGCTAACTCTGTACAGTGAGTAATAGATGCTAACTGTCCAGTGAGTCTACAGCAAAGATACCTGTCTGTGCAGTGAGCTAGGTAATGTAGCACAAAGCCATTGTGACATCATAATGACATCACAATAACAGCCTGTCACTCTGCATATATTGTTGTTGTCAATAAAGTTTAATATTAAAAAAAAAGAAACATTGGAATAAACTAAGTTTTCTGTCATATACATGATCTAATAATGTATTTTAAATGGACATACAGTATTGTACTGAGGCCGATCACCATGGCACTACTAATTTACACAAACTCTGGCTGTAAGAGGCGAGGAGAGTACAGTAAGCCTGTCCTATGAATGCGGTGCCCATACAAAATCTTTGCATTACCACTTATAAATGGGTCCATTCTACATATTATCCACAGTGACAATGCTATAAACTCACTGAATTATAAAAAGAGGGCATATTAGTGGGGATGTATGCACAGCAGTCTTGGTAAATCCGTACCTCTCAACTGTCTTGGTCAGGGTCTGTTTAGGGAGTGCCGGGCACTCCCCCAAAATGTAAAAAATGGGTCATGTTGCTCAGTCCTGCCCCCTCCAGCCATTTTCTGGAGCGGTCGCCACCTCGGGTGCGGAAGGTCCCACTTCCCACCCTAGAAAATTTGGGAGGTATGGTGTCAGTGTTATTCATTATTACTTGCTGCTAATTATGCTGATTACAGGAGGCACGTAGAAGAATGACTCATGTCTGCACCCAAATAGTCCAGGGTCAAACTGTATCCAGGGTTGTGGTGAGTCCTGGGTTCTACTTAGCTCTGTAATACAGAATATTAGATCATGTACATTTCAATGTATCCTGCATTGATATAACTAAATTAGCATATATTAAAATAAGGAGGGGAAATGATAATATTTGCTGTTTGTATGTGTTTGCTGTGTTGTATTAGGCACAAGTGCTGCAGTTTACAGAGAAAGGAAATGTTAGTGAGGGTGAGAGGCAATGGGGGAAATTTATACCCCTTTTACACCGCCGAAAAATCCGGGTCAGCGGCGGGTCAGACCCGGATCATCGGCGGTGTAAATGGGGTATATCCGTGTCCATTTACACGGGTCCTCTACCCAGGTCCTGACCTGGGTAGAACCCGGATAGGACCCATGTAAAGGCCGGTGTAAATGGTCCCGCTGCTGGTGCAGGCACCCGCAGCGGGTCCACAGCGTGCAGCACTGGGGAAGCTGTCCCCAGGTGCTGGGAGAAGGGGGGTGTCTGCGGCTGCTGAGGGGAGGTGGGGGTACCTGTCAGCCTGCGGTCGGAGCCGGAGGGGATGATGTGCGCCGCTGCTGCTGGTGAATCAGGCCCAATATCATACAACTACGGGGGATGATGGTCCGAGCCGGAGGGATGATGTGCGCCGCTGCTGCTGTACCACCCCTCGGCAGCCGGTCCCTGCGGCGAATGGACAGTCAGTGTCGGAGGTCCCTCCAGCGCATGGGAACTAGTACTAGTTCCTATGCGCCGGAGGGACCCCCGCCACTGACTGTCCATTCGCCGCAGGAACTTCGCGACCCGCAGTTGTATGATATTGGGCCTGATTCACCAGCACATCATCCCCTCTGGCTCCGACCATCATCGACCGCAGTTGTATGATATTGGGCCTGATTCAGAAGCAGAGGGAGCAGCGCACATCATCCTCTCAGGCTCCGACCTCAGGCTGACAGGTACCCCCACCTCCCATCAGCAGCCGCAGAAACCCCCCTTCTCCCAGCACCCCATGGGGCAGCTTCCCCCCTCTACCCCTTCAGAATTTTTATTTAAGTAGTACTGGCAACAAGCAATTTCACCCCCCTTGGCAACGAGCAAGCATTTTTTATGACATCCACAAGGAAAGGCAGTGCTGACCCAGGTTCAGTATAAATGGTGCAGACCCAGGTCCGACCCAGGTCGAAGTGCTGTGTAAATGGAGTATAAAGCAGGGTCAGACCCTGGAAACTCCAGCGTTCAAAGACCAGGGTTTTTGGTGTAAAAGGGGTATTACTAAGATATGTATTCTACTACACATGTGTTGTTGCTATGGGCAACCAATCAGAATCTACTTCTTTATTTAGCACCCTCTAGAAGATAGTAGACAGGATCTGATTGGTTGCCCATAGCAACATCACATGGGAAGTAGAATACACATCTTAGTAAATTTCCCCCAATAATGTAACTTACATAAATCATTTTTTGTTTATTAGGACAGTGTTTGTTTTTATTTTATTTATCATGGCAGTGTTTTCTTATTTATTTGTTTGTTTATTGGGGCAATGTTTTGGTTGTTTAATTTTGTCTTTCTTAATTTTTCACTTCCATATATAACTTAAGGTGCCCATACACGGTACAATTATTGTATACAATTTAGACTCTTTGCTTTGCAAAACGGATGTGATGCGCTGCAAATGAGCAATCTAGTACAAAAAGTATGTGCAGGACATGTACATTTTTGTGCTGTGCGATGTGATGTACATGGGAGCGCGCATCACATGACACCCATTCAATTGTACCTCTCGGCGGCCCTGGGTATGGTTAGGGTTAGCAGCTCTTCCAACACACCCATGAGGTGGCTGCTGAATGTCGTTTTTTTTATGGGGTATCGCCAGTAGCCCTATTCCCCAGATGGATTTTCTGTTCAGGTTTATAATGACTTGGGTCCAATGGGTATGAGAGCTGCAACAATAATGGTCCATCAGGAACAGTTGGAATATATTGGAGCTCACCCTTAAACCTTCATACAATGGGCGCGACCCTATTGCGTCTGTGGATTACATTCAGCACTGATGTTCTAACCCGTCTTATCAGTCGTTGCCACCAGAAGCGTGCGGTCTGATCACGGATCTCTTTCTGCTGATGCTGCAGGTCTTTCAGTTCAGCGGCTTTTGGCTTTATTTCAGCACTTAGTTCTTTTTCATGGTGTTCTATGGCCTGTACGGTGTCATTGGAAAGAGATTCTACCACTTCCTCCAGTTGGGCATTGGTCTCTGCAACCAAACTGCCACCATCTCCTTCCCCGGTGTCACCTTCAGGCCCATCAGTGGCATTGGTGTCCCTTTCTGCTCTCTCATCGAGGGTCCACATTGCATAGTACTCCATCTGCATTTCCATCCAGCCATTTTGAGGAGCATAGCGGTCAAAGCGATGCATGATAGTCTCGCCGAACATTGAAATCTCCACTTTTCCATTCTCTCTGGTCACCATGAGAGTTTCCTCCTCGGTTGCTGGAGCCGTCGCTTGTCTAAGCTCATAGAAATGCTCACCGCTTTGTTGTTCTCCCAGATCTTCGGTCATAGTTCCGGAAAAAACAGTCTTATTAGCGGGTGGTAGTTCCTCATTATATTCTTCTTCATCCATCCACGGAATGCTAGATTCCCCCGAGCTGTCATTAGAGGAATCCATATCAATATTTTTTAACTTGATGCAAATTACTATAAAGGAAACGCCAAGTAATAGCTGCTAACTCTGTACAGTGAGTAATAGATGCTAACTGTCCAGTGAGTCTACAGCAAAGACACCTGTCTGTGCAGTGAGCTAGGTTATGTAGCACAAAGCCATTGTGACATCATAATGACATCACAATAACAGCCTGTCACTCTGCATATATTGTTGTTGTCAATAAAGTTTAATATTAAAAAAAAAAAGAAACATTGGAATAAACTAAGTTTTCTGTCATATACATGATCTAATAATGTATTTTAAATGGACATACAGTATTGTACTGAGGCCGATCACCATGGCACTACTAATTTACACAAACTCTGGCTGTAAGAGGCGAGGAGAGTACAGTAAGCCTGTCCTATGAATGCGGTGCCCATACAAAATCTTTGCATTACCACTTATAAATGGGTCCATTCTACATATTATCCACAGTGACAATGCTATAAACTCACTGAATTATAAAAAGAGGGCATATTAGTGGGGATGTATGCACAGCAGTCTTGGTAAATCCGTACCTCTCAACTGTCTTGGTCAGGGTCTGTTTAGGGAGTGCCGGGCACTCCCCCAAAATGTAAAAAATGGGTCATGTTGCTCAGTCCTGCCCCCTCCAGCCATTTTCTGGAGCGGTCGCCACCTCGGGTGCGGAAGGTCCCACTTCCCACCCTAGAAAATTTGGGAGGTATGGTGTCAGTGTTATTCATTATTACTTGCTGCTAATTATGCTGATTACAGGAGGCACGTAGAAGAATGACTCATGTCTGCACCCAAATAGTCCAGGGTCAAACTGTA
Organism: Crinia signifera; assembly: GCF_055691185.1. NCBI lineage: Eukaryota > Metazoa > Chordata > Amphibia > Anura > Myobatrachidae > Crinia > Crinia signifera. The sequence goes on along the minus strand of NC_139221.1, from coordinate 77,542,626 downwards.
TCCAGGGTTGTGGTGAGTCCTGGGTTCTACTTAGCTCTGTAATACAGAATATTAGATCATGTACATTTCAATGTATCCTGCATTGATATAACTAAATTAGCATATATTAAAATAAGGAGGGGAAATGATAATATTTGCTGTTTGTATGTGTTTGCTGTGTTGTATTAGGCACAAGTGCTGCAGTTTACAGAGAAAGGAAATGTTAGTGAGGGTGAGAGGCAATGGGGGAAATTTATACCCCTTTTACACCGCCGAAAAATCCGGGTCAGCGGCGGGTCAGACCCGGATCATCGGCGGTGTAAATGGGGTATATCCGTGTCCATTTACACGGGTCCTCTACCCAGGTCCTGACCTGGGTAGATCCCGGATAGGACCCATGTAAAGGCCGGTGTAAATGGTCCCGCTGCTGGTGCAGGCACCCGCAGCGGGTCCACAGCGTGCAGCACTGGGGAAGCTGTCCCCAGGTGCTGGGAGAAGGGGGGTGTCTGCGGCTGCTGAGGGGAGGTGGGGGTACCTGTCAGCCTGCGGTCGGAGCCGGAGGGGATGATGTGCGCCGCTGCTGCTGGTGAATCAGGCCCAATATCATACAACTGCGGGGGATGATGGTCCGAGCCGGAGGGATGATGTGCGCCGCTGCTGCTGTACCACCCCTCGGCAGCCGGTCCCTGCGGCGAATGGACAGTCAGTGTCGGAGGTCCCTCCAGCGCATGGGAACTAGTACTAGTTCCTATGCGCCGGAGGGACCCCCGCCACTGACTGTCCATTCGCCGCAGGAACTTCGCGTCCCGCAGTTGTATGATATTGGGCCTGATTCACCAGCACATCATCCCCTCTGGCTCCGACCATCATCGACCGCAGTTGTATGATATTGGGCCTGATTCAGAAGCAGAGGGGGCAGCGCACATCATCCTCTCAGGCTCCGACCTCAGGCTGACAGGTACCCCCACCTCCCATCAGCAGCCGCAGAAACCCCCCTTCTCCCAGCACCCCATGGGGCAGGTTCCCCCCTCTACCCCTTCAGAATTTTTATTTAAGTAGTACTGGCAACAAGCAATTTGACCCCCCTTGGCAACGAGCAAGCATTTTTTATGACATCCACAAGGAAAGGCAGTGCTGACCCAGGTTCAGTATAAATGGTGCAGACCCAGGTCCGACCCAGGTCGAAGTGCTGTGTAAATGGAGTATAAAGCAGGGTCAGACCCTGGAAACTCCAGCGTTCAAAGACCAGGGTTTTTGGTGTAAAAGGGGTATTACTAAGATATGTATTCTACTTCACATGTGTTGTTGCTATGGGCAACCAATCAGAATCTACTTCTTTATTTAGCACCCTCTAGAAGATAGTAGACAGGATCTGATTGGTTGCCCATAGCAACATCACATGGGAAGTAGAATACACATCTTAGTAAATTTCCCCCAATAATGTAACTTACATAAATCATTTTTTGTTTATTAGGACAGTGTTTGTTTTTATTTTATTTATCATGGCAGTGTTTTCTTATTTATTTGTTTGTTTATTGGGGCAATGTTTTGGTTGTTTAATTTTGTCTTTCTTAATTTTTCACTTCCATATATAACTTAAGGTGCCCATACACGGTACAATTATTGTATACAATTTAGACTCTTTTGCAGCGCATCACATCCGTTTTGCAAAGCAATGAGCAATCTAGTACAAAAAGTATGTGCAGGACATGTACATTTTTGTGCTGTGCGATGTGATGTACATGGGAGCGCGCATCACATGACACCCATTCAATTGTACCTCTCGGCGGCCCTGGGTATGGTTAGGGTTAGCAGCTCTTCCAACACACCCATGAGGTGGCTGCTGAATGTCGTTTTTTTTATGGGGTATCGCCAGTAGCCCTATTCCCCAGATGGATTTTCTGTTCAGGTTTATAATGACTTGGGTCCAATGGGTATGAGAGCTGCAACAATAATGGTCCATCAGGAACAGTTGGAATATATTGGAGCTCACCCTTAAACCTTCATACAATGGGCGCGACCCTATTGCGTCTGTGGATTACATTCAGCACTGATGTTCTAACCCGTCTTATCAGTCGTTGCCACCAGAAGCGTGCGGTCTGATCACGGATCTCTTTCTGCTGATGCTGCAGGTCTTTCAGTTCAGCGGCTTTTGGCTTTATTTCAGCACTTAGTTCTTTTTCATGGTGTTCTATGGCCTGTACGGTGTCATTGGGAAGAGATTCTACCACTTCCTCCAGTTGGGCATTGGTCTCTGCAACCAAACTGCCACCATCTCCTTCCCCGGTGTCACCTTCAGGCCCATCAGTGGCATTGGTGTCCCTTTCTGCTCTCTCATCGAGGGTCCACATTGCATAGTACTCCATCTGCATTTCCATCCAGCCATTTTGAGGAGCATAGCGGTCAAAGCGATGCATGATAGTCTCGCCGAACATTGAAATCTCCACTTTTCCATTCTCTCTGGTCACCATGAGAGTTTCCTCCTCGGTTGCTGGAGCCGTCGCTGGTCTAAGCTCATAGAAATGCTCACCGCTTTGTTGTTCTCCCAGATCTTCGGTCATAGTTCCGGAAAAAACAGTCTTATTAGCGGGTGGTAGTTCCTCATTATATTCTTCTTCATCCATCCACGGAATGCTAGATTCCCCCGAGCTGTCATTAGAGGAATCCATATCAATATTTTTTAACTTGATGCGAATTACTATAAAAGCAAACGCCAAGTAATAGCTGCTAACTCTGTACAGTGAGTAATAGATGCTAACTGTCCAGTGAGTCTACAGCAAAGATACCTGTCTGTGCAGTGAGCTAGGTTATGTAGCACAAAGCCATTGTGACATCATAATGACATCACAATAACAGCCTGTCACTCTGCATATATTGTTGTTGTCAATAAAGTTTAATATTAAAAAAAAAAAGAAACATTGGAATAAACTAAGTTTTCTGTCATATACATGATCTAATAATGTATTTTAAATGGACATACAGTATTGTACTGAGGCCGATCACCATGGCACTACTAATTTACACAAACTCTGGCTGTAAGAGGCGAGGAGAGTACAGTAAGCCTGTCCTATGAATGCGGTGCCCATACAAAATCTTTGCATTACCACTTATAAATGGGTCCATTCTACATATTATCCACAGTGACAATGCTATAAACTCACTGAATTATAAAAAGAGGGCATATTAGTGGGGATGTATGCACAGCAGTCTTGGTAAATCCGTACCTCTCAACTGTCTTGGTCAGGGTCTGTTTAGGGAGTGCCGGGCACTCCCCCAAAATGTAAAAAATGGGTCATGTTGCTCAGTCCTGCCCCCTCCAGCCATTTTCTGGAGCGGTCGCCACCTCGGGTGCGGAAGGTCCCACTTCCCACCCTAGAAAATTTGGGAGGTATGGTGTCAGTGTTATTCATTATTACTTGCTGCTAATTATGCTGATTACAGGAGGCACGTAGAAGAATGACTCATGTCTGCACCCAAATAGTCCAAGGTCAAACTGTATCCAGGGTTGTGGTGAGTCCTGGGTTCTACTTAGCTCTGTAATACAGAATATTAGATCATGTACATTTCAATGTATCCTGCATTGATATAACTAAATTAGCATATATTAAAATAAGGAGGGGAAATGATAATATTTGCTGTTTGTATGTGTTTGCTGTGTTGTATTAGGCACAAGTGCTGCAGTTTACAGAGAAAGGAAATGTTTGTGAGGGTGAGAGGCAATGGGGGAAATTTATACCCCTTTTACACCGCCGAAAAATCCGGGTCAGCGGCGGGTCAGACCCGGATCATCGGCGGTGTAAATGGGGTATATCCGTGTCCATTTACACGGGTCCTCTACCCAGGTCCTGACCTGGGTAGAACCCGGATAGGACCCATGTAAAGGCCGGTGTAAGTGGTCCCGCTGCGGGTGCAGGCACCCGCAGCGGGTCCACAGCGTGCAGCACTGGGGAAGCTGTCCCCAGGTGCTGGGAGAAGGGGGGTGTCTGCGGCTGCTGAGGGGAGGTGGGGGTACCTGTCAGCCTGCGGTCGGAGCCGGAGGGGATGATGTGCGCCGCTGCTGCTGGTGAATCAGGCCCAATATCATACAACTGCGGGGGATGATGGTCGGAGACGGAGAGATGATGTGCGCCGCTGCTGCTGTACCACCCCTCGGCAGCCGGTCCCTGCGGCGAATGGACAGTCCGTGTCGGAGGTCCCTCCAGCGCATGGGAACTAGTACTAGTTCCTATGCGCCGGAGGGACCCCCGCCACTGACTGTCCATTCGCCGCAGGAACTTCGCGACCCGCAGTTGTATGATATTGGGCCTGATTCACCAGCACATCATCCCCTCTGGCTCCGACCATCATCGACCGCAGTTGTATGATATTGGGCCTGATTCAGAAGCAGAGGGGGCAGCGCACATCATCCTCTCAGGCTCCGACCTCAGGCTGACAGGTACCCCCACCTCCCATCAGCAGCCGCAGAAACCCCCCTTCTCCCAGCACCCCATGGGGCAGGTTCCCCCCTCTACCCCTTCAGAATTTTTATTAAAGTAGTACTGGCAACAAGCAATTTGACCCCCCTTGGCAACGAGCAAGCATTTTTTATGACATCCACAAGGAAAGGCAGTGCTGACCCAGGTTCAGTATAAATGGTGCAGACCCAGGTCCGACCCAGGTCGAAGTGCTGTGTAAATGGAGTATAAAGCAGGGTCAGACCCTGGAAACTCCAGCGTTCAAAGACCAGGGTTTTTGGTGTAAAAGGGGTATTACTAAGATATGTATTCTACTTCACATGTGTTGTTGCTATGGGCAACCAATCAGAATCTACTTCTTTATTTAGCACCCTCTAGAAGATAGTAGACAGGATCTGATTGGTTGCCCATAGCAACATCACATGGGAAGTAGAATACACATCTTAGTAAATTTCCCCCAATAATGTAACTTACATAAATCATTTTTTGTTTATTAGGACAGTGTTTGTTTTTATTTTATTTATCATGGCAGTGTTTTCTTATTTATTTGTTTGTTTATTGGGGCAATGTTTTGGTTGTTTAATTTTGTCTTTCTTAATTTTTCACTTCCATATATAACTTAAGGTGCCCATACACGGTACAATTATTGTATACAATTTAGACTCTTTGCTTTGCAAAACGGATGTGATGCGCTGCAAATGAGCAATCTAGTACAAAAAGTATGTGCAGGACATGTACATTTTTGTGCTGTGCGATGTGATGTACATGGGAGCGCGCATCACATGACACCCATTCAATTGTACCTCTCGGCGGCCCTGGGTATGGTTAGGGTTAGCAGCTCTTCCAACACACCCATGAGGTGGCTGCTGAATGTCGTTTTTTTTATGGGGTATCGCCAGTAGCCCTATTCCCCAGATGGATTTTCTGTTCAGGTTTATAATGACTTGGGTCCAATGGGTATGAGAGCTGCAACAATAATGGTCCATCAGGAACAGTTGGAATATATTGGAGCTCACCCTTAAACCTTCATACAATGGGCGCGACCCTATTGCGTCTGTGGATTACATTCAGCACTGATGTTCTAACCCGTCTTATCAGTCGTTGCCACCAGAAGCGTGCGGTCTGATCACGGATCTCTTTCTGCTGATGCTGCAGGTCTTTCAGTTCAGCGGCTTTTGGCTTTATTTCAGCACTTAGTTCTTTTTCATGGTGTTCTATGGCCTGTACGGTGTCATTGGGAAGAGATTCTACCACTTCCTCCAGTTGGGCATTGGTCTCTGCAACCAAACTGCCACCATCTCCTTCCCCGGTGTCACCTTCAGGCCCATCAGTGGCATTGGTGTCCCTTTCTGCTCTCTCATCGAGGGTCCACATTGCATAGTACTCCATCTGCATTTCCATCCAGCCATTTTGAGGAGCATAGCGGTCAAAGCGATGCATGATAGTCTCGCCGAACATTGAAATCTCCACTTTTCCATTCTCTCTGGTCACCATGAGAGTTTCCTCCTCGGTTGCTGGAGCCGTCGCTGGTCTAAGCTCATAGAAATGCTCACCGCTTTGTTGTTCTCCCAGATCTTCGGTCATAGTTCCGGAAAAAACAGTCTTATTAGCGGGTGGTAGTTCCTCATTATATTCTTCTTCATCCATCCACGGAATGCTAGATTCCCCCGAGCTGTCATTAGAGGAATCCATATCAATATTTTTTAACTTGATGCGAATTACTATAAAAGCAAACGCCAAGTAATAGCTGCTAACTCTGTACAGTGAGTAATAGATGCTAACTGTCCAGTGAGTCTACAGCAAAGATACCTGTCTGTGCAGTGAGCTAGGTTATGTAGCACAAAGCCATTGTGACATCATAATGACATCACAATAACAGCCTGTCACTCTGCATATATTGTTGTTGTCAATAAAGTTTAATATTAAAAAAAAAAAGAAACATTGGAATAAACTAAGTTTTCTGTCATATACATGATCTAATAATGTATTTTAAATGGACATACAGTATTGTACTGAGGCCGATCACCATGGCACTACTAATTTACACAAACTCTGGCTGTAAGAGGCGAGGAGAGTACAGTAAGCCTGTCCTATGAATGCGGTGCCCATACAAAATCTTTGCATTACCACTTATAAATGGGTCCATTCTACATATTATCCACAGTGACAATGCTATAAACTCACTGAATTATAAAAAGAGGGCATATTAGTGGGGATGTATGCACAGCAGTCTTGGTAAATCCGTACCTCTCAACTGTCTTGGTCAGGGTCTGTTTAGGGAGTGCCGGGCACTCCCCCAAAATGTAAAAAATGGGTCATGTTGCTCAGTCCTGCCCCCTCCAGCCATTTTCTGGAGCGGTCGCCACCTCGGGTGCGGAAGGTCCCACTTCCCACCCTAGAAAATTTGGGAGGTATGGTGTCAGTGTTATTCATTATTACTTGCTGCTAATTATGCTGATTACAGGAGGCACGTAGAAGAATGACTCATGTCTGCACCCAAATAGTCCAGGGTCAAACTGTATCCAGGGTTGTGGTGAGTCCTGGGTTCTACTTAGCTCTGTAATACAGAATATTAGATCATGTACATTTCAATGTATCCTGCATTGATATAACTAAATTAGCATATATTAAAATAAGGAGGGGAAATGATAATATTTGCTGTTTGTATGTGTTTGCTGTGTTGTATTAGGCACAAGTGCTGCAGTTTACAGAGAAAGGAAATGTTAGTGAGGGTGAGAGGCAATGGGGGAAATTTATACCCCTTTTACAGCGCCGAAAAATCCGGGTCAGCGGCGGGTCAGACCCGGATCATCGGCGGTGTAAATGGGGTATATCCGTGTCCATTTACACGGGTCCTCTACCCAGGTCCTGACCTGGGTAGAACCCGGATAGGACCCATGTAAAGGCCGGTGTAAATGGTCCCGCTGCTGGTGCAGGCACCCGCAGCGGGTCCACAGCGTGCAGCACTGGGGAAGCTGTCCCCAGGTGCTGGGAGAAGGGGGGTGTCTGCGGCTGCTGAGGGGAGGTGGGGGTACCTGTCAGCCTGCGGTCGGAGCCGGAGGGGATGATGTGCGCCGCTGCTGCTGGTGAATCAGGCCCAATATCATACAACTGCGGGGGATGATGGTCCGAGCCGGAGGGATGATGTGCGCCGCTGCTGCTGTACCACCCCTCGGCATCCGGTCCCTGCGGCGAATGGACAGTCAGTGTCGGAGGTCCCTCCAGCGCATGGGAACTAGTACTAGTTCCTATGCGCCGGAGGGACCCCCGCCACTGACTGTCCATTCGCCGCAGGAACTTCGCGACCCGCAGTTGTATGATATTGGGCCTGATTCACCAGCACATCATCCCCTCTGGCTCCGACCATCATCGAAATCAGTTGTATGATATTGGGCCTGATTCAGGAGCAGAGGGGGCAGCGCACATCATCCTCTCAGGCTCCGACCTCAGGCTGACAGGTACCCCCACCTCCCATCAGCAGCCGCAGAAACCCCCCTTCTCCCAGCACCCCATGGGGCAGCTTCCCCCCTCTACCCCTTCAGAATTTTTATTTAAGTAGTACTGGCAACAAGCAATTTGACCCCCCTTGGCAACGAGCAAGCATTTTTTATGACATCCACAAGGAAAGGCAGTGCTGACCCAGGTTCAGTATAAATGGTGCAGACCCAGGTCCGACCCAGGTCGAAGTGCTGTGTAAATGGAGTATAAAGCAGGGTCAGACCCTGGAAACTCCAGCGTTCAAAGACCAGGGTTTTTGGTGTAAAAGGGGTATTACTAAGATATGTATTCTACTTCACATGTGTTGTTGCTATGGGCAACCAATCAGAATCTACTTCTTTATTTAGCACCCTCTAGAACTGGGGTAGCCAACCCTAGTCCTCGAGAGCTACCAACAGTGCATGTTTTGCAGGTCTCCTCACAGAATCACAAGTGAGCTAATTAGCTCCATCTGTGGATCTTTTAAAATGTGTCTGTGATTTATGAGTGCAGCTGTGCAGCAGCTAGGTTGTCTGGAAAATGTGCACTGTTGGTAGCTCTCGAGGGCTAGGGTTGGCTACCACTGCTCTAGAAGATAGTAGACAGGATCTGATTGGTTGCCCATAGCAACATCACATGGGAAGTAGAATACACATCTTAGTAAATTTCCCCCAATAATGTAACTTACATAAATCATTTTTTGTTTATTAGGACAGTGTTTGTTTTTATTTTATTTATCATGGCAGTGTTTTCTTATTTATTTGTTTGTTTATTGGGGCAATGTTTTGGTTGTTTAATTTTGTCTTTCTTAATTTTTCACTTCCATATATAACTTAAGGTGCCCATACACGGTACAATTATTGTATACAATTTAGACTCTTTTGCAGCGCATCACATCCGTTTTGCAAAGCAATGAGCAATCTAGTACAAAAAGTATGTGCAGGACATGTACATTTTTGTGCTGTGCGATGTGATGTACATGGGAGCGCGCATCACATGACACCCATTCAATTGTACCTCTCGGCGGCCCTGGGTATGGTTAGGGTTAGCAGCTCTTCCAACACACCCATGAGGTGGCTGCTGAATGTCATTTTTTTTATGGGGTATCGCCAGTAGCCCTATTCCCCAGATGGATTTTCTGTTCAGGTTTATAATGACTTGGGTCCAATGGGTATGAGAGCTGCAACAATAATGGTCCATCAGGAACAGTTGGAATATATTGGAGCTCACCCTTAAACCTTCATACAATGGGCGCGACCCTATTGCGTCTGTGGATTACATTCAGCACTGATGTTCTAACCCGTCTTATCAGTCGTTGCCACCAGAAGCGTGCGGTCTGATCACGGATCTCTTTCTGCTGATGCTGCAGGTCTTTCAGTTCAGCGGCTTTTGGCTTTATTTCAGCACTTAGTTCTTTTTCATGGTGTTCTATGGCCTGTACGGTGTCATTGGGAAGAGATTCTACCACTTCCTCCAGTTGGGCATTGGTCTCTGCAACCAAACTGCCACCATCTCCTTCCCCGGTGTCACCTTCAGGCCCATCAGTGGCATTGGTGTCCCTTTCTGCTCTCTCATCGAGGGTCCACATTGCATAGTACTCCATCTGCATTTCCATCCAGCCATTTTGAGGAGCATAGCGGTCAAAGCGATGCATGATAGTCTCGCCGAACATTGAAATCTCCACTTTTCCATTCTCTCTGGTCACCATGAGAGTTTCCTCCTCGGTTGCTGGAGCCGTCGCTGGTCTAAGCTCATAGAAATGCTCACCGCTTTGTTGTTCTCCCAGATCTTCGGTCATAGTTCCGGAAAAAACAGTCTTATTAGCGGGTGGTAGTTCCTCATTATATTCTTCTTCATCCATCCACGGAATGCTAGATTCCCCCGAGCTGTCATTAGAGGAATCCATATCAATATTTTTTAACTTGATGCGAATTACTATAAAAGCAAACGCCAAGTAATAGCTGCTAACTCTGTACAGTGAGTAATAGATGCTAACTGTCCAGTGAGTCTACAGCAAAGATACCTGTCTGTGCAGTGAGCTAGGTTATGTAGCACAAAGCCATTGTGACATCATAATGACATCACAATAACAGCCTGTCACTCTGCATATATTGTTGTTGTCAATAAAGTTTAATATAAAAAAAAAGAAACATTGGAATAAACTAAGTTTTCTGTCATATACATGATCTAATAATGTATTTTAAATGGACATACAGTATTGTACTGAGGCCGATCACCATGGCACTACTAATTTACACAAACTCTGGCTGTAAGAGGCGAGGAGAGTACAGTAAGCCTGTCCTATGAATGCGGTGCCCATACAAAATCTTTGCATTACCACTTATAAATGGGTCCATTCTACATATTATCCACAGTGACAATGCTATAAACTCACTGAATTATAAAAAGAGGGCATATTAGTGGGGATGTATGCACAGCAGTCTTGGTAAATCCGTACCTCTCAACTGTCTTGGTCAGGGTCTGTTTAGGGAGTGCCGGGCACTCCCCCAAAATGTAAAAAATGGGTCATGTTGCTCAGTCCTGCCCCCTCCAGCCATTTTCTGGAGCGGTCGCCACCTCGGGTGCGGAAGGTCCCACTTCCCACCCTAGAAAATTTGGGAGGTATGGTGTCAGTGTTATTCATTATTACTTGCTGCTAATTATGCTGATTACAGGAGGCACGTAGAAGAATGACTCATGTCTGCACCCAAATAGTCCAGGGTCAAACTGTATCCAGGGTTGTGGTGAGTCCTGGGTTCTACTTAGCTCTGTAATACAGAATATTAGATCATGTACATTTCAATGTATCCTGCATTGATATAACTAAATTAGCATATATTAAAATAAGGAGGGGAAATGATAATATTTGCTGTTTGTATGTGTTTGCTGTGTTGTATTAGGCACAAGTGCTGCAGTTTACAGAGAAAGGAAATGTTAGTGAGGGTGAGAGGCAATGGGGGAAATTTATACCCCTTTTACACCGCCGAAAAATCCGGGTCAGCGGCGGGTCAGACCCGGATCATCGGCGGTGTAAATGGGGTATATCCGTGTCCATTTACACGGGTCCTCTACCCAGGTCCTGACCTGGGTAGAACCCGGATAGGACCCATGTAAAGGCCGGTGTAAATGGTCCCGCTGCTGGTGCAGGCACCCGCAGCGGGTCCACAGCGTGCAGCACTGGGGAAGCTGTCCCCAGGTGCTGGGAGAAGGGGGGTGTCTGCGGCTGCTGAGGGGAGGTGGGGGTACCTGTCAGCCTGCGGTCGGAGCCGGAGGGGATGATGTGCGCCGCTGCTGCTGGTGAATCAGGCCCAATATCATACAACTACGGGGGATGATGGTCCGAGCCGGAGGGATGATGTGCGCCGCTGCTGCTGTACCACCCCTCGGCAGCCGGTCCCTGCGGCGAATGGACAGTCAGTGTCGGAGGTCCCTCCAGCGCATGGGAACTAGTACTAGTTCCTATGCGCCGGAGGGACCCCCGCCACTGACTGTCCATTCGCCGCAGGAACTTCGCGACCCGCAGTTGTATGATATTGGGCCTGATTCACCAGCACATCATCCCCTCTGGCTCCGACCATCATCGACCGCAGTTGTATGATATTGGGCCTGATTCAGAAGCAGAGGGGGCAGCGCACATCATCCTCTCAGGCTCCGACCTCAGGCTGACAGGTACCCCCACCTCCCATCAGCAGCCGCAGAAACCCCCCTTCTCCCAGCACCCCATGGGGCAGCTTCCCCCCTCTACCCCTTCAGAATTTTTATTTAAGTAGTACTGGCAACAAGCAATTTCACCCCCCTTGGCAACGAGCAAGCATTTTTTATGACATCCACAAGGAAAGGCAGTGCTGACCCAGGTTCAGTATAAATGGTGCAGACCCAGGTCCGACCCAGGTCGAAGTGCTGTGTAAATGGAGTATAAAGCAGGGTCAGACCCTGGAAACTCCAGCGTTCAAAGACCAGGGTTTTTGGTGTAAAAGGGGTATTACTAAGATATGTATTCTACTACACATGTGTTGTTGCTATGGGCAACCAATCAGAATCTACTTCTTTATTTAGCACCCTCTAGAAGATAGTAGACAGGATCTGATTGGTTGCCCATAGCAACATCACATGGGAAGTAGAATACACATCTTAGTAAATTTCCCCCAATAATGTAACTTACATAAATCATTTTTTGTTTATTAGGACAGTGTTTGTTTTTATTTTATTTATCATGGCAGTGTTTTCTTATTTATTTGTTTGTTTATTGGGGCAATGTTTTGGTTGTTTAATTTTGTCTTTCTTAATTTTTCACTTCCATATATAACTTAAGGTGCCCATACACGGTACAATTATTGTATACAATTTAGACTCTTTGCTTTGCAAAACGGATGTGATGCGCTGCAAATGAGCAATCTAGTACAAAAAGTATGTGCAGGACATGTACATTTTTGTGCTGTGCGATGTGATGTACATGGGAGCGCGCATCACATGACACCCATTCAATTGTACCTCTCGGCGGCCCTGGGTATGGTTAGGGTTAGCAGCTCTTCCAACACACCCATGAGGTGGCTGCTGAATGTCGTTTTTTTTAAGGGGTATCGCCAGTAGCCCTATTCCCCAGATGGATTTTCTGTTCAGGTTTATAATGACTTGGGTCCAATGGGTATGAGAGCTGCAACAATAATGGTCCATCAGGAACAGTTGGAATATATTGGAGCTCACCCTTAAACCTTCATACAATGGGCGCGACCCTATTGCGTCTGTGGATTACATTCAGCACTGATGTTCTAACCCGTCTTATCAGTCGTTGCCACCAGAAGCGTGCGGTCTGATCATGGATCTCTTTCTGCTGATGCTGCAGGTCTTTCAGTTCAGCGGCTTTTGGCTTTATTTCAGCACTTAGTTCTTTTTCATGGTGTTCTATGGCCTGTACGGTGTCATTGGGAAGAGATTCTACCACTTCCTCCAGTTGGGCATTGGTCTCTGCAACCAAACTGCCACCATCTCCTTCCCCGGTGTCACCTTCAGGCCCATCAGTGGCATTGGTGTCCCTTTCTGCTCTCTCATCGAGGGTCCACATTGCATAGTACTCCATCTGCATTTCCATCCAGCCATTTTGAGGAGCATAGCGGTCAAAGCGATGCATGATAGTCTCGCCGAACATTGAAATCTCCACTTTTCCATTCTCTCTGGTCACCATGAGAGTTTCCTCCTCGGTTGCTGGAGCCGTCGCTGGTCTAAGCTCATAGAAATGCTCACCGCTTTGTTGTTCTCCCAGATCTTCGGTCATAGTTCCGGAAAAAACAGTCTTATTAGCGGGTGGTAGTTCCTCATTATATTCTTCTTCATCCATCCACGGAATGCTAGATTCCCCCGAGCTGTCATTAGAGGAATCCATATCAATATTTTTTAACTTGATGCGAATTACTATAAAAGCAAACGCCAAGTAATAGCTGCTAACTCTGTACAGTGAGTAATAGATGCTAACTGTCCAGTGAGTCTACAGCAAAGATACCTGTCTGTGCAGTGAGCTAGGTTATGTAGCACAAAGCCATTGTGACATCATAATGACATCACAATAACAGCCTGTCACTCTGCATATATTGTTGTTGTCAATAAAGTTTAATATAAAAAAAAAAGAAACATTGGAATAAACTAAGTTTTCTGTCATATACATGATCTAATAATGTATTTTATATGGACATACAGTATTGTACTGAGGCCGATCACCATGGCACTACTAATTTACACAAACTCTGGCTGTAAGAGGCGAGGAGAGTACAGTAAGCCTGTCCTATGAATGCGGTGCCCATACAAAATCTTTTCATTACCACTTATAAATGGGTCCATTCTACATATTATCCACAGTGACAATGCTATAAACTCACTGAATTATAAAAAGAGGGCATATTAGTGGGGATGTATGCACAGCAGTCTTGGTAAATCCGTACCTCTCAACTGTCTTGGTCAGGGTCTGTTTAGGGAGTGCCGGGCACTCCCCCAAAATGTAAAAAATGGGTCATGTTGCTCAGTCCTGCCCCCTCCAGCCATTTTCTGGAGCGGTCGCCACCTCGGGTGCGGAAGGTCCCACTTCCCACCCTAGAAAATTTGGGAGGTATGGTGTCAGTGTTATTCATTATTTTTTTTTTTTTTTTTTTTATTTGAGTTTTTTTTATTCAAGTATAAAAATTCCACATACATTTATATATAACATAGTGCTGTTGACTTTTTTTTTTCCCCCGAGTTTGTGGCATGTACATGGCAAGACAACATAATAACAACACCCCCCCCCCCCACATACACATAACATACAAACTTACATACATTTGGCCCTTAATTACCCATCTATTCATGTTTCCCTTAGCTTTCATTTCCCTCTAGGCATGAGGCAAGGCATTAAACCACCCAACAGACTCCCGGAGTGGATAAGTTTCGTATTTATTATTCCCTATTTTCTCGTATTTTAGAATGAGATCAAAGCGAAGGGTCTATAAAAAAAAAAGAAAAAAGAAAAAAAAAAAAATAACATAAGAGTAACTAAATTAATACGGTTTTCCCCCTTACCCCATCTTCCCCCCTCCCTCTCCCATCCTCCCTTAACCAACCTTCTATAAAGATCTATCCTCCGGGCTTGGGCGTGAAATAATACCTTCTCCCATCTCTTTACAATTTGTTAATTTGACACACTCTATTAACTACTATAAACAAGGCAAAGAAAGAGAAAAACAAATATTAATGAATTTATAAGTGCATTTCTCACCCCTAAGCGTGGGTTACCCTATGTGCATATTTATATCTATATATTCTCACCCCCCTTCCCTTTCCTTTTCTTTTTTTTTTTTTTTTCCTTTCTTCCTCCTTCCCCTCCCACCCCCCTCCCCCCTTCCCTCTCCCTCTCCTCCCTCGTCTTCTCTTTAAAGCTGTGGGCATACTATCTTGTGTTATATTTTTACTATTTATCGTTAATTCGACTATCGTGACATATTTATTTACCTTCCCTTCTCCCCATTTTACATTTATTAAAATAATCTTATCAATTTGTGTTACATTACTTTCTCAATTGTGCATATCCATATTACACATCACTCTTTTCTCTTTACCCCTCCCTTCTCCCCCTCCCACTCGCCCCCCTCCCCTCCGTCTTTACCATTGTGTATTTTTATATTACTACTATCAACTCTATTATACGTGCATTCCTATAATCCTTCTTATCTTGGGAGAATAAAGAGACATGGGTAAATAGGACGAAAAAAGGAAAAGAAGAGGAGAAGGACAAAAAAAAAAAAAAAAAAAAAATATATATATATATAATATATATATACTTAAACATATATTCTAATGAAGACCCTACTCTTTAGTTATTGTTCCGGTCTACCCCCTCGTACCACTGTGATTGTTTCCATTGTCCCCAAATTTTAATGAACTTTGGACCTGAGCCCCTTGTGGCATATACATATCTCTCATGTGAACATATGCTATTTGTTAGATTCAACCATTCCTGTACTTTTGGACCTGAAGGGGATAGCCAATACCTGGCAATTATTACCTTGGCTATTGCTGCTAGGTTCCTCACCAACTGTTTCCATTCTCTTGCAATTTCGCCACCTTCCCATACTCCCATTGTAAGGTTGAGTTCTGATAGGAGTGGTCTAGGGACCCCTAAACTTACCAAAATACCAATAATCTTTTCCCAGTAATCCCTTATTATTTTACATTCCCACAAAAGATGTCTAAACGAGCCGATCTCCTTTTTACATTTAGGGCATTTGTCAGAATTATTATCTGCAATTTTTTTCATTAGAACTGGCGTTATATAGCTCCTATGCAAGATGTTAAATTGCACTTGTTGTATTCGAATCGAGGTTGTGGCTTCGCTAGGGGCTGATAACGCTTTCCTCCATTCTATGTCGCTCACCAGGGGAATATCCACTACCCATTTTCCCTTTAGTGTTATTAACTCTTCTTCCTGCCTGAACTGGTTAAGATATTTATATATTTTGGAAAGTTTTTTCCCTCCGCCTATTTGTTTAATAAATTTTTTGCAAGGTGACTCATTTATGAGCACCTTGCTACCCACTCCGTACTGTGTCAAAGCACTCTTAATCTGGAGATATCTAAAAAACATGTGTTTAGGTAATCCAAACTCGATTTGTAGTTCTTGAAAAGACCGAATATTTTGACCTTGATATATTTGGCCAATCGTGAAAATACCATATTTCCCCCATATATTGCTGCCTTGTTGTGCTTTAATGTCTATCAGGACATTTAAAGAAAAAAAAGGGGTATCGGGATCCAGCCCGTTATAGTTCAATACCTTGTTTACCCCTTTCCAGATCTTAAGAGCTTGTCTGATAATTGGTGGAGGGTTACCTCTCATATCCCCAACTAATAATTTCTGCAGAGGGGTTAGTTCCCCATCCGAACTCTTTATTAACTCTTTCAATTCCGCAGAGGCTTCCCCCTCCTGAGCCCATGCACACATATGGGTTAACTGAGCTGCGATATAATAATTCTTGAAGTTGGGAACCGCTAACCCCCCATTATCCCGGTCTCTGTATAGTATATCCATCTTTATTCTTGCTCGCTTATTTTTCCATATAAATGAGGAAATGATACTTTTGATTTTACGAAAATATTCATCTTTTATATATACTGGCGATTGCTGGAATATGTATAAGAGTTTGGGAAGAATAGACATCTTTATGAGATTTACCCTGCCCATTTGGGTTATGGGGAGTTTAATCCATGATCTACATTTAGTTTTAATATCATCTATTATTGGGATAAGATTTTCGTGAATATAATCTTTTGCAGTTTTTGAGACAGTTATCCCTAGATACCTGAATTTTTCTGTTACTTTCATGGGGATACCTTCTAAGCCCTTTGGGATGTTATCACCTATGTACATCATATTTGATTTTTCCCAGTTCATTTTTAGTCCAGAATATTCCCCAAACTCCTGCATCTTTTCCATTATCCTTGGAATATCCTCTTCCGGATTTGACACCCCTATCAGTAAATCATCCGCATACAGGGAGATCAAGTTTCGACCTACCCCTGTTCCCTGTAACAGATGCCTTAAGATCCACGCAAGGGGTTCCACTGCCACCGCAAAAAGCAGAGGTGAGAGCGGACACCCCTGCCTGGTTCCTCTATATAAAGGGAAGGGGGGGGACGTGAATCCATTTACAGACATCCTTGCTTTAGGATCTCTATATAATAATGATACCCATTTTATAAACCCGTCTCCGAACCCAAATGTTTTTAAAGTACTCCATAAATATTCCCATTCTATGGAATCAAACGCCTTATTTGCGTCAAACGAGGCGACTACCACATTATCTTTCTTGTCATCTGTAATTTGTAAGTAGGAAAAGACCCTTCTCAGGTTAATCATAGTTGCTTTACCGGCCATAAAACCCGTTTGGTCGGGATGAACAATATCATTTATTACTTTACTCAGACGATTAACTAAGATTTTTGCAAAAATCTTTGCGTCTGAGGCTACCAAAGAAATCGGCCTATACGATTCTACCCGAGATGGGTCCTTTCCACTTTTTAAGATCACTATTATTGAAGCTTCTGACATTGAAGAAGGGATATTTCCTTCCTCTACCATCGCTTGGAATAAGGATAGCAACTGGGGTGCTAGAGTAGTTACATATTTCTGATAGAATTCTCCTGGGAGGCCGTCCAGGCCTGGGGCTTTATTAGCGGGCATAGATTTGATTGCCTCTTTAACTTCAGACAATTCTATTGGGGCATCCAGGAGTTTTACCTGTTCCTCAGTTAATCGTGGAAGGCTTATTGATCCCAGATACTCCCTGATCTCTGCTCTTCCCTTGAGTAGTTGAGATTGATATGCTATACTAAAATGGTTAACAAACGCCTGAACTATCCTTGGAGTCTCGTTTACTGTTTCCCCAGTTTCCAGCCTAATATTTGATACCATATTGGAGGGTCGATCCTGCTTCGCTAAATATGCCAGCCATTTCCCGGCCCTGTCCGTATTGGCATACCATCGATGCGAACCCATCATTAACCTACGGCTAGTAATATCCTGCATATAGTCTACCCATTCTTTTTGAGCCAATTGCCACCTTTCTCTATCCGCCTCTAAATTGCTCTTCAAGAACTCATTTTCTAGCTCTCCTGTTCTTATCTCTAACTCTTGTGCCCGTACCCTGTGAATTCTTTTTAACATTGCAATTTTTTTAATCAAAACCCCTCTAGTAAATGCCTTAAACGCGTCCCATATGATGGTATCCTTTGAGGAACTGCTATTTAATTTAAGGAATTCGGTCATTATATGCCCTAATTCCTCCGCGTCTCCTAATTGTGCCAGCCAGAATGGCTGTAATTTCCAATATTTGAAGCCACTTTCTCTCTCCAGTTCTAAATGCATAACAACGGGTGAGTGGTCAGATATTCCCCGAGCTTTATACTCAATCTGGGTAACGTTATTAAGGAGTGTTATTCATTATTACTTGCTGCTAATTATGCTGATTACAGGAGGCACGTAGAAGAATGACTCATGTCTGCACCCAAATAGTCCAGGGTCAAACTGTATCCATGGTTGTGCTGAGTCCTGGGTTCTACTTAGCTCTGTAATACAGAATATTAGATCATGTACATTTCAATGTATCCTGCATTGATATAACTAAATTAGCATATATTAAAATAAGGAGGGGAAATGATAATATTTGCTGTTTGTATGTGTTTGCTGTGTTGTATTAGGCACAAGTGCTGCAGTTTACAGAGAAAGGAAATGTTTGTGAGGGTGAGAGGCAATGGGGGAAATTTATACCCCTTTTACACTGCCGAAAAATCCGGGTCAGCGGCGGGTCAGACCCGGATCATCGGCGGTGTAAATGGGGTATATCCGTGTCCATTTACACGGGTCCTCTACCCAGGTCCTGACCTGGGTGGAACCCGGATAGGACCCATGTAAAGGCCGGTGTAAGTGGTCCCGCTGCGGGTGCAGGCACCCGCAGCGGGTCCACAGCGTGCAGCACTGGGGAAGCTGTCCCCAGGTGCTGGGAGAAGGGGGGTGTCTGCGGCTGCTGAGGGGAGGTGGGGGTACCTGTCAGCCTGCGGTCGGAGCCGGAGGGGATGATGTGCGCCGCTGCTGCTGGTGAATCAGGCCCAATATCATACAACTGCGGGGGATGATGGTCGGAGCCGGAGAGATGATGTGCGCCGCTGCTGCTGTACCACCCCTCGGCAGCCGGTCCCTGCGGCGAATGGACAGTCAGTGTCGGAGGTCCCTCCAGCGCATGGGAACTAGTACTAGTTCCTATGCGCCGGAGGGACCCCCGCCACTGACTGTCCATTCGCCGCAGGAACTTCGCGACCCGCAGTTGTATGATATTGGGCCTGATTCACCAGCACATCATCCCCTCTGGCTCCGACCATCATCGACCGCAGTTGTATGATATTGGGCCTGATTCAGAAGCAGAGGGGGCAGCGCACATCATCCTCTCAGGCTCCGACCTCAGGCTGACAGGTACCCCCACCTCCCATCAGCAGCCGCAGAAACCCCCCTTCTCCCAGCACCCCATGGGGCAGCTTCCCCCCTCTACCCCTTCAGAATTTTTATTTATGTAGTACTGGCAACAAGCAATTTCACCCCCCTTGGCAACGAGCAAGCATTTTTTATGACATCCACAAGGAAAGGCAGTGCTGACCCAGGTTCAGTATAAATGGTGCAGACCCAGGTCCGACCCAGGTCGAAGTGCTGTGTAAATGGAGTATAAAGCAGGGTCAGACCCTGGAAACTCCAGCGTTCAAAGACCAGGGTTTTTGGTGTAAAAGGGGTATTACTAAGATATGTATTCTACTTCACATGTGTTGTTGCTATGGGCAACCAATCAGAATCTACTTCTTTATTTAGCACCCTCTAGAAGATAGTAGACAGGATCTGATTGGTTGCCCATAGCAACATCACATGGGAAGTAGAATACACATCTTAGTAAATTTCCCCCAATAATGTAACTTACATAAATCATTTTTTGTTTATTAGGACAGTGTTTGTTTTTATTTTATTTATCATGGCAGTGTTTTCTTATTTATTTGTTTGTTTATTGGGGCAATGTTTTGGTTGTTTAATTTTGTCTTTCTTAATTTTTCACTTCCATATATAACTTAAGGTGCCCATACACGGTACAATTATTGTATACAATTTAGACTCTTTGCTTTGCAAAACGGATGTGATGCGCTGCAAATGAGCAATCTAGTACAAAAAGTATGTGCAGGACATGTACATTTTTGTGCTGTGCGATGTGATGTACATGGGAGCGCGCATCACATGACACCCATTCAATTGTACCTCTCGGCGGCCCTGGGTATGGTTAGGGTTAGCAGCTCTTCCAACACACCCATGAGGTGGCTGCTGAATGTCGTTTTTTTTATGGGGTATCGCCAGTAGCCCTATTCCCCAGATGGATTTTCTGTTCAGGTTTATAATGACTTGGGTCCAATGGGTATGAGAGCTGCAACAATAATGGTCCATCAGGAACAGTTGGAATATATTGGAGCTCACCCTTAAACCTTCATACAATGGGCGCGACCCTATTGCGTCTGTGGATTACATTCAGCACTGATGTTCTAACCCGTCTTATCAGTCGTTGCCACCAGAAGCGTGCGGTCTGATCACGGATCTCTTTCTGCTGATGCTGCAGGTCTTTCAGTTCAGCGGCTTTTGGCTTTATTTCAGCACTTAGTTCTTTTTCATGGTGTTCTATGGCCTGTACGGTGTCATTGGGAAGAGATTCTACCACTTCCTCCAGTTGGGCATTGGTCTCTGCAACCAAACTGCCACCATCTCCTTCCCCGGTGTCACCTTCAGGCCCATCAGTGGCATTGGTGTCCCTTTCTGCTCTCTCATCGAGGGTCCACATTGCATAGTACTCCATCTGCATTTCCATCCAGCCATTTTGAGGAGCATAGCGGTCAAAGCGATGCATGATAGTCTCGCCGAACATTGAAATCTCCACTTTTCCATTCTCTCTGGTCACCATGAGAGTTTCCTCCTCGGTTGCTGGAGCCGTCGCTGGTCTAAGCTCATAGAAATGCTCACCGCTTTGTTGTTCTCCCAGATCTTCGGTCATAGTTCCGGAAAAAACAGTCTTATTAGCGGGTGGTAGTTCCTCATTATATTCTTCTTCATCCATCCACGGAATGCTAGATTCCCCCGAGCTGTCATTAGAGGAATCCATATCAATATTTTTTAACTTGATGCGAATTACTATAAAAGCAAACGCCAAGTAATAGCTGCTAACTCTGTACAGTGAGTAATAGATGCTAACTGTCCAGTGAGTCTACAGCAAAGATACCTGTCTGTGCAGTGAGCTAGGTTATGTAGCACAAAGCCATTGTGACATCATAATGACATCACAATAACAGCCTGTCACTCTGCATATATTGTTGTTGTCAATAAAGTTTAATATAAAAAAAAAAAGAAACATTGGAATAAACTAAGTTTTCTGTCATATACATGATCTAATAATGTATTTTATATGGACATACAGTATTGTACTGAGGCCGATCACCATGGCACTACTAATTTACACAAACTCTGGCTGTAAGAGGCGAGGAGAGTACAGTAAGCCTGTCCTATGAATGCGGTGCCCATACAAAATCT
Organism: Crinia signifera; assembly: GCF_055691185.1. Taxonomy (NCBI): domain Eukaryota; kingdom Metazoa; phylum Chordata; class Amphibia; order Anura; family Myobatrachidae; genus Crinia; species Crinia signifera. The sequence goes on along the minus strand of NC_139221.1, from coordinate 77,521,092 downwards.
TTTCATTACCACTTATAAATGGGTCCATTCTACATATTATCCACAGTGACAATGCTATAAACTCACTGAATTATAAAAAGAGGGCATATTAGTGGGGATGTATGCACAGCAGTCTTGGTAAATCCGTACCTCTCAACTGTCTTGGTCAGGGTCTGTTTAGGGAGTGCCGGGCACTACCCCAAAATGTAAAAAATGGGTCATGTTGCTCAGTCCTGCCCCCTCCAGCCATTTTCTGGAGCGGTCGCCACCTCGGGTGCGGAAGGTCCCACTTCCCACCCTAGAAAATTTGGGAGGTATGGTGTCAGTGTTATTCATTATTACTTGCTGCTAATTATGCTGATTACAGGAGGCACGTAGAAGAATGACTCATGTCTGCACCCAAATAGTCCAGGGTCAAACTGTATCCATGGTTGTGCTGAGTCCTGGGTTCTACTTAGCTCTGTAATACAGAATATTAGATCATGTACATTTCAATGTATCCTGCATTGATATAACTAAATTAGCATATATTAAAATAAGGAGGGGAAATGATAATATTTGCTGTTTGTATGTGTTTGCTGTGTTGTATTAGGCACAAGTGCTGCAGTTTACAGAGAAAGGAAATGTTTGTGAGGGTGAGAGGCAATGGGGGAAATTTATACCCCTTTTACACCGCCGAAAAATCCGGGTCAGCGGCGGGTCAGACCCGGATCATCGGCGGTGTAAATGGGGTATATCCGTGTCCATTTACACGGGTCCTCTACCCAGGTCCTGACCTGGGTAGAACCCGGATAGGACCCATGTAAAGGCCGGTGTAAGTGGTCCCGCTGCGGGTGCAGGCACCCGCAGCGGGTCCACAGCGTGCAGCACTGGGGAAGCTGTCCCCAGGTGCTGGGAGAAGGGGGGTGTCTGCGGCTGCTGAGGGGAGGTGGGGGTACCTGTCAGCCTGCGGTCGGAGCCGGAGGGGATGATGTGCGCCGCCGCCGCTGCTGCTGGTGAATCAGGCCCAATATCATACAACTGCGGGGGATGATGGTCGGAGCCGGAGAGATGATGTGCGCCGCTGCTGCTGTACCACCCCTCGGCAGCCGGTCCCTGCGGCGAATGGACAGTCAGTGACGGAGGTCCCTCCAGCGCATGGGAACTAGTACTAGTTCCTATGCGCCGGAGGGACCCCCGCCACTGACTGTCCATTCGCCGCAGGAACTTCGCGACCCGCAGTTGTATGATATTGGGCCTGATTCACCAGCACATCATCCCCTCTGGCTCCGACCATCATCGACCGCAGTTGTATGATATTGGGCCTGATTCAGAAGCAGAGGGGGCAGCGCACATCATCCTCTCAGGCTCCGACCTCAGGCTGACAGGTACCCCCACCTCCCATCAGCAGCCGCAGAAATCCCCCTTCTCCCAGCACCCCATGGGGCAGCTTCCCCCCTCTACCCCTTCAGAATTTTTATTTAAGTAGTACTGGCAACAAGCAATTTCACCCCCCTTGGCAACGAGCAAGCATTTTTTATGACATCCACAAGGAAAGGCAGTGCTGACCCAGGTTCAGTATAAATGGTGCAGACCCAGGTCCGACCCAGGTCGAAGTGCTGTGTAAATGGAGTATAAAGCAGGGTCAGACCCTGGAAACTCCAGCGTTCAAAGACCAGGGTTTTTGGTGTAAAAGGGGTATTACTAAGATATGTATTCTACTTCACATGTGTTGTTGCTATGGGCAACCAATCAGAATCTACTTCTTTATTTAGCACCCTCTAGAAGATAGTAGACAGGATCTGATTGGTTGCCCATAGCAACATCACATGGGAAGTAGAATACACATCTTAGTAAATTTCCCCCAATAATGTAACTTACATAAATCATTTTTTGTTTATTAGGACAGTGTTTGTTTTTATTTTATTTATCATGGCAGTGTTTTCTTATTTATTTGTTTGTTTATTGGGGCAATGTTTTGGTTGTTTAATTTTGTCTTTCTTAATTTTTCACTTCCATATATAACTTAAGGTGCCCATACACGGTACAATTATTGTATACAATTTAGACTCTTTTGCAGCGCATCACATCCGTTTTGCAAAGCAATGAGCAATCTAGTACAAAAAGTATGTGCAGGACATGTACATTTTTGTGCTGTGCGATGTGATGTACATGGGAGCGCGCATCACATGACACCCATTCAATTGTACCTCTCGGCGGCCCTGGGTATGGTTAGGGTTAGCAGCTCTTCCAACACACCCATGAGGTGGCTGCTGAATGTCGTTTTTTTTATGGGGTATCGCCAGTAGCCCTATTCCCCAGATGGATTTTCTGTTCAGGTTTATAATGACTTGGGTCCAATGGGTATGAGAGCTGCAACAATAATGGTCCATCAGGAACAGTTGGAATATATTGGAGCTCACCCTTAAACCTTCATACAATGGGCGCGACCCTATTGCGTCTGTGGATTACATTCAGCACTGATGTTCTAACCCGTCTTATCAGTCGTTGCCACCAGAAGCGTGCGGTCTGATCACGGATCTCTTTCTGCTGATGCTGCAGGTCTTTCAGTTCAGCGGCTTTTGGCTTTATTTCAGCACTTAGTTCTTTTTCATGGTGTTCTATGGCCTGTACGGTGTCATTGGGAAGAGATTCTACCACTTCCTCCAGTTGGGCATTGGTCTCTGCAACCAAACTGCCACCATCTCCTTCCCCGGTGTCACCTTCAGGCCCATCAGTGGCATTGGTGTCCCTTTCTGCTCTCTCATCGAGGGTCCACATTGCATAGTACTCCATCTGCATTTCCATCCAGCCATTTTGAGGAGCATAGCGGTCAAAGCGATGCATGATAGTCTCGCCGAACATTGAAATCTCCACTTTTCCATTCTCTCTGGTCACCATGAGAGTTTCCTCCTCGGTTGCTGGAGCCGTCGCTGGTCTAAGCTCATAGAAATGCTCACCGCTTTGTTGTTCTCCCAGATCTTCGGTCATAGTTCCGGAAAAAACAGTCTTATTAGCGGGTGGTAGTTCCTCATTATATTCTTCTTCATCCATCCACGGAATGCTAGATTCCCCCGAGCTGTCATTAGAGGAATCCATATCAATATTTTTTAACTTGATGCAAATTACTATAAAAGCAAACGCCAAGTAATAGCTGCTAACTCTGTACAGTGAGTAATAGATGCTAACTGTCCAGTGAGTCTACAGCAAAGACACCTGTCTGTGCAGTGAGCTAGGTTATGTAGCACAAAGCCATTGTGACATCATAATGACATCACAATAACAGCCTGTCACTCTGCATATATTGTTGTTGTCAATAAAGTTTAATATAAAAAAAAAAAAGAAACATTGGAATAAACTAAGTTTTCTGTCATATACATGATCTAATAATGTATTTTAAATGGACATACAGTATTGTACTGAGGCCGATCACCATGGCACTACTAATTTACACAAACTCTGGCTGTAAGAGGCGAGGAGAGTACAGTAAGCCTGTCCTATGAATGCGGTGCCCATACAAAATCTTTGCATTACCACTTATAAATGGGTCCATTCTACATATTATCCACAGTGACAATGCTATAAACTCACTGAATTATAAAAAGAGGGCATATTAGTGGGGATGTATGCACAGCAGTCTTGGTAAATCCGTACCTCTCAACTGTCTTGGTCAGGGTCTGTTTAGGGAGTGCCGGGCACTCCCTCAAAATGTAAAAAATGGGTCATGTTGCTCAGTCCTGCCCCCCTCCAGCCATTTTCTGGAGCGGTCGCCACCTCGGGTGCGGAAGGTCCCACTTCCCACCCTAGAAAATTTGGGAGGTATGGTGTCAGTGTTATTCATTATTACTTGCTGCTAATTATGCTGATTACAGGAGGCACGTAGAAGAATGACTCATGTCTGCACCCAAATAGTCCAGGGTCAAACTGTATCCAGGGTTGTGGTGAGTCCTGGGTTCTACTTAGCTCTGTAATACAGAATATTAAATCATGTACATTTCAATTGATCCTCCGTTGATATAACTAAATTAGCATATATTAAAATAAGGAGGGGCAGGGCCGGCGCCACCACTAGGCAGAACTAGGCATTTGCCTAGGGCGCCGGCCGCTGGAGGGCGGTAGTGAGCCGCCGAGGTACCCGAAAGCAGGGAGCAGGGAGCAGGTAAGTCTGTGATTCTTCATCCTTCCTCCCCCTGCTCCCCGCTCCCATCCCGCCCGTGGCATGAAATAATGCTGCTCCCCCCGCGCCGCCCGCTCCCCTCTCCTATCCCCGTGTTATAAAAATCGCTGCTCGCGCCGCCCGCTCCCCTCTCCTCTCTCCTATCCCCGTGTTATAAAAATCGCTGCTCGCGCCGCCCGCTCCCCTCTCCTCTCTCCTATCCCCGTGTTATAAAAAAAACGCTGCTCGCGCCGCCCGCTCCCATCCCGCCCGTGCCATGAAACTACTAAGCTCCCCGCCAAGGAGATTTCTGTGCAGCACCACCTGAGCTCCGGGGGGGGGGGGGGAGATATCGCCCACCGCAGTATCAACCGCCACCCCCCCCCCCCCCCGGCAGGCGGGCGGGCGGGCGGCGCACGTTTTTTTTGCCTGGGGCGGGCGGGGGGCTTGCACCGGCCCTGAGGAGGGGAAATGAGAATATTTGCTGTTTGTATGCGTTTGCTGTGTTGTATTAGGCACAAGTGCTGCAGTTTACAGAGAAAGGAAATGTTAGTGTGAGTGAGAGGAATAATGTAACTTAAAAACACATAAAAGCATCTTTTTGTTTATTAGGACAGTGTTTTGTTATTTATTTATTAATTAGGGCAACGTTTTGGTTGTTTATTTTTGCCTTTCTTAATTTTTCACTTCCATATATAACTTAAGGTGCCCATACACCTTACAATTATTGGATACAATTTAGACTCTTTTGCAGCGCATCACATCCATTTTGCAAAGCAATGAGCAATATAGTACAAAAAGTATGTGCAGGACATACTGTTTGTGCTGTGCGATGTGATGTACATGGGAGCGTGCATCACATCGTACCCATTCAATTGTACCGTGTATGGGCACCTTTACTCGGAGATTGCTGAAAAAATCCTATATTAACTGGTTTATGTTTTTTTTTTTTTAAGTATTTTCAGGTGACACCAAAAAGGTTTAATCTAATGACAGTTCTACTTTGGGCTGCACTGAGAATCTTCTGTCTAGTCAGGGCCATCGACAAGGGGGGAAGGGGTACCAGGTAGATGTGTTGGTAAAAGTGATAGGGGGGAATTTACTAAAATGTGTATTCTCAGGGCCGGCGCTACCACTAGGCAACTTTAGGCAGCTGCCTAGGGCGCTGGCCGCTGGAGGGCGCCCCTTATTTATAATTTACATGAAGCATAACAGCGATTCTCGCGTGCTGCCGCCACTTTTCTCTTGGCACTATTTAAAAAAAAATTGTGCGGTTGCAGCGGTTTCCAGAAGGCAGGCAGGGGGGACCTGGCGGAGAGTAAGTGAGAGCTGTCCAATATCAGACAGCAGCCAACCACCCACCTGCGCGCCCGGCTAGCATTCCCTCACTACACGACCGCCCCCGCCCTTCAGTAGAGTCAGCGCCTCCCTGCCCCTGCCAGCAGCAGAGGCAGGGGCAGAACAATCCATGGTGCTTCATGGGGTCCGCTGTGCTGCAGCTTGCACCGCATGTCGGTGCCGCCGTTTATGTGGTTTTTTTTATCATTACGGCCGGGGCACAGAACGGCAGCGTGTCCAGTGTGACGACATATATCCTGTGTCCAGTGTGACGACATATATCCTGTGTCCAGTGTGACGACATATATCCTGTGTCCAGTGTGACGACATATATCCTGTGTCCAGTGTGACGACATATATCCTGTGTCCAGTGTGACAACATATATCCTGTGTCCAGTGTGACGACATATATCCTGTGTCCAGTGTGACGACATATATCCTGTGTCCAGTGTGACGACATATATCCAGTGGCCAGTGTGACGACAATATATCCTGAGTCCAGTGTCACAAGTCACAACATATATCCTGTGTCCAGTGTGACATGTAATGTGTGCCGGCATATATCCTGTGTCCAGCGTGACATATATACATTGTCCAGTGTGATGACATATATCCTGTGTCCAGTGTGGCGACATATATCCTGTATCCAGTGTGACGACATATATCCTGTGTCCAGTGTGACGACATATATCCTGTGTCCAGTGTGACGACATATATCCTGTGTCCAGTGTGACGACATATATCCTGTGTCCAGTGTGACGACATATATCCTGTGTCCAGTGTGATGACATATATCCTGTGTCCAGTGTGACGACATATATCCTGTGTCCAGTGTGACGACATATATCCTGTGTCCAGTGTGACTACATATATCCTGTGCCCAGTGTGACGACATATATCCTGTGTCCAGTGTGACGACATATATCCTGTGTCCAGTGTGACGACATATATCCTGTGTCCAGTGTGACGACATATATCCTGTGTCCAGTGTGACGACATATATCCTGTGTCCAGTGTGACGACATATATCCTGTGTCCAGCATGACATATATCCATTGTCCAGTGTGACGACATATATCCTGTGTCCAGTGTGATGACATATATCCTGTGTCCAACGTGACATATATCCATTGTCCAGTGTGACGGCATATATCCTATGTCCAGTGTGACGACATATATCCTGTGTCCAGCGTGACATATATCCATTGTCCAGTGTGACGACATATATCCAGTGTCCAGTGTGACGACATATATCCAGTGTCCAGTGTGACGACATATATCCTGTGTCCAGTGTGGCGACATATATCCAGTGTCCAGTGTGACGACATATATCCTGTGTCCAGTGTGACGACATATATCCTGTGTCCAGTGTGACGACATATATCCATGGCCAGTGTGGCGACAATATATCCTGTGTCCAGTGTCACAAGTCACAACATATATCCTGTGTCCAGTGTGACATATATCCATTGTCCAGTGTGACGACATATATCCTGTGTCCAGTGTGACGACATATATCCTGTGTCCAGTGTGACGACATATATCCTGTGTCCAGCGTGACATATATCCATTGTCCAGTGTGACGACATTTATCCTGTGTCCAGTGTGGCGACATATATCCAGTGTCCAGTGTGACGACATATATCCTGTGTCCAGTGTGACGACATATATCCTGTGTCCAGTGTGACGACATATATCCATGGCCAGTGTGGCGACAATATATCCTGTGTCCAGTGTCACAAGTCACAACATATATCCTGTGTCCAGTGTGACATATATCCATTGTCCAGTGTGACGACATATATCCTGTGTCCAGTGTGACGACATATATCCTGTGTCCAGTGTGACGACATATATCCTGTGTCCAGCGTGACATATATCCATTGTCCAGTGTGACGACATTTATCCTGTGTCCAGTGTGACGACATATATCCTGTGTCCAGTGTGACGACATATATCATGTGTCCAGTGTGACGACATATATCCTGTGTCCAGTGTGACGACATATATCCTGTGTCCAGCGTGACGACATATATCCTGTGTCCAGTTTGACGACATATATCCTGTGTCCAGCGTGACGACATATATCCTGTGTCCAGCGTGACGACATATATCCTGTGTCCAGCGTGACGACATATATCCTGTGTCCAGCGTGACGACATATATCCTGTGTCCAGCGTGACATATATCCTGTGTCCAGTCTGACGACATATATCCTGTGTCCAGTGTGACGACATATATCCTGTGTCCAGTGTGAAGACATATATCCTGTGTCCAGTGTGACGACATATATCCTGTGTCCAGTGTGACGACATATATCCTGTGTCCAGTGTGACGACATATATCCTGTGTCCAGTGTGACGACATATATCCTGTGTCCAGTGTGACGACATATATCCTGTGTCCAGTGTGACGACATATATCCTGTGTCCAGTGTGACGACATATATCCTGTGTCCAGTGTGACGACATATATCCTGTGTCCAGTGTGACGACATATATCCTGTGTCCAGTGTGACGACATGTATCCTGTGTCCAGCGTGACATATATCCATTGTCCAGTGTGACGACATATATCCTGAATCCAGCGTGACGACATATATCCTGTGTCCAGCGTGACGACATATATCCTGTGTCCAGTGTGACGACATATATACTGTGTCCAGCGTGACGACATATATCCTGTGTCCAGCGTGACATATATCCTGTGTCCAGTGTGACGACATATATCCTGTGTCCAGTGTGACGACATATATCCAGTGTCCAGTGTGACGACATATATCCAGTGTCCAGTGTGACGACATATATCCAGTGTCCAGTGTGGCGACATATATCCAGTGTCCAGTGTGACGACATATATCCTGTGTCCAGTGTGACGACATATATCCTGTGTCCAGTGTGACGACATATATCCTGTGTCCAGTGTGACGACATATATCCTGTGTCCAGTGTGACGACATATATCCAGTGGCCAGTGTGGCGACAATATATCCTGTGTCCAGTGTCACAAGTCACAACATATATCCTGTGTCCAGTGTGACATATATCCATTGTCCAGTGTGACGACATATATCCTGTGTCCAGTGTGACGACATATATCCTGTGTCCAGTGTGACGACATATATCCTGTGTCCAGCGTGACATATATCCATTGTCCAGTGTGACGACATTTATCCTGTGTCCAGTGTGACGACATATATCCTGTGTCCAGTGTGACGACATATATCATGTGTCCAGTGTGACGACATATATCCTGTGTCCAGTGTGACGACATATATCCTGTGTCCAGTGTGACGACGACATATATCCTGTGTCCAGTTTGACGACATATATCCTGTGTCCAGCGTGACGACATATATCCTGTGTCCAGCGTGACGACATATATCCTGTGTCCAGCGTGACGACATATATCCTGTGTCCAGCGTGACGACATATATCCTGTGTCCAGCGTGACGACATATATCCTGTGTCCAGCGTGACATATATCCATTGTCCAGTGTGACGACATATATCCTGTGTCCAGTCTGACGACATATATCCTGTGTCCAGTCTGACGACATATATCCTGTGTCCAGTGTGACGACATATATCCTGTGTCCAGTGTGAAGACATATATCCTGTGTCCAGTGTGACGACATATATCCTGTGTCCAGTGTGACGACATATATCCTGTGTCCAGTGTGACGACATATATCCTGTGTCCAGTGTGACGACATGTATCCTGTGTCCAGCGTGACATATATCCATTGTCCAGTGTGACGACATATATCCTGTGTCCAGCGTGACGACATATATCCTGTGTCCAGCGTGACGACATATATCCTGTGTCCAGCGTGAAGACATATATCCTGTGTCCAGTGTGACGACATATATCCTGTGTCCAGTGTGACGACATATATCCTGTGTCCAGTGTGACTACATATATCCTGTGTCCAGTGTGACGACATATATCCTGTGTCCAGTGTGACGACATGTATCCTGTGTCCAGCGTGACATATATCCATTGTCCAGTGTGACGACATATATCCTGTGTCCAGCGTGACGACATATATCCTGTGTCCAGCGTGACGACATATATCCTGTGTCCAGTGTGAAGACATATATCCTGTGTCCAGTGTGACGACATATATCCTGTGTCCAGTGTGACGACATATATCCTGTGTCCAGTGTGACGACATATATCCTGTGTCCAGTGTGACGACATGTATCCTGTGTCCAGCGTGACATATATCCATTGTCCAGTGTGACGACATATATCCTGTGTCCAGCGTGACGACATATATCCTGTGTCCAGTGTGACGACATATATCCTGTGTCCAGTGTGACGACATATATACTGTGTCCAGCGTGACGACATATATCCTGTGTCCAGCGTGACGACATATATCCTGTGTCCAGCGTGACGACATATATCCTGTGTCCAGCGTGACGACATATATCCTGTGTCCAGCGTGACGACATATATCCTGTGTCCAGTCTGACGACATATATCCTGTGTCCAGTCTGACGACAAATATCCTGTGTCCAGTGTGACGACATATATCCTGTGTCCAGTGTGACGACATATATCCTGTGTCCAGCGTGACGACATATATCCTGTGTCCAGCGTGACGACATATATCCTGTGTCCAGTCTGACGACATATATCCTGTGTCCAGTCTGACGACATATATCCTGTGTCCAGTGTGACGACATATATCCTGTGTCCAGTGTGACGACATATATCCTGTGTCCAGTGTGACGACATATATCCTGTGTCCAGTGTGACGACATATATCCTGTGTCCAGTGTCACGACATATATCCTGTGTCCAGTGTGACGACATATATCCTGTGTCCAGTGTGACGACATATATCCTGTGTCCAGTGTGAAGACATATATCCTGTGTCCAGCGTGACATATATCCTGTATCCAGCGTGACATATATCCTGTGTCCATTGTGACGACCTATATCCTGTTTCCAGTGTGACGACATATATCCTGTGTCCAGCGTGACATATATCCATTGTCCAGTGTGACGACATATATCCTGTGTCCAGTGTGACGACATATATCCTGTGTCCAGTGTGACGACATATATCCAGTGTAACGGCCTGTGTCCAGGGGCAGTGTCCAGTGTCACAGGCTATGGCCATTGTAAAAAATCAGAAAAATAAATAAAAGTATTAAAAAAAAAAAATTTTTGGAGGATGATGGAGGAGGAAATAGTGGGAGATCAGCAACCTGATAGAACTTCTGAAGCTGCTACCACCAGTCAGATTAATGATGGCAAGGCCGATGGTCAATGGCCTAGAGGCCATGTAAAAGCAAAGCAGAAATCTCATTTTACAATGGTCCATAAAAAAAAATTAAGTCACGTGCGGAGAAAAATAAAATTGCTAATATGCCGTTCACCACATGCAGTGGGAAGGAAAGGCTACGGCCTTGGCCTTTGTTTCTGACTGATGGTATAGCGTCTCAGAAGAATGATGGTAGCCCTTCTGCTACTACAAAAAAAAGAATGAAAGTTTTTAAGACAAAGGCGAGTTCACAAATGTCGCAAATCCCAGAGGAGAGTCTAAGTGTGTCTGCGGATGCCATATGTGAGCCGGACCTTTCAAATACTGTTTTTGAAGAGGAGGTTCATTCCACCATTTGCATGCCCTCTGCAAGTGTGTGCAAGAGCATCCCCAGTCAAGATTTTGACCTGGTTATTGAGGATGCTTCTGAGGAATTGGATGTGGATTCTGTTGGTGAAGCTAGCACACAGAGGGATGCGGATGATGACGATGATGTTGTTTGTTGTAATGCACCGACGGAGACAGTTGTTGTCCGGGGTGTGGAAAAGCCCATTGTCATGCCAGGGCAAAAGACCAAAAAATCCACCTCGTATGTATGGAATTATTTCTACCCAAATCCGGACAACAACTGTCAAGCCGTGTGTAGCGTTTGCAAAGCTATTGTAAGTAGAGGTAAGGACGTGCAGCACCTTGGGACCTCCTCACTGTTACGTCATTTGCAGCGCATCCATCAGAAGTTTTTGTCAAAAGAAACTGTGAACAAACATGTAGCAGCCCGCCCAGCATCACTGTCCTGCTCCCCTTTATCTGTTAAATCCAAGGTCCTGCAATCTCCTCAAACAACTGCATCATCCCCATCCTCAGAGATTATTGGATTGGGAAGTAGTCCTGCACCCAATGTCATGATCCTGACTGAATCCTCTCCTATCCTGGATTCCTCAGAAGCATCCTTATCAGGTACACCTGTTGCTTCTGCTGCTGCTGGTGCTGCTGCTGCTGCTTCAAGGAAGGGGACCAGGAATGCTAGTCCTGATCACTTAGCCAAGCAACTGACTGTAAGTCAATCCTTTGAAAGGGGGATGAAGTATGCCAGAAGTCACCCCGTTGCACAGCGTATTACTGACGCCATAACAACTATGTTGGTAATAGACGTGCGTCCAGTATCCGCAATTAATTCTGTGGGTTTTACCCAGTTGCTAGAGATCCTGTGTCCCCGTTACCAAATTCCATCTAGGTTCCACTTCTCCAGGAAGGCAATACCCAGACTGTACACGGACATTAAAAAAAGCGTTGTTACTGTCCTTAAAACCCACAGTCCACTTAACCACGGATATGTAGACAAGCGGAACAGGGCAAACAAAAGACTACATGTCTGTGACTGCTCACTGGGTGGATGTATTGACTTCAGCAGCAGCACCAGCAACATCATCTCCCATTGCTATTCAGAGGCAGGCTACACTATGTATCACCGGTTTCAGTAAAAGGCACACAGCGGAAAACCTCCTAGAAAAACTACGGGAAGTCATTGCGCAATGGCTTACCCCACTTGGACTCTCCTCGGGATTTGTGGTATCCGACAATGCCACCAATATTGTGAGTGCATTACATGTGGGCGAATTCCAACATGTCCCATGTTTTGCTCACACAGTAAATTTGGTGGTGCACCATTTCTTGAAAAAGGACAGGGGTGTTCAAGAGATGTTGTCCGTTGTTCGGAAAATTTGTGGACATTTTCGCCATTCTGCAAGTGCGTGCAGGAGATTGCAAGACTTGCAAGAAAAGCTAAATTTGCCCTGCCATCAGCTGAAGCAAGAGGTGGTCACGAGGTGGAATTCCACCCTCTATATGCTTCAGCAGATGGAGGAGCAGCAAAAGGCCATCCAAACCTACACCTAGACCTATGACATAGGGAGAGGAACGGGAATGCACCTGAGTCAAGCTCAGTGGAGAATAATTTCCGTGGTGTGCAAGATCCTGCAGCCCTTTGAGGCTGCTACACGCAAAGTTAGTTCTGACACTGCCAGCTTGAGCCAGGTCATTCCCTTGATAGGCCTTTTGCAAAACCAGTTGGCGAAATTGAAGGAGAAGTTGAAGCACAGTGAATCTGCAAAATATGTAGGACTAGTGGATCACGCTATTAGTTCACTTAGCAAGGATCCAAGGGTCGTCGATCTCTTACAATTAGATCATTATATTTTGGCGACAATACTGGATCCTAGGTTTAAGTCTTACATTGTGTCTTTGTTACCAATGGGAACAAATCTGCAGAGGTGCAAAGACCTCTTGCTCCAAAATTTGTCAGCTGAAGCGGAAAGTGGCAGGCACACAACTTCTCCTTCAATTTCTACCACTGGGGTTGCGAGGAAAAAGCTAAATTTTCCTAGGGGACCCACTGCTATTCAGTCCGGAAATATATTTGACATCTGGTCCGGCTACTACTACTTTGCCGATAGCATCAATATAGGTATGTCAGATTGCCTTCTTTTCTTGCCAATAATGGAATGGACAATGTGGCGTCCTTTGCACAAACTGGCTTTGCTTTACTTAAGTTGTCCACCCTCCAGTGTATATTCTGAGAGAGTCTTCAGCGCAGCTGGGAACCTTGTAAGCGATCGGCGTAGGAGGTTACTTCCACAAAACGTAGAGAAGATGATGTTCATAAAAATGAATTTCAAATTCCACAAACTTGACCTCCTTCACCAGCACTTACGTCCTCCTAATACACACAGTCCTCCTGTATTAATTGATTCCAGCGACGACGAATTAATTGTGTGTGAAGAAGAGGATGAGGCTGAGGAATCTGATGCTGAGGATGACATCTTGTAAAGCCAGTTTGTGCAATGGCCATTGCCATTTATTTTTCGTGGGGGCCCAAACAAACCAATCATTTCAGCCACAGTTGACAGTCCCTGCCGCTGAAGTCCCTGTCGCTGAAATGATTGGTTTGTTAAACTGTGCATGTCCTGTATACTACATAAGGGTGGGTGGGAGGGAGGGCCCAAGGACAATGTCATCTTGCACCTCTTTCTGCGTCGTTTTGTTGGCTCTTTGTAGCATCATAAATTTTTTAATCTTTGATGGATGAATGGTGGGGAGATGGGTGATTCGCTCTCCACATCATCCATTATGGATGAAAATATGTCCTCATGGACATCCATGGTCTTATCCCTTCCTATCGTACTTTTTGGATAGGATGTCCCGGATGGATGGCTGGGTGGCAGGGCCCCAGCAAATCTTTTTCTTGCACCTCTTTCTGCGTCATTTTGTTGGCTCTTTGTAGCGTCATACATTTTTTAATCTTTGATGGATGAATGGTGGGGAGATGGGTGATTCGCTCTCCACATCATCCATTATGGATGAAAATATGTCCTCATGGACATCCATGGTCTTATCCCTTCCTATCGTACTTTTTGGATAGGTTGTCCCGGATGGATGGCTGGGTGGCAGGGCCCCAGCAAATCTTTTTCTTGCACCTCTTTCTGCGTCATTTGTTTGCTCTTTGTAGCGTCATAAATTTTTTAATCTTTGATGGATGAATGGTGGGGAGATGGGTGATTCGCTCTCCACATCATCCATTACGGATGAAAATATGTCCTCATGGACATCCATGGTCTTATCCCTTCCTATCGTACTTTTTGGATAGGATGTCCCGGATGGATGGATGGCTGGGTGGCAGGGCCCCAGCAAATCTTTTTCTTGCACCTCTTTCTGCGTCATTTGTTGGCTCTTTGTAGCGTCATAAATTTTTTAATCTTTGATGGATGAATGGTGGGGAGATGGGTGATTCGCTCTCCACATGATCCATTACGGATGAAAATATGTCCTCATGGACATCCATGGTCTTATCCCTTCCTATCATACTTTTTGGATAGGATGTCCCGGATGGATGGATGGATGGCTGGGTGGCAGGGCCCCAGCAAATCTTTTTCTTGCACTTCTTTCTGCGTCATTTGTTGGCTCTTTGTAGCGTCATAAATTTTTTAATCTTTGATGGATGAATGGTGGGGAGATGGGTGATTCGCTCTCCACATCATCCATTATGGATGAAAATATGTTCTTATGGACATCCATGGTCTTATTCATTCCTAGACCGAGTGCGTGGCTTCGGGAGGAACACACGTGATTTGGTGAAGTGGTGAGGGAGGTAAGGGAAAACACACCTAGCCAGCCAGCGCAAACAAATTAACCTTAGCGGTGAATTGGGTGACAGATGTCGCAGACTAATTGACCCTACTACATAGATAGCGGTCTATAAGGGTAGACTATATAGGGATCTCCTAACCTGGGGTCCTAGAGAGGTGGAGGCCACCAATTACCCCACCCCTGCCACCAATTACCCCACCCCCCTCCACCCATTATGGATGGATTGATAAATGTTTGGGAAGAAGTAGTCCCAACAGCTCTAGACCAAGTGCGTGGCTTCGGGAGGAACACATGTAATGTGGTGAGGGAGGAAATGGAACGCACGCCTAGCCTGTCTTATCAAGTTTGATAAGGAGGTAACTTCACAAACCACGTGACCTCACGCCAGATAGGGGTCTTGTTAGATATTAAACTGATCAAATGGTCTCTTGCTAATGGTGTGGAGGTTCTAACAGAGGAGCGCAGCTAGAAGGGGGGGGGGGGGGGTTATTAAACTGCCACCCAGTCTGCCCCTGTAGTGCTGCTCTGCTTCCAACATGTGCCAGGTTGGAAGTGTAAGGTCCACATGTATGTGATGCCCACTGCTGTCGCCTAGCTTAGTCATCCAGCTACCTCGGGATAACCTTATGGCCCTACTACAGTATATGAAAACGATTTTGTGAGCTGTGAAGTGATCAATATTGTCTAGAAATGAGTGGAAACTAATGTTATTGAGCTTAATAACACTTTAGGGGCAAAAACAGGCCCGAAAACTATTATTTTAGCAATTTTTAGCATTTTTCCAAATAAATCCAGATCCAAAAGCAAAACCAAAACCCGCAAGGGTGGTTTTGCCAAAACCAATCCAGATCCAAAACACGAAGGGAGATCCAGATCCAAAACCAAAACCCGAAAAAGTGGCCGCCGCACATCTCTACTTTTGACATATCTGATAAAAATGCCAGCGTCACTCACATATTACAAAAGATATTTCCTATGTAAGGTAAACATTACAGGTCATTATGATGAATAAAAATGTGTTCTTGTCACATTTCACACCTATTTTGACAAATTCACTTGGCACGCAAAGGGTTAATAAGAATGTTTACCAGTATTGAAATGGTATTGACTTTAGGTCAATAGTCTGTCAATCAAACTAAAGCTGTGTAGACACGGTGCAATATATTGCTCAGTGTCTCCTGTTCATCAGCGGCCACAGATGGTCACTGATGAACAGAAGACTCTGCCAGGGGAGCTGCAGAGGGAAACAGCGATTTATCACGGCAGCACAAACAAATCGCTGGCAATATAGTCCCTCAGTGACCATATTGCCAGCGATATTGCACTGTGTGTACCAGTAGTGTTCATTCTAGCACCCGCTATCTTTGAAAACCCATGCAGTTCCTCTTCCCTGCCTGGGGTATCGCTATCTGCTGTGGTGCTTCTAGCACAGTGTGGTCTGTATATCAGCACTGATATGCAAACCAGACCTGTGCTAGAAACACAACAGTAGACAGCGACACCCCAGGCAGGGAAGAGGAACTGCATGGGTTTTTAAAGGTAGCGGGTGCTAGAATGAACACTACTAGCAGGGACGTGTGGTGAGGTAAATGGATGAGGTGTCCCTGGCAATTACCAGAGTGAGATTTGCACACAATATATGAGCCATGGGATACATGCCGACATATACACATGTGCAGCAGTATATACTGCTGGAGATTCGCTGAGTTTTGATAAGAGAGCTGCAGAAAAGGTAACCAGGTGAGGCACTGCCTCACCTGCTATAGACTTTTTACTCCAGAGTTTTGACTATAAAAATTATTAGAATAATACATTTAAGATTTCTTTTGTAGATTCTTTGTATTTTTGACATACTTTATAAACTCAAAATACCGGCGTATACGTTAGTATGACATTAAAGGCTGTGCCTCACCTGCCTCACCCCACCGCATGCCACTTGTGTGTACACAGCTTAAGATATTTCCCAACAATCCTTACTGTGCTGCTTTCAATGCTGCATCTCTAGGCACAAGTCAGGGTTATGTATGAATACAAAATTCTGTGCTCGTGAACATAGCACAAATGTTGTGTACTTCTGCAATAAAATTACATCCAATTATAAATGCCCCCCAAAATCTGCAAATACTTTCTAATTATGACTGTGCTTTAACTATTTTTGTAGTGATCACAGCCACAATGGCAGTTCAAAAGGACACAGTGCTGTTATACTGCTTTCACATTGCAGAAATGGGTAATGACACGGTATTCTTAAATGGGACTTTAAAACGGGTCTGAGCCTTGAGACCTTTCACATTGCAGGTGAAAACCTTTTTAAAAATCATTTAATACCATTCAAACATTCAACCCGTTTAACCCCCAAGGGACACGTTTCAAGCCATAGAAATAGAGCAGTTCAAACTGCCAAAAAAACGGCGTTAAAACGTGTAGGACTCTGCTTTTTAACCGTGTTGAAATACCGGTTAACTTTAACCGGTAAATCAACTCTGGCACTTTCACATTGCAGGCTTAAACGTTTTAAAATGGCAAAAAAACGGCAATATACCGTTTTAAAAGTGCAATGTGAAAGGGGTTTTATTGTATCCTCTGAAGTAGAAACCGTTACAAAATCTATTTACAAACATGACATTTATAGCATCATACACTACAATGAGCAGTTCTTTCCTTTTTCCATTTGGCAGCAGCGTGTAAAATACATGTACGTTGTATTTTACACGCTGCCGCCAAAGTATAGCTTCCATGTACATCAGCGTTTAAAAATATAGTATACATGTATGGCTTGATTATACCCTGCAGTACTCAGGCCCACCTTATACTGTAATACCAGCCCTTTATTTCAATTTCAGGATTTCACACCAGCTCATTATTTAAATGTAAAGTCACTGAAGTGAAAATCTTTCAGTGTGTATGCACAATATCTTTCATGGTCTGCTCAAGGGGAATTTTCTTTCTTATCTTCTAGTGCAGGGCTGGCCAAAAGTTCAATCGCGATCTACCTGTCGATCACGGAGCTCCCGCGGGTAGATCGAGTTCAAGGCACATACAGATGGAGTGGTCTCCATCCAGCGGGTTTCTGGTGGTCGGATCATCAACCGCCAGAAGGGGATGCAAACGCACATGAGATGTGTGCACGTCCCCTTACAACAAAGCTCCTGCTGCTCGATCCCCTCCCGTCGCACGTCCCAGACAGATGGAGCGCCATCTCGCCAGCAGGGGAATTCTGGTGAGCCCTGGCGCTGGCTGAGAGGTGCTCCATCTGTAGCTACTGTTGCCTCTGACAGAACAGACACTTCAGCGGGGATGCAGTGCGCGGGGGCACGTGTGATGTCACAAGTGAGAAGCAACTGGTTGAGCCAGCGGGATTGCTCAGAGCCTCAGTGGCATCATCATGCAGACTCAGGTGGGGTAGGACCTGTAGCGCACAGTGGCAGCAGGTAGCAAGGCTCAGCCGCAGTGGGTCAGGATTATATGATCGCTCAGTGGCAGCAGGGAGGTTTAGCGGTGGCGGGAAGCGGCAGGGATGACATTTAAGTGCGCTGCGTATAAATTTGTCCACAGGCTTTTTTTTATATTTGTTGTGTTCTGCAGTTAAAGGGGAGGGACTCTCTTTAAAAAATTTAAGTTTTTAGTCTCCTCCTCCAGGCCCAGTGCGACATAAAGCAGTGATGCCGCTGCTGCAGACTACCGAGCTTGCAAGGGTATTGGAAGGTGGCGGAGGAGGGCTGCCACGGGAGGAACACACTGCTTCTACAAAGGCTACTTTCCCTTCATTGGAAGGACCTTCTGACATCAGGCCCAGGTTAGGTTTGGGGTGGAGCTAAAGGCAGTGTGTCACACTTGCTACAGAACAGTGCAGCGTGTTGGGATTCCATCCCGCACCATGCTGCTGCCGGGGGAAAGCAGTGCAGAGTAATTCCAAAGAGATACACTCTGGAAGGCAGATGGTAAGATGGGTCTATCCTACATCTGCACCCCTCTCAGGGTAATGCACCCCCCCTCTCTATACACCAGAACCCTGGGCAGGATAATTACCCAATTTGAGCTCATTCCATGTGGCACAATGTGAATTTGAGCTCATTCCATGTGGCACAATGTGAAATTCACAATGTGAATTTGAGCTCCTTCCGTGTGGCATAATTAATAAGGTGTATTGCACTGGGAAGGGCATATTTTGTACAGGTAGAGACACCAGTAGATCACCAGTAAGTACCGTATATACTCGAGTATAAGTCGACCCGAATATAAGCCGAGGCACCTGATTTTACAACAAAAAAATGGGAAAACGTATTGACTCAAGTGGGACCCGCACTCGAGTATAAGCCGAGGGGGGCTTTTTCAGCATAAAAAATGTTCTGAAAAAGTAGGCTTATACTCGAGTATATATGGTAAGTGTACCAAAAGTACATCCCAGGTTACAAAAGTCCGGCCACCTCTGTTCTAGTGTGTATGGGCCTAAAGAGTGATTCAACAATTTGCCCTTACCTCCCTATAACAGTGCTGTAGTGGACTGTGTATTGTACTTAGCAGTGAGCTCCTATGCTCACATATTTTCAGGATTTCTGCAGCTCTGATTGGATGCATTAGCTACATTTCAGTGTCAATGTCGACTGTGTCAAAATTCGGGACCAAATAAAAGTGAAAAACCCCATATCGCCCTTCCCCATGTCGACCTTGTGGTGCCAACCTAATGCTTGTCTGTCCAATGATCCCATTGCATGGAGATGTTTCACAAGAATGAATGCTAGCAAATGAGTAAGCCTTGGGTGGAGGATGTAAAAAAAAAGGTGTATCAAACGTTCATACAAGAAGTGGAGAAATTGCCTATAGTAAGCAATCTGCTCCTACTTGTCATTTGCTGTAGCACAGTCTATGAAATGATAGAAAGTGGTTGTTAAGGGCAAATTCTCCACGTTTCCTCTTCCTCTTTAAAAGATTTGCGGGATCTACCCCACAGTATGATCTGAGCCATGTTACTAATTGCTGGGGGCTGGAAGGGTAGTGGGTAACTGGTTACCGACTCGTGTGGGGGGCGCAATGGATAGGAAGTGCTTCGTCAAGCTGCAGTGTGGATTGGGGTTAGTAAGCCTCCTTCTGGGTACAAGAAAAAACACAAGGGGGTACACTGCGCTAACAATAAAATTGATGGATATGTGTGCCAATGGAGTGGAAATGTAGCAAATTTTTAATTATAAAAACATGAAGTATTGCATGACATGGTAAAAAGTAAAAAATAAAATTGCGGGGGAGCTGCTTGCAACACAGCCTCGATTTTGACCTCTGATTTGTCCGATCTCTCCTCGTTGATTACATGTTCACATTACGATATTGATTCTTTGAAAAATTCACATATATTTATTTACTTATTGTAGTGAAAAGCTTTAGCTAAATACTCTAGTAACTCACTATCACTTCTGCCAGTGACAATATCATCTAGGTAGCACTGTATATAGTATCTAGCCCATTGCTTAAATACAATTGGAGTTAATAAGATAGCCCCAGCTATACCTATTAGCAACGGTAAAGTGTAAAAAATCAGATTGCAACATGTCCAAAAGCTCAGGGGTATTGAGAATATACTGTACACATTGTTCAAGGGGTATAGAGGATAATTGTGGGTTGAGACTAAGTGGGTGAAGTACTGTTTTTTTTTTTTTTTTGGTGTTACCTGTGTATGTGTTGATTGTGTTAAACGTTAAATGCTTATGTAGGTTAAAAGTGTAGTGTGAAGGTAGGGTAGAGAAATTCAGAGAGATGACATTGGCTGTTGAGGATAAGGCTGGACAATAATAGATTTTGGAAGGACAATGATCCCCTTTGTGCTCACCACCATCTGAGGTGTACAGGTAGTACCACTATAAGGGGATTCTCTTGGGATCAAAGCAGCTAATAGAGTCTGGTAAAGCTGGTGCTGCTCGGGATAACCCAAGCTGTGTGCGGAGAAGAACCACTGTTCCCTGCTCATGGCCCTCTGCAGTGACATGGTATGATACAATTGGCTGACCTGTGCAGTCTGATCAGAAGGGAGCGTTCTGCTTCCAGCTGTGCAGCTAAGGGGCAGAGCACCTGCTGATTGTGACCGGGACACCCAGAAATTATAGTGTTGGTAGGGGAAGTGTACTGGTGTAGCTGTCTCTGTGCCAAACATTATTTCCTTTCTAAAAACAGGCCTGTGAATAGTGTTTGCTTTCTTAGGGCAGTATTCAATGAGGAAAATTCGCCGTGTTTTATGGCGAATTTCTGCTTTTTTCGCGAACAACCCTATTCAACGTGCACTTTTCGCCGTCTTTCTAAGTGATTTTCGCCGTGTCTCTCCGTGTAGCAATTCTCCATCTTTTCATGGAGAAGTGGAATGTGAACTTTTAAAATAAAAGTTTTTTTGTTTTAATTTTGGTGTAAAAAAATCAGGATTTTTTTTCTGTGAAAGGGCATGCTATTTTTATTCATGTGCTTATAGCACATGAATATATATATTTAATTATTTTTTTTTTTTACACATAACAGCCAGCAGGGGGCCAGAGCCGAGAGCCACTCATTAGATATTCATATATTCACTGCACCCGATCATTACATATGCACGATTGGGAGCAGTGACTATACCCGGTCCCCTGCTGGCTTGGGGGGGAGGGGGGGCAGCTTGTGCTGCCTGGGTCCCGGGGAGCCCTCCTCCCCTCCACATACGTTCTGGGGCAGGCAGGGAGACTTCAATCTCCCTGCCTGCCACCGTCCCACGGCTACCTGCCGCAGATGATCGTCCGCTGCAGGGGTTAAGATTCGCAGCGAGGGGCAATGAGCCCCTGCAACGTTGAATACTGGGAGAGCGAGTGGCAGCCAGCCCTCCGGAACACAGCGAGTGTGCAGCGAATCCTAAACCGGATTCGCTGCACACCGCAATTTTTAGATTGAATACTGACCTTAAAGTAGTCTGCAACTGATTGTTGGGACTGAAGAAGAGCCATTGTGAATAGACACAGCAAAGTTGGCAATAGAAGAAAAGCAATGCAAGTGTCATTGCTAGTTTGCTTTCAATTAAGGTATTTTCAAATGGGGGGGGGGGGGGGGGAGAGACATTAAAATTGCAAAAATTGGCATGTGTACATGGTTTCATGGTTTCCTTCAGTCACTGCCTGGCACAAATGGACATTTCAAGTATGAAAGTTAAGCTAAGGGGAGGCAGAAATGTTAGGGCTTCATATGTGGCGAGGGACCGCAAACATAGGGGAGTTGCTAGCTGTAGGAGAAAGGTAAAACACTGAATAGTAGGGACATTGCTGTTTGTGGTATTGATGTGGAAGAGAGACAATCACTAATAGAAACAACGTAGTGATAGAATTGTGGGGTAAATGTATAAAGCTCGGAGAAGTGGTATCTATCCCCATAAAGAACGTTATGTGCAAGGTGATCTCCAGCCAATCAGCTCCTAACTGTTCATTTACATATTGGAGCTCATTGGCTGTTGCATGATCACCTTCCACCTAACATTCTTTATGGGGGATAAATACCACTTCTCCAAGCTTCATACTTTTACCCCAGTGTTCATTCTAGCACCCTGCATCTTTCAAAACCTGTGTAGTTCCACTTCCCTGTCTGTGGTGTCTCCCTCTGCTGTGGTGCTTCTAGCACTGATCTGGCTCTCTTATCTGTGCTGACATACAGACCCATTTGACATATAGGCAAAAAATTAAGAATTTAATTTGTTAATTTGCTTTTTTCCCTGCAGGCACTGTTCTTATTAGAAGTAGCAATGGACAACTCATGCTGGTCTCTCAACAGGCTTTGGCACGAGCCCAAGCACAAGTACAGAATTCAAGTACGAGGCCCCCGATCTCCTCCAGTGCTCCCACTGTTCAGATCTGCTCTATACAGGTACTAGTGCAGAAGGATTTGTTTTGACTCATCCACTCATGTTCCAAGCACTAAAAAATTGTGTCAATGGAATTTTCATATAGAATAAGAAGGTAAAATAAATGCAGTCTGCCTTTGACATTACACTTATGATTTGTTAACATGGTGAATGTAAGACATTGGTTCCATATAGTATTGCATGTAACGGTACTTGTGAGTTATCCGGGCTGCCGATTTTGTCCTTAAGTTTGGTTAACTTAAGGACACCCGACGCGATGCCCACGATTTAGCTCCAAATCGGGGGCATCGCGTCGGTCGTGGCCGTTATAAGGGGCCGCGACGCGATGCCCCCGATTTCCCATAGACAGTAATGTTAAAAGACACGAAATCGGGGGCATCGCGTCGGTCGTGGCCGTTATAAGGGGCCGCGACGCGATGCCCACGATTTCCCATAGACAGTAATGTTAAAAGACACGATGGACCCGATTTCCCATAGACAGTAATGTTAAAAGACGCGATGGACCCGATTTCCCATAGACAGCAATGTTAAAATAAAATTACAATGTGAAATTGGGCAATATGTTTTTAAAAAAAATGTTTCATGGCCCCCCACCACCGTTAACGCCACCCCCCTATTGACGCCAACCCGAAGCGTGGCGAGCGCAGCGAGCCCGCGAGGGGCGGCGGTACGCATCCTCCGACCTTTTCATGCCCTACTATCCACTAGGGCGTGGAGTGAGAATAGAATAGTGTGGCGAGCGCAGCGAGCCACCGAGCCCGAAGCGTGGCGAGGGGACGCGGACACCTGTGAAGCCCGCAAGGGCACGCGGATACCTGTGAAGGTGTCCGCGTCCCCTCGCGGGGCTCGCTGCGCTCGCCACGCTTCGGGCTCGGTGGCTCGCTGCGCTCGCCACACTATTCTATTCTCACTCCACGCCCTAGTGGATAGTAGGGCATGAAAAGGTCGGAGGACACGTACCGCCGCCCCTCGCGGGCTCGCTGCGCTCGCCACGCTTCGGGTTGGCGTCAATAGCGGGGTGGCGTTAACGGTGGTGGGGGGCCATGAAACATTTTTTTTAAAAACATATTGGCCAATTTCACATTGTAATTTTATTTTAACATTGCTGTCTATGGGAAATCGGGTCCATCGCGTCTTTTAACATTACTGTCTATGGGAAATCGTGTCGGAAATCGGGTCCATCGTGTCTTTTAACATTACTGTCTATGGGAAATCGTGGGCATCGCGTCGCGGCTCCTTATAACGGCCACGACCGACGCGATGCCCACGATTTCGGGCGCGATGAAAAAATCGGCAGCCCGGATAACTCACAAGTACCCATGTAACACTATTGCCCCATGCCATTTTCATAGGATCCTCAAATGACCTTAGTGCTATTAACATGTTCAGATTTGGTTACATTTTAAGTTATCCATTCACACTTTAAACTTCCCTAAATGTGAGCTCACATTAGTTGGTTGAGCAGAAATATTGCTTATAATATTCATATGGCTACTGGTTCTAGTCCAACCCACTCCCGCTTGTGTGTCAAATTTAGAAAATTCCTGCCCCTAAACTGCACATAAAAGGTAATCCTTTTCCGACTCTTTAACCAAAAGTGACCCCTCATAACTCAATAGCATTTAGCAGGGGTTAAGGTGAGGTGGAATGGGGTGGAACGGAGTTCCACCACCTCTAATGGTAAGAGGAACGGAGTTCCACCACTACCACAGCCCCAAACAGTAATTCCAACAGAAAAGCCTGTTCAATCTGCTTCTTATTTTGGCACAGCGTGCCACTAAAGTGAAGAAGAGCCACTAAGAGGTACAGGCTCTGTGCTTGATGAAGACAGGGTGAGAGGTGGCTGGAGGGACTTAGAGGTGGAGAATCTGCTGGATGGACACAGGGCATGGAGCTGCTGAGGGACATGGACAGTGAACGGCTGGCGTGACAGAGACAGATGTGTATAAGCAGCACAACTGTGGACATTATACATATAAGGGGCACTACTGTGTAATTCAATATAAATCAAGGACACTACATGTAATGTGAATATAATTGTGCTACTGTATGTTGTAATTTTAATTGGTGTTACTATTGTATGAACTTACTTACTATTGTGTGAACCTTGTCCATTATCCCTTTATGGGAGGTACAGTAGGGCACAAATTCCCTGGCACTGGTCTAGGCTCTGCCTAATGGGGGGGGGTCAGAGTTAGGAGAAAGGCGTTCCACCACCTCTTCAGGACCACATTAAGCCCTGGCATTTAGTCCGTTTAGAAAGGGGATTTTCAGTATGATCCTACAAAGCAGTCTGTTCAGAGAAAGCAGTTCATTGGTTTGTATTCACAGGCTAAGGGAAGCTTTAGAAATGCAATCCTATTTGAAAAAGTATTCACTAAAATGTTAAACAGGTGGCATGATGCATAATAGCATACATAGCATATAATTGGTTCCATAGCAAAATTTAAGGGGTGGTTTTATGATTATGGCAGAAATGGTGGCCGGGATTGAATACCACCTATAAGCTCATAGGGTGTAACAATACCTTCATAATATTGTAGACTTACCTTGGATAATTATTGCTGATGACATCTTTTGACTAGCAGGGATAGCTGTAGATGCCATCTTGCGTGACTAGGGTGGCCAATCCCAGGATCGGGATCGTCGGGATCCCGGGATTGGGCATTTTTGAATCCCGGGATTGAAAAAATGCCCCGGGATTGGCTTCCCTATGCGTGACATCACAGTAACTGACATTACTACTTGCAGAAGACCAACATCATATACACTGTCATAACTATAATGTTCCGGATCCTGAGTAAAAATGTTGGTACTTGTTTCCTAGCACGGCCACAGCGATTTACATCGGGGTGGTCGTGTCGGAAAAATCGGGTCGATCGCATCGCAGGCGATTTGGTCGCATGCGATGCGATCGACGCGACCGACCCTATTTTTTGATTGAATGAAATGTAAATCGGGTCCCTGGGACCCGATTTTACATTGGATTCAATGTAAAATATTCCCTACCCCCCCCAAATTTAACGGCGTAAACCCCACCCCACGATAGACGCCAACCCGAAGCGTGTCGAGCGCAGCGAGCCCGCGAGGGGCGGCGGTGCGCGTCCTCCGACCTTTTCATTCACCCACTATCCACGTTTGCGTGGAGTTGAGAATAGAATAGTGTGGCGAGAGCAGCGAGCCACCGAGCCCGAAGCGTGGCGAGGGGACGCGTATACCTGTGAAGTTATACGCGTCCCCTCGCGGGGCTCGCTGCGCTCGCCACACTATTCTATTCTCAACTCCACGCCGACGTGGATAGTAGGGGAATGAAAAGGTCGGAGGACACGCACCGCCGCCCCTTGCGGGCTCGCTGCGCTCGCCACGCTTCGGGTTGGCGTCTATCGTGGGGTGACGACGGGGACATCTATAATGTGAAATGGGTCATATTGGCCCATTTCACATTTTCTCACGATTTCAATGTTAAACAATATTTTAACATTGAAGCCTATGGAAAAATCGGGGGCATCGCGTCGGGACCAATGTTAATGGTCCCGACCGACGCGATGCCCCCGATATTTTACCTTTACCGACACGATTTCAATGTTAAAATATTTTTTAACATTGAAGCCTATGGAAAAATCGGGTGCATCGCGTCGGTCGCGTCGGGACCAATGTTAATGGTCCCGACCGACGCGATGCCCCCGATATTGTGTCTTAGCCGGCCAAATGGACCTGATTTCAAAGGAAATCGGGTCCATTGTGTGGATCGTGTACCTTAACTTAAAGGTACACGATCCATAAGATTGTGGCCGTGCTAGGAAACAAGTACCGGTACTCTTTACCTAGAACGGCGCCCGCGATTGAAATCGCGGGCGTCGGGGGTAAAAAATCGCGGGCATCGCGGGTAAATCGCGGGTACATCAAAATCGGGTGCCCGCGATGACCGCGATTTTCCAATAGGGATCAATGTTAAAAACGGTGATTGACCGCGATTTTAATGTTAAATGCCTCAATGCCCGCGATTTGGCCATAGGAATCAATGTTAAATGGGCCACAAAGCCCTAATAGTCACCGTGAACTCTGAAATGGCCCCCACAATTGTTAACGCCACCCCACGATCAACGTCAACCCGAAGCGTGGCGAGCGCAGCGAGCCCGCGAGGGGCGGCGGTACGCGTCCTCCGACCTTTTCATGCCCTACTATCCACGTCGGCGTGGAGTTGAGAACAGAATAGTGTGGCGAGCGTAGCGAGGCGAGCGGACGCGGATACCTTCACAGGTAAACGCGTCCCCTCGCGGGCTTCACAGGTGTCCACTTTTCGCCACGGATACCTGTGAAGCCCGCGAGGTGACGCGTATAACTGTGAAGGTTTCCGCGTCCCCTCGCGGGGCTCGCTGCGCTCGCCACACTATTCTATTCTCAACTCCACGCCGACGTGGATAGTAGGGCATGAAAAGGTCGGAGGACGCGTACCGCCACCCCTCGCGGGCTCGCTGCGCTCGCCACGCTTCGGGTTCACGTTTATCGTGGGGTGGCGTTAACAATTGTGGGGGCCATTTCACAGTTCACGGTGACTATTAGGGCTCTGTGGCCCATTTAACATTGTTTCCTATGTAAAAATCGCGGGTATACACTAAAATCGCGGTCAATCTGATTTTTAACATTGGTCCCTATGGGAAATCGCGGCCATCGCGATGGGCGCCCTTCTAGGTAAAGAGTACCCAAGTACCAAAATGTTTTATTTACATTTCTAATAATAAAAACAATAACTTTATTTATAAAGCGCTCTTTCTCCAAGGCACTTTACACACATCAAAAACAATGCACACAATATAGTGGATTAAAGTATTTCAGCAATAGACCGGTCACACAGACATAAAAATAAAAAATTGAGTGCACGGTAAGCATAATGGAGGATTGGTGTAGGTATTCTGGGTAATAAATACCACAGGTCCTATATTCTACTACCACAAGGCCATCTTGGGCGCACTGCGTAGGATTACCCTTGGTGGAATAGGTTTCCCCTAGAAGAGATGACAAAAAAGGGGTGATTGGAGCAAAATGGTCAGGTTCATGTATTTTTCATCTGACCCACAAGTATAGCAGGTGAGACGGCCATAGGACATCGGATACTTGTGTAGTAGTAAGATCAGCGGAGGAATCATCTGAGACATCCATCTGGGGTGCACATTTGTATTTATTGTCACCAGCCTTCAGGTGGGCTATGTAATAAATATTTTTAGGCCATATAGCACAAAAGCATTTAGTTTTTAGTTCTGTTGGGCAAAGTAAAGAAAATGTTTTCACAATACTTTTGTACAATTTAGAAATGGGCTCAACAGTTAATCAACTTGCATCAATGAGCAGTGAGATACTAAGCATTAGTATGGTTGGCATTTTATCTCTCTCCAATTTCACTCTCCAAGGCTTAAGCCGGTATTCAATCCAGGATTCCGACTGGCAGAACGTTCTGACAGACGGAATCCCGGGCCCTTTTCGTCCAGCTCGACGGGTACTCGACATGCAGAATTTAATGTTCCGCCTGTCGAAAAGGGGGCGTGTCAGCAGAAACAGCCATGGATTGTCGAGAAACGTCCATGAATTCGACAATCCACGACAGTTTCTGACAAAACTGATCCGACTGGTTTAAAAGTCGGATTTGTTTTGTCGAATTCCGCCTTCAATGCTGTCGGAAACGGCAGCATTGAATAGGCGGATGGTGCTATTTCCCATCATGAAATGGCAGCATTGAATAGGCGGATGGTGCTATTTCCCATGTCATGAAATGGCAGCACTGAATAGGCGGATGGTGCTATTTCCCATGTCATGAAATGGCAGCATTGAATAGGCGGATGGTGCTATTTCCCCTGTTGGAAATAGCACCCTATATTGAATACCCCTTATTAATGGACATAATCTAACATATGCACAAGAATGATGTACATGTTTTGCACTTGCAAGGGTTCAGTAATATAAGACAAAATCAATGCAAAAATAAATTGTTTAAAAACTATTATGGTTTATTATTTAACAGTGCTTTGTTTTACAGTATATACGTTTAGAATATCATAGTAAGTTTAGAATATAAGTAAACTAATTAAGGTGCTAGCTAAGACTAGCATGCTATTGGTCCCTTCCGTTGCTTTGCTGAAAGCATGCATCTTTTAATTCATTGCAGATACGGACCATAGGTGTTTATTTTGCTTTACAGTATAGGACACAGAGCATAAACTGCAAGGAGAATTACTAATTTGCTTTAGATCACCTATTTAAAATGGTAAATGTGCATGGAATGTGCATCAAGTTTCATGCACAGTATAGCATCTACTGTAGAATACCAGATGTTAATCCAAATATACTATGACACTGTTCCGCTGCAGTATAGTTGATTTACCTATTCGGTAAACATAAGCAATAATTTAAAACGGGATACGGACATTGGGTCTCCAGCATGTTGGTTGACAGTCATTAGGGCGACACAATTAGGTCGACATGCAGGCAGGTCGACAGGGTCATTAGGTCGACAGTCAAAAGGTCAACAAGGGGTTTTTCACTTTTTTTTTTAGCCAACCTGTGCCGACAGGCGGTATTTCATGCCCTACCATCCACTAGGGCGTGGTGGGAGAATAAAATAGTGTGCCCGAAGCATGGCGAGCGCAGCGCTATGTCTCAGTGTCCATGTCGACTGTGTCGACATTCTTAACAAAAAAAGTGACAGTCCCCATGTCGTCCTTTTGACTGTCGACCTACCCCCATGTCGACCTAATGACCCCATTGACATAGGGTCATGTGTACTTTCCTGCATGTCGACCTAAATGCATGTTGACCTAATGGTGTTGACCTAATGACTGTCAACCAACATGCTGGTGACCTAATGATCCATACCCTTTAAAACAAGGAAAGTACAGTAAATGAGGCTCAGTTGGTTCACCTATAGCCCTCTGAATCAGGGTTGTCATTGGAGATCCTGACTCAGAAAATAACAAGCTAACAGCCAGCAGTAGAATACCTTGTGAATGGAACGTTTTGCACAGCAATCCTGTGTTGCCTCTAGTTTGCTTTGTGCTGATCCTGTCCCTGTGGAGTGCAGTGCAATCCGAAACTTTATTTCAAACACAGATTACGGCACCCTTGATGAACCTATACCCACATTTGGTGACCATTACAATTTAGAGCAGGCTTGTCCAATCTGCGGCCCTCCAGCTGTTGTGAAACTACAAGTCCCATCATGCCTTGCCACAGTTCTGCTATTAGGTAATGCTAAAACTATGGCAAGGCATGCTGGAATCTGTAGTTTCACAACAGCTGGAGGGCCGCAGGTTGGATATGCCTGATTTAGAGCATCATTTTGGGAAATCATGGGGTTCGAATTGGTACACCTTAATACCTTTTTAGTTTGTTTAATTCTGTCTTGATTTTGTTTTAGACTACAGGAAACCAACTGGTGGCCAACAGCACTGTGAAAACTGCACCTATGTCCTCACATTTAACCCCTGTTTCCCAAACTCTCACCTTTCAAAGAAGCACTTCTGTAAAGCAAGTATGTATAATATATCATTATATGTAAAAACCAGGTTCAATCCCTCTCTCGTAAAAAAAATTTTTTTCTTAACATGGATGTACACTACATCAGTGATTTCCAATCTCTTTCCTCAGTGACCATGTTTTCTAGGTCTCCTCACAGATTCCCGAAAATAAAAATTAGGTTCACCCTTGAAACATTTAAAATGTGTCAGTAAGTATTGAGTATACCTAGGTGACATGGAAAACGTCCTTTGTTGTGGGTCCTTCAGGACTGCTTTATTCCATACGCCCAGTCTGTTGGAGGATCTGGAAAGGGATTCGGTGGTGACTTGAATGTCTCTCCCTTAAACGATTTTGTCTACATTCATATAGACCAGGATGGGGAACCTTTGGCCATTCAGTTGTGGTTAAACTACACATCCCAGCATGTCTTGCCACAGTTTTAACATGACCTAATAGCAAAACTGTAGCAGAGCATACTGGGATATGTAGTTCAACCGCAGCTGGAGGGCCAAAGGTTCTCCATGCCTGATGTAGACCATCCAATTTGGTACAAGTCAAAAATCATTCACCACTTGGGGACTGTTTATTTTGTTCATTGCAATATTACAGTATACAGTATATATTTTTTCTTTCCTTTGAGTGTCACACCATGGGAGAAATTTCTGAGGGAAGGAAAAGACTGTCTAGTAACAAGCGTCCAGAGATTCAGTGGTTATTCATTGTATGGTATTGTATGTGATGAAGTGGTGTTTCATTTAACCACAGAATCTGTAAGGCAGCTTTAGCGCATGGTATACGATTTACTTCCTTGTACATTTGCTTCAGGACTGTGTTTGGGAACAGCTGGTCTCTATGATAAAACAGTACGTTCTACAGATGTGTCCACAAATACCTATCCTCAAACCATAACAAATAGACTCATTTGGCACACCATGAAAAAATGCAGCTTGGCCCACTATCTGCTGTAGATCCACGCCTCTCAGCAATCAACGCCACCGTTTTTATCAGGCCCTAATAGCAAAACTGTAGCAGGGCATGCTGCATTGTGTAGTTCCACAGTAGCTGGATCTCCGAATGTTGAATATCCTTGCTAGTCCTCACTAGTGATTTGCAGACACTAATCTGTGAAAAAATGCAACTGGGGGCTGGCATTTATTTATTTATTTATTTAACAGTTTCTTCTATAGCGCACACACATTCCGCAGCGCTTTACAGAGAAAACAAAAGACCAGCGCTAAATATTTCTGGTAACAATAACTTACAATGTTAACAATGAATACTGAGTAATATATTGAGGTATTCCCAAAAATGCTGCTGTCTTGTTTAAGGCCGGTCAATGCCCTAAATTTGGAGAAAAACTAGGAAAAAGACAAAACTGTGCAGGGTTGGAGTACTACTAAAACAATAGGGATTTATTACCAAAAAATAAGACAATTCCATAATAGGCTATACAGCTAATAGGTGGCCACACTATTCTAAAAACATAAACCGAAAAAAAATACAAGTATTAAAATAACAATTAAATCATGTATATTAACATACGTGGTTGGGTAAAGAACCCTTCAAGCAGGTAATTAGTAGCGTCTGTATGTGACAGTTGGTGCTGACAGAATAACCTGTGGTTTAGTGGCTTATATTAACTGATTAGTTGATTTTAGTTACCAGAAAAGAGTTTTTTTTTATACTTGTATTTTATTGTTTCGGTTTATGTTTTTAGAATAGTGTGGCCACCTATTGGCTGTCTAGCTTATATACAGAGAATATTTAAACATTCACATCAGTCCCTGCCCCGGTGGAGTTTACAATCTATATTCTCTACCACATTTTCACACACACACACACACACACACACACACACACACATTCTAGGGTTAATTTTTTGGGAGCCAATTAACCTACCAGTATATTTTTGGATTGTGGGAGGAAACCAGAGAACCGAAGAAAACCCACGCAAGCACAGGATAATATACAAACTCCACACAGTTAGGGCCATGGTGGGATTTGGACCTATGACTTCAGTGCTGTGAGGCAGTAATGCTAACCATTACACCATCCGTACTGCCCCAATTTAAATTTACAACATTTAATATAACATTAAAATTTACACTGCCACAAAAAACAGAAGAGTGCAAATACAAAGTCCCCAGTGCACTACAAATCTGATAGTATGCAGTTGCAGTACGGAATAATGAAGCTGACTATCCGTGCCTCAGTTATTGCCCTGTAATGCCAAGTTGCTAGCACGATAATGCACATAAGCACTTGGAGTATGAGGACACATCTGTCTGTACTCATAGGTTTTATGTTTAATGTCTGCCTCTTGAATTTTGTAACATCTTTTCTGTTTTACAGCCTACAAGTACACCAAACAGTATTGTGAAAGCTTCCTCTGTCTTGCCATCCATTGCAAATACTACCGTCCCGATGCCTACAGTAGTCAGAATTTGCCCCACTCCACAAACCGCAGCAACCAGCCAAGGAACTGCTACAGTTATAATCAGGGCTTCCGTTGCTCAAGCCCCAGCAGTAACTGCGCCGGTGGCCACCATAGCTCCTACTACTTCTATGGGAATCACAGCGACATCTGCAGTCGGCTCTGGTACCTCCCCCGCCACAGTCTTGCCTGTTGGTGCTTCTAAACCAGCGATTATTCCTATAACAATAAATACTTGCACTTCACTTGTGGCTCCAGCACCAACTGCATCTCATTCGCAAGCATCAGCAATTACCTGTACTCTACCCACGTCTGCTAGACCCACCAATCTAAATGTTGTCAAGACCTTCCTTCCAACAAATGTGTTGCCAGTCGTTACATGTGCCTCTACTATCAAGTTAACAACTAGTAACATTTGCATCACTACTACAGCACCTGGAGTATCTAGTCCTATTATTGTATCCAGTATAAAGCCAGCTGCTCCAATGACTACCTCTCTATTGGCTGAAAATAATAGACAAGCAAACGTTCCATCTGTATCCCCCAGTGTGATTCCATGCAAAACCGTGCCTCCGAATAAACCACAGAGCTTTCGCTCTCCCACAGTAAGTCTAAATGTCCTCCTCTATGCCTCTTCGACAGACCCTCTTTGGGTTTAAATCGTTTACCGTATTTATAATGTGTGGTGTACATTCTAGCACCCTGTACCTGTCATGCCCCATGCAGTTCCTCTTTCCTGCCTGGGGTGTTGCTCTCTGCTCTTGTGCTACTATCACACTCTGGTCTGTATCTCAGTCCTGAGATACATACTTGAGTGGGCTTGAACCACTAGAGCTGTACTCTAGGTGTCAGTGTTTTATTGTCTTACATGATAACTTTGCAATCTCAATGCCAATAAATGCAGCTTGTATTGTACAATTTAGTATTTATTTTATAGGAGGAAAACATTGATTTTGATTCATTCACATGCAATAGATTACTAGTCACTGTCTCTAGTATTTGCTGGGTTGGGTCCAGTTAGAAACTTTGCACAATGGTATTCCTGGTCTTGGCGTTACTATTTAGCACAAACTTGGTATTTGTTATACTTTGTATCCAGCGGCGTAGCTAATGGGGGGGCTGTCCGTCTGGCCGCCCCCCCGTGCCCCCTCCCCCCATTGCCGCATGCTTACCTGTCCGCGCGTCCTGGCTCCCCTCCTGGCTTCAATAAATTCTATGCAGACGGACCACGATAAAATGGCCGCCCCCATACTGCAGACAGTTTCATAGAACAGTCTGCTTTATGGGGCGGCCATTTTATCGTGGTCCGTCTCCATAGTATTGATTGAAGCCAGGAGGGGAGCCGGGACGCGCGGACAGGTAAGCATGCGGGGGGTGGGGGGATTACTATAGCACCGCAGCCCCCACCCGGCACATCATATGCACAGCGCCCCGCCGCGACCGCTGGGGCTGCGGTGCTATAGTTACGCCACTGTTTGTATCATGTTTTGGGGTAAATTTACTAAGATGGGCGGTCTATTGAAACAACCAATCAGATTTCGACTTATTTATTTCACACCTTCTAGAAGATAATAGATATAATCTGATTGGTTTCTGTGGGCAACATCCCATCTTCAATAGAACACCCATTTTAGTAACTCTACCCCTTTGTGTTAGCCAAGGAATCTCCAGCCGTTTAAGAGAATTTACACAAAGGCCCTTATTCAGATCTGATCGCAGTACAATTTGTTCTCAAAATGGGCAAAACCATGTGCACTGCAGGTGGGGCAGATGTAACATGTGCAGAGAGAGTTCAATTAGGGTGGGGTGTGTTGAAATTGAAATCAAAATTGCAGTGTAAAAATAATGCAGCCAGTATTTACCCTGCACAGAAACAAAATAACTCACACAAATCTAACTCTCTATACATGTTGCATCTGCCCCACCTGCAGTGCACATGGTTTTGCCCATTTTGAGAATAAATTTGTACTGCGATCGGATCTGAATAAGGGACAAAATGCTTTCTTTTATATGTACAGTACTTTGTATGACCTGGCATTACCTGCTTGTTGTAATTTACAGGAAAGCCTGATAAATCACAGTAATTAAGCAGCAATATTTTATCATTAATCTTCCATAACATCATGCCTTGAATCAAGAGAAATCAATTTGTCACATTTGGCCATATGGTAGTGTATGGGGGTTATCTATGCTGTTTTGGGTGTATTTCAGTAAATCACCTGGATTTTATGGACATTACTGTAAATCCTCACATAATTTTAAATCTACAGGTTTTCTGCAATTGATTAATCATAAAAAGTGATAAAATACTAAAACATTTTATGTTTCAGCTAAGCAAAAGAATAGGTGTAACATATATTTTACTCATTGCATAGTCTAATCTTAATGAAGCGGTTCTCCACTGACATCAGAAAATAACGCATTAAGGAAATTTCAAAGATTGTGGGAATGAAACCCATTGGGTTTGAATAACCCCAGAGTCAATAGTGTTTTTGTAATCAGCAGCATTTGCAATGCAGCAGTGATTTTCTGGAAGCTCTTGTTTAGTTTACCGTTGCATGTTAAATTCCATTGCGGTTGCATGAGGAACAGACACTGCATGTTAATGGTAATAGTATTTTCCTAAAGCTAGGTGGTGAACCACCTTTTTTGTTTTTTCATGTAAAACTATTTTTTTCATATGCCCTTTGTGATTCCATCAGTAGGTCATATTTTCCAACAACAACTGGTAACTTTATGCAGTACAGTAGTCAATCCAGTACTTTTCCAGTTTCAACTGCTGTACTGCATATTACGGGGGGAATTCAATTAACCAAGGAAACCTAATCGGTCCCAATTTATTGTGGCTAATTGAATCCCCCTAAATCTAAATAATCACTATGAACTCACTTGTATTTGTGACTACTACACTTTACTTACCCAGCTGCTGTTGGAACCCTCCAGCTTTCCTTCTCTTGTCATTTAACTAGGAAGTCGTGGACAATGTGAAGAAATGCAAGAACTTTCTAGCAACATTAATAAAACTGGCATCCAGTGGACCTCGGTCACCAACCATGGGTCAAAATGTGAAAAACCTGGTGAAGAACTTGCTTGTAAGACAATGTATTGTTTTAGTAATTGCATTTCATGCTTTTCTTCCTTGTTCCAGTTACCATACTAAGTAACATGCAATTAGAATTTAAAGTAGGCTGTTTTACAGCAGTAAGCACACAAATTAATGTGATAATCTAAAAAAAATAATAATACCGGTATATATTTTAATACATTAAAGCCATTTCTTTGGTTTGTTTTTGCAGACTGTTATTCACCATGTACTGTAGGCGAATATGTACTAAGCCATTGACGGCTAACCTTGACACTCCAGCTGTTGTTGAACTACACATCCCAACATGCCCTGCTACAGTTTTACTATTTGGCCATGCAAAAACTGATGAATATAATGCTGGGATGTGTAGTTCAACAACAGCTGGAGTGTCAAGGTTAGTCATCAATGTACTAAGCCTTGGAGAGATAAAGGGGAGGAGACTAAAGTACCAACAGCCTGTAACATGGCAGTTAGAAGCTTATTGGCTGGTACTTTGTCTCCACTTTATCCAAGGATTATTAAATAGACCCCCCGGATTGACCGTTTTATTTTACTACTGTCACATGGAACGTTATTTAGTGAGCAGAGAAACTATGAAACTCCCTTCTGATCTCTGTTTTCACTGTAACACCCTACTCTGTTACCCCCCTGAACAATCACCTCATGCTGAGAGCTGCAAAAACTGGCAGCCATACTTATTTGCCTTCCAAATAGGTATTGAAAATTAGGCAGTGATTTTAATGGGGGTTTATATGAAAAATTGACTTCAAGTTTTAATGGCACCTATTACACCACCTGCTAGTAATGGAGCCAGGATAAGAAATACCCTAAAATCCCTCCTAGATATGTAGTCACTCTCATCTTTTAGCTGGCACGACTAGTTTAGCCTCAAATGGCTTCTGCACTTGCATAGGTACATATGCCCATAGAGATCGCTGGGTGTGAATAGTCTCCACCAGGCATTAGGCTGTGATGCATACGCATTGCGGCAAAGCTGAACGCTGCTACATCTGTACCTTGCCTCAAGTTTGGCAGTGTATAACCTTCTATATTCCTGTCAAATTCAAGGATTCAAAACTTGAACCAGAAGAATTTACTACAAAACTGTATAAAGAACTGAAGTCATCGCCACAGCCATATCTGGTGCCGTTTTTGAAGGTAAATCTATGTGTTGGAGTTTTCAATCCAGAAAGTTGAATCTGTTAAAACAAAAAAATAAAGGTCTAAGCAGTGGTACAGTTTGAGTATCCCTTATCCAAATATCTGTTATCCAAATTATTCCGAAAACAATGGTTTGCCAAAATGTAGTTTTTTCCCCTGAATACCTTCTAGATACAGCTGTAACTAACACTCCTGGGGACATGATATGTAACTGGCACTAAATATGTGCAAGAAAATGATTGCTTAGCATTCAAATTCAGTCCCTGCGATAGTACACAAACTTTATTTAAATATATTTGTGTGTATGTCATGTGTTTGATACAACATAAATGCCAGATACCTCAAGATACATCATTTTGGGATAAGGGATACCTGTATCTGCAGTTGAGACAAGAAATGGATCCGACAAGCCCTATTCAATAAACGGTGAAATCCAACTGTTGGATTTGGCCGTTCCTGTGTATCCTCCTCCTCCTGCTGCTGCTGCTTTCAGCAGCTCTCAATGGGGCAGATGTATTAAGCTTTAACAAGAGATAAATCCAAGGGTGATAAGGAGAGATAATCACCTGCTAACTGCCATGTTACAGGCTGTGTTTGAAAAATGTCAGTAAGGAGCTGATTGGCTGGACGTTTATCTCTCCTTATCACCCTTGCATTTATCTCTTGTTAAGGCTTAATACATCTGCCCCCATGTGTGAAATCACTGGGAGCTGCTGGAGGGTGCCGCACTTGCTGCCTGCTGGCCGGGGAGCTTATCCGGAAAGAGGAGCCTGGCCGGGGTGACGCCCGTCAGTGCCAGGACCATATGAGCAGCTGCCGCGAGCAGCAGGAGGACAGCACCAGAAGGACGACACCGGCTAAGCTGCTGCTGCTCACCTGGCGCTGTCCTCCCCGCCTCATCTCAATCTGACTTTTTTAAAGTCGGATGGAGATTGTCAGAAACGGTCCAAAACATGTACAATTTGGCCCCGTTTCTGACAAAAGCACGTGGATTGG
The DNA here is from genome assembly GCF_055691185.1 of Crinia signifera. Lineage (NCBI taxonomy): Eukaryota > Metazoa > Chordata > Amphibia > Anura > Myobatrachidae > Crinia > Crinia signifera. Next base: position 77,483,176 of record NC_139221.1, on the reverse strand, counting down.
CGGCTATTCCGCCAATCCATGTGGTCAAAGTCATTGAATAGGATTCGACTAAAAGTCTGAAACTGACGTTTTCTGACAAATAGCAGTTTCCGACTCTAATTGAATATACCCCTAAGACACATTTCTGCCAAATCAGGATGCATGGCATTTTGAGGCTAGATGTACAGTATGAGGACACCTCTGCATGGCTCCTTCTTAAAACTACTGACTTTTAATATGAAGTGCACTTGAAAAGTCTTATTAATCATGTTTGTGGTAAGGTGTATCTGGGAAAAAAGGAATGTTTAGAACTATATGGAAGTTTAGTCTGGAAATATTTCGTTTAGAAAATATGGTACCACATACATGTATAACATGTATCAAGTAAGAACTTTGATGCAAAATATTCATGTAATGGGATAGTAAATCTATGAATTCTTCTTTCCTCTGCACAGAAGAGTCTGCCTTCACTGCGCCGACTGATGCCAAATTCCCAGGATTTTATCTTCCAGTGCGGTCACCAGAACCCTCCGCCAGCTACAACTGCCACAAGCTCGCTCTCTTTTGTGAAGATCACGCCAACCACTTCCATACAGACAGCAAACACCACTGGTTCTATGCCACTTGGCAGTGTCAAAATCCAACAAATTAGCCCTGCTCTTTCCCAGTCACTCAACACATTGAACACTGTGAGCATGAAACAAGTGGTAAGATCATTCTAGTATATCATTAGTGTTTGTGTAAAATCTAGACTTTAATACTATACAAGTTTGCAACAGTTGGGGACCATCTTGTTTCTATACACATGACTTAAAATCCCTGTTTTAAAGAAAAAAAAAATCATTTTATTGAGAGCACCTGGGACACACACCTGAATAAGTAATTAGGCACTTAGCAGTTAATTTTTGAAAATTTGCAACTGAATTATACTCCTTTCACATCACGACTAATTACCAGGTTTCTTGCCGGCACGACCCAGCGATTAGTGCGATGATTAGTGCGATGTGAAAGGGGTTACCGGGTCCCACAAACGGGTAGCAATAAGAAATCATGGCAATAAGAACCGGTAAAAAAAGCAGAGTTCTTTCCGGTTCGTTGCCATGGTGCTGTGCAGTGTGAATGGGTTAAACGGGTCAGGCAACCTGTTTCCCATTCACACTATGGAGGAGGCAGCGCTTGGAGCAGTGCAAGGTCTAAGCGCTGCCTCCTCACCTGCCCCCGATGACACGCCGACTCCCTGCCACGCCCCTGGATGAAATCAGCGAACAGGCAATAATGCCATTTCGCTGAGGGGTTGTGAACATTCCAAAATGCAGGGTCGCGCCGGGACCCTGCATTTTGCGATGTGAAAGCAGTATTACTGTATACGAATCATGGAAGCGCACAAATCTGTGATAAGATACTTTTTGTGGTTATTTGTTTTGCAAAAAGTGCTGAGCTTGGTAAATTGAATTCCTTTTTATATTTTTTTTATGTTTGTGAATAGCTTGACTGATTTAAACACATTCTTTCTCTTCTACTTATGGCTGTCCTAGAAACAAAAAAACTGCTTTTTCTAAACTTCATCAAATGATAGTATAAAAAATGTTCTCAAAGCGCTATAATATATATTTTAAAGCTTAATGTGGTCACAATGGAACTTTTAAGTATGTTTTCTGAAAATAGCAGTCAAAAACCTGTGAAAATCATTTATTTGTTTTCAGACAAAATTTGGCCTGTAATTTTTCATTTAAGTAAAAAAAAAAAAATATCAAAAAGTTTGATTAACAAACAAAAATCTGACCCACAAGTTGGGAAACCTATAATTGACATTTCTCTCATTTAACTAAACTCAGTAATCTACTGCAGGGGGGGGGGGGGGGGAATCCTTTGCTACGTTTGTACAGCATAAACAGTGTTAAGGCGAAGAAACATCCCCTCGTGCATTGAGAACTATATCACAGATACAGATTAAAGGGTAAACATGAATAACTTCATAAGTTGCAGCCAATTGACCATCAGGGTAGGATCGATGTGGTTTAAATCAGATGTGAGGGCGTACACACGGTTCAATGTAGTTTACTTTCCAATTTGATTTTGCTCATAACAGCAAAATCAAACACATTTGATTCTAATGCGCGGCCCCGTGGAATTGAAATTTAATATACAGATCTGTACTATAAAGTCTAAATGAAATGTGTACACTGCGCCCTGCGCTTCGATCCCGATTAGATCAGAATTGACTAGAAAGTAAATTGAACCAGGTGTATGGGGCTTAACTTCTGACCAAATCACAAAATTAGAAGTAATCCAGTGTCCTTATCGCCATAAGTTCCAACCCTCTGTAGTTTGTGAAAGTTTTGACTGATACATTTAAAAAGGCAATAGGCAATAGGAATGCGTACTAAACAAGCCTGGTATAGCATTGATTCTTATTGCCATTTTATAATTATTGGCTTTGAAAATCAGCGGCATGGAAAATCTATCCTTTCTCCACCATGGTTATTCTCTACAATGATTTAAATATAACTAATTTTCTTTTGTTACAATAGGCTATGTATGTCCTGAAACATCCAAGGTTTTACTAAGTTTGTGTGCATGCAGAAGATCTGTTATCTGTAAACTCATTATCCACAAAGCAATGGAAGCCTGAAAGGACAACACTGGGTACTTATGTAATATCTGGGCTCCCGTTTTTCTTATGAGACCGCGGGCTTCGGGCACGGTGGCTCGCTGCGCACGCCACACTATACAAAATCAACTCCATGCGTAGTTGGATAGTAGGGGTATGAAAAAATGGGGTGCATTTAACATGGGAGCCCAGATAATACATAAGTACCCAACACTTATCTAAAATAATAATAATTCCTGTTGCTAAGGGATTATCATGCATAAGACCTCAAACAGTAAATGTCCTGTTATGGTCACTGAGAAGAGCACTGCTAAACAATGTCATAATGATGTCAGGTTATTTTTAGTTGATATGCTGTATGTCTACATATGTATGCTGACCAAGCTATAGAAATGCTCATTACTTAAGGGACAAAGTTCGCGTTCGTTCGCACAGGGCCAATGTTTGTTGCTTGTGCATGCACATATCTACGCATGTGCATGCACTGGGTGCATGCGGCCACGGCGAATAAACTGTTCTCTGGGTGCACGCACTTATCCTTGCGGCCTGTCCTCCTTATGGCCGGTACCATCACTGGATGTCAGCTGTTCGCCCACTTCCCTCAGACTGTGCACACAGATCTAAGGTTGCTCAGAGCAACCTTAGATCTACGTGCATATTCCAAATCATTTGATGGTCACCGACCATTGAATGATGTGGGTGTTCCCCCACAGGCTGTAAATGGATGTTTATGTAAAATATCCATTCGCATCCAGTACGAAAGTACACGTTGCGCAAATGGTGGGCCGGCGTACCTTCATACATGGGGGAGAAGTGGTATTAACCCAGATAACGGCAGTGTTACCGCTTCTCCCCCATAGTACCAGGTAATACATCTACCCAGTGGTGGATCTTGTGGGTGGTGGGCCCAGGTGCAGAGGATGACAGGAAAAAACATTGGGTGATGCACCACCCATGGTAGTTCCGCTCCTGCATCTACCCCTGTATTTTTTGTGAAAAATACAGTGAGAATTGTGTGAAGTTTCACAGCGACAGCTCTGTCCCTGCTTGAGGATCGTGATACATTCCTGTGATATTTCCTAATTTCGCAGTGCAAATTTAGTTGAAAACAACATTGGAATTGTGGACCATAGCAAATAGGGGTTTAACATTTTTAATGGTCTTCATTGTGGAGTTATGGGTATATACATTAAAATAAATGACTTTGTGTATTGTTTTTTATTGGTACTTTACACCACTATGATTCATTTTATATGGTCATTTTCTTTTATTTAGTGCTGCACATTGCAAGTATAATTATGTTTCGGTAATACTCACAGAGCCCACTGATATTAAAAAGGACATTCACATAACATTTGATTTCTGTGATCTAATTTCATATGAAACAAAACTGCATAGAAAATCTCGCCAATTTTATTTCATGACATTTGAGTAAACTGCATTAATGATGAATTGTGAAAAACCTACATGACTTGCGGTCTGATAGGCCTGCGTGTCTTAAGGGATTAAGGCCATCTGGACAAGTTTATGTTGTTAGATATTACTGTAAACAACTGGTGAGATTTCTTATTGTCATATCCAGACAAAAGTACGCTTGAGGTTTCATGAGTGTGATGTGTGTAAACTAAGGGCTAGACACAGATGCCTCATAGCAGTTTCGCTTGATTGAGCATGTTGATGGACTGTGTGGAATGAGGACCTGTTTGTCCCTCCTAACGTTGCCATTGCCGTTGCAGGTAGTTCAGCAGCCAAGCGGTGCGATCGTGAAGCATGTGACCGGGCTGTCCCCCAGCCCAGTGCTAAATCTTAATAAACCCGGAGAAAAAGAAATCCCTCTGAATACACTTATCCAAGCAGCGCACCTGCCGCCAGGTATCAAGTGTTCATGTTAAAGTTTAGTGTGCCCACAGATTCCTGGAAAAGAAAACAATACATCAAAGTCTTCTGTTTTAAGGACATGTTGATGATTATAATTTCCAGTGTGTTGCTTTGTACTTTCTTGTATAGAAATATTGGCCACAGAAGAGTTCCATAGCAAGGAATAAGTTGCGTTTAATCAATAGCTTGTATGCAGTCACGAGTGCCCACCTTTGACCCTCACTGCAGAGCGCATATGACAGTGTACACATACATGCGTAGAATATTCTTGCAGTGACTTTATGCAGTAGAGCGCATATCTCCAGCTTAGCAAGAGTAAAGGTGCCCATACACGTTACAATTATTGTATACAATATTGTATACAATATTGCATCTCATCGAATATCGGTTTTGCGATGAGATCAGATGAGATGAGATCTAGTACAAAAAGTATGTGCTGCACATACTTTTTGTACTAGATCTCATCTGATCTCATCGCAAAACCGATATTCGATGAGATGCGATATTGTATACAATATTGTATACAATAATTGTAACGTGTATGGGCACCTTTAGACGCCATATAGGTAGAACTCAATTAGCCCTGTCATTTATATGGGATTAAAAAGGGTGGTAACCTCCGTCTTAAATGCCAGGGGAAATTGGTTTACAGACCCTTTGTCTTGCCCAGTCAATTACACTGTTAACAGGCTTTAACATTTAGGGGGGTATTCAATCCAGGATCACGGCTGTCGATCCCTCCCGACAGCCATGATCCTGGCCCGTTTGCGTTTTGATCGACAGCTAAACGTCAGGTGGGATTCGATGTCCCGCCTGACGATCGTCGCAAAGGGGGCATGGCCATGGAATGTCAATCTACGGCCAGGATCTCGACAATCCATGGCCGTTAGCAGCAGAACGGGCCCGACAGCTTGTAATGTTGGGCCCGTTCTGCCACGATTCCGCTTCAATGCTGTCGCTAAATAGAGCATTGAATAGGGAGCCGCCTCTATTTCCCCCGTCGGGAATAGCGGCAGCACATTGAAAACACCGCTTGGAATCCAGGATAAGTTCCTGGACCTGCTCAAACTTGAAAACAAAATCATCCCTCCCGCCTATGGGCTGCCTTCAGGGCTTATTGACTAGTTCTGCTGCTTCAGTAAGCCCGCGGTAAATAGTCTCTGTATAGAAATAGTTTTGGTTATTTGTAAATATTTTTTAGAATATTGGGTTATTCACTGTTGCAGATGCTGCATGCTTAAAAATAGCTTCAGATTTCTGTCTGTATTAAGGGTTTGCTGCATTTATGTGTCTACACTTCCCCAATATAGCCATTTGCGGCAGCAGCTATCCACACAATAAGCAACCTTATCCTTGCTACAGAAAATCCATCTGAAATAGGCTGCATTTATGTCTCTATTCCGCAGAAAATTTATGATAATTGTGAAAGCTCCAATTTAGCCTCTAGCAAATATCCGGATGACTTTTGTGCTCCTGAATGGCCCGCAGGTCCACAGTGGTGTAGGTTGTTATAGAGAATAGATGCACATTACAAATAATCACATATGTGTACAGTGAACAATTTGATGGCCACCAATGTGACAGCTATATAACCTGCTTAGAATGTGTACTGTATATTTTGTGGTTATGAACATTAACTTACTACTTGCGCTAGTACTTAATACTGAGGGATAGATGTTTCAAGCTTCATTAAGTGATAAAATGGAGAGTGATAAACAGCCAGCCAATCAGCTCCTAACTGCCACGCTACAGGCTGAGTTTGAAAAATGACTGGTAGGATCTGATTGGCTGGTTGTTTTTCACTCTCCACTTTATCACTTTTTGAAGCTTTATACATCTGGCCCTGAATGTTGTTACACTTTTTACCCGGGGGAGGGCAGGGCAAAGATGCTTTTATTGGCACAGCTACTGTATGAAGCACTAAAGGTGCCAATACAAGTTGCGATAACCGCGTGCAACGCGACGTGTTATTGGGCGGATCGCATTGCAATGCATGCGTTTTGCATGCAAAGCGATCTGCAGGCAGTACAAAAAGTATGTGCAGCACATGCTTTTTGTACTGTGGGATGCGATGCCCGTGAGCGTGCATCGCGTCACATTGCACATTGCTTATCGCCACGTGTATGGGCACCTTTACTTACAATTATAGCAGACCTTCTAGATAAATGGAGGGATTATCCATATCAACCAATGAGAACTTAGTTATTTTATATAATGTAATAGATAAATACCACTTTAGATGGTTGTTCCATACCCTCCTAACTTTTTGTAACAATGAAAAATAAAACAATTGCAAATGGATCTCTATAAAGTGTGTGGTCATATCAACTACACATTATCTAGGTATACAATTACATGGTATGGTGATAATCCTTTGTGTTTGATTAGAAATAGATGTCCCTAGTTTTGGAGTGGGATGGAATACAGTAACCTGCAGCCCATCACAATGATCACAGAAACCGTTTCTAGAGTAGTGTGTTCTGATGCTGTACAGTGGGGAGGGGCATGAATGAGATAAGGAAGAAGCACAATCTAGCTGTACCGATGTTCTTATCAAACTGATGTGGATAGTGTGGGGTGTAATGGAACGGCGGTCATACGTTACATCTATGTCGTCAATTACTTACATTTTATATAACACAGTTAATGATGTTCCAGGGAAGGCCAGGAAGGCGATGACTGCGGGAGCCAGTTGATTTGATCATGTTTTTATACGCTAACTTTTATATTCGTGTTCTGTTAATTGATCTGGTCTCTCTTTTGTTCTCCTTCAAGCATCCTTTATAAAACAAGTCACCCTGCCAGGAAATAAAGTTGTTTCCCTGAAAGCATCTTCACTTCCCATAAAAGAGAATAGCACAGTGTGCTTCAGGTAATAAAAAAAAATAACTTGAATTTGTGTAATAAAAGGAGAAAATAAAGGTATCTAATTACTATGGAATACACAGGGAATATGTGGTTAATATAGCAGTTATGGGCAGCGGTCTATAACAATGCAAGCGCTTCAGTTAATCTGTATGTTACTGTGTAAGCGATTGTCATGCGTCCATGCTTGGTACTGGTAACTATGCTCTAATGTACATGATGAAAATGCATTTCCTGAAGTGATTTGTCTGAGCTAAGATGTAAATATGCCCAGTAAATCTTCATTTTGTAACTTAAATTGAAGTCCCAAGTGCAACCTCTTTCTATGACAGCTGCATTTATTAACAAAGACAACTTCTCCTGCACATAGCATGTATCACAAGCTTTAAATTCATGACACATTGCATTGTTTGTTCTGTGAATTCTGTCAGCAGCGTTCACAGACCACAACAGTATTTCTGTGTCAGGGAATTGGCACGTGCTGTCTTCTTTGTGTCGGAAAGTAAATCAGAGTTTCCAGGGCTCATGTACGTGGGAAAACAAAGTGCATATACTGTATGCTGTGTTAGCATTACAGGCCGAAGCCTTTGATGTCTCTGGGCCCTGTAATGGTTGTGTATAGTACATAGCCAACATTTACACATTCAAAAAATAGACACCATTATGTCAACAGGTAAAATGTTTCACATGGAGTTTGCCAACAGTCAAATGCCTACAGGTACATCATTTAGACATGGAAATAATGTAGACATTCAGTATATAGATCATTTATATTATGGACAGGGTAAAATGTCACCAGTTAAAATGAAGGGGTGTTGTATAGCACACAGACAGTCGGGATCCCGACAGTCATTAGCCCGACATCGGGATCCCGACAGTCATTAGCCCGACACCGGGATCCCAACTGCCTAGACTCAGATAGCCCCTTGCTGGTTCGCTGCACTCGCCGCACTGCAGGCACAGTGGCTCGCTACACTTGCCACCTATTCTATTCTCCCTCTAGCCACCTATTCTATTCTCCCTCTTTGGGGCTTATGGAACCCCACAAGGGAGAATAGCCGGTGGCCGTCGGGATTCTGACGTCGGTGTAATGACTGTCAGAATCCCAACTGTCTGTCAGCCATCCGGCACCAAAAATGAAGACAAAGTTAAAATGACAACCTTTAAAATATAGACAAATTATATGGTCTCTACCGTCAACGTTGAAAGTGTCAAAAGTCAGAATTTCGACATCAAAATGTCGACAGTTATGGTTGTCCTTCTGGAAGATTCTCCTCTCTCCACAGAGGAATGCTGTAGCTCTGACAGTGTGACCTTTGGGTTCTCCCTGACTAGGGCCCTTCTCCGTCGATCGTTCAGTTTAGACGGCAGTCCAGCTCTAAGAAGAATCCTGGTGGTTTTGAACTTCTTCCATTTTCGGATGATGGAGGCCACTTGGCTCATTGGGATCTTTAAAGCAGCAGATATTTTTCTGTACCCTTGCCAAAATTATAGACTATTCCTTTGTCTTAGTGCTTGGTTTGTGCTCTGACATGCACTGTCAAGTGTAGGACCTTTAATAGAAAGGTGTGTGCCTTTCCAAATAATGTCCAATCACCTGAATTTACCATAGGTGGACTCAAATTAAGCTGTAGGAACGTCTCAAGGATGATCAGTGGAAACAGGATGCACCTGAGCTTAATTTTGAGCTTCATGGCAAAGGCTGTGAATACTTATGTACATGTGATTTCTTAAGGTGCGTACACACGGGGGGAGATATAATGCAAGCAATATATTGCTGAGCAATATATTGCTCAGTGTCTCCTTTTCATCAGCGACCAGAGATGGTCGCTGATGAAAAAGAACCTCTGCTGGGGGAGCCGCAGAGGTAATTAGCTGGGCGCAGGAGCAAGCTCCTGCGACCAGCGATTACAATGGGGCAGAAAACGGGAGCGCGCACCCGGCGATTTATCGCCGGGGCACACTTCCATCACTGGCAATATGGTTGCCTGTGACCATATTCCCAGCGATTATAGCCCCCGTGTGTACACAGCATTAGTTTAAAGCTGTGTACACACAGTGCGATTTGGTCGCTGAGTGATTGTGGCTTAAAATCGCTCAGCAATATATTGCTCAGTGTACTTGCAATATATCTCAGCAATATATTGCTCAGTGTACAGTTTTTATCAGAGACTAGCGATTTTGGCTGAAAATTGCAAGCTATTCGGTCTCTGCCTACTTTTGACTAGAGAATGCTGGTCGCTGGTGCACAGTGCATTGTGCACCAGCTACCATCGATTTTTAGCCAGAATCGGAGAAGCAAGTTCCAGCGACCATGAAGGGCTGGCTGCGGGAGCGTGCACCTGGCGATTTATCGCCGGCTGCACATAAATTCACTGGCAATATGGTCGCTGAGCGACCATATTGCCAGTGATTTCAGCCATAATTGCCCCCGTGTGTACACATCATTAGAGTTTTAATAAATTTGCAAAAATCTCCCAGAAACTTTTTTCATGTTGTCATTATGGGGTCTTGTTTATAATTTTGAGGGAAAAAAATTATTTATTCCATTTTGGAATAAGACTGTAACATAACAAAAATGTGGAAAAAATGAAGTGCTGTGAATACTTTCCAGATGCACGGTACATTGTTCCTGTTTTCCTATTGTTTCCTCATAACTTTGTGCTATTGGTCCAAACTGGAGCAGGTTAATGAAGACTTATGGGGCCTACACACGGAGCAATTTCAGGCCATTTTCTCAGCGATGTTACTTAATTTAACCACATTGCTCAGAAAATGGCCTATCTACACACATCGCCCCATTAGAGGAGCTGATACATGAGCACTTGCGGTACTTGTCTGAACTAGTTGTGAACCCGCCATGCACACTGACTGAGGAGTTATGCTTATTAGTAGTTTATAGCTTATCATGGAGCTGGAGGTTCTTGGACTTCTGTGGTTTATATTGTGCCTGCAGTCTGTTCTGCAGATGGCAAAGTATTATCAGGCTTCTATGTGCTGCATTTAATAAAGCTGCAGCCATTAACTCACTGATTGTTACTGTATGTTGCTGCAGTCCAATTTAATCCTCAAGGTCACCTCTGGTAAGTGGGATGTGTCATTGGAAACGTACCTATAACTGTTGTTCATATCAATGGTGTGTAATACTGTAAGGTGGGAATGATTGTAGTAAACTGTGTTATCATGTTTAGGATTGGGTTTGGGTGATATGATAGACCGTGTCGACACCAAAAGGTTAACATTTACAATGTCCACATTGACAAAAGGTTGACATGTAAAAAGTCGACACATGAAAATGTTGACATAAGCTTTTAACTTTTCTTGTGTGAATGTCGACACCTGGACACGTGGACCCCCTAATTAGTGGGGAGAATACCCTTGCACCTTCGGCCAGGTGTCTCACCCCACTACCACTGTGCTCGGCACACTTTACCGCTCTCAGACAAAGTCCACGTAGATGTTTTAAGTATGAAAAAGAAAAAAATCATCAAAAACTCTTGTCGACCATTACCATGTCCACCTAGTACCTTTTGTCAGTGTCAACATATTGAATACAGTGTCGAGATATAATCCGGATCTCTTTAGGTTTACAGATCCTAAAATGTTTTGACTTCTCTTAAATTCCCTGTGTAGTTGTATAAAGTGTCCATGTGACACAACACTTGGAAGTATGTTTCTGCTGTGCCAGTGCTGCTTCCACACCAATAAAGCCCTCCACAATGATTCCCACTGCTGACATTTCAGACCTTGTCAAGAATAACTTTCTCCTTTTTTCTTTTCTGTCCTTCCATACTTTTCTCCTGCCAACCTGCTCATTTTCTGTGGCAGTTTTTACCTATGGGCTGCAGCCCCCCAGATAAAATCCGCTATTGTGTGATGCTAGATACAGTCTGTGAGACTGCACTGGCTTCACTGTGTCTTCCCTCCCTCTGGGATACCTCTGGGCTGCTGCATGGCAGCCCATAAAAAAAAGGGTTCTGTGCATATTGCGGATGCACTGGAACCAGGACTGTGTATATACATCTATGGTCTGCTACTAAAGCGGCACATAGAGGCTGGGGGCCAGCGCATATGCAACATCGAAGAAGTTACTACGGGGACCAACAGGCGGCGGCGGGATAGCGCGGGCTCCTCAAGTGAGGTAAGAGCCACCACTCCGTCTAACTCTAGTCAGTTCTCTATCCCTATAGCAGGGGTTTTCTCCTGTACCCTTTGACTTAATGTAAAGGAGCGGATGTGGCGCTGCCACATAAGAAGCTGTGGCAAGAAGGTCAGTGTCCAGTCCGCACAATGGTTTCGCAGATGTCACCTGACATGTATGACCCTTCTGCGCTTCATATTTTCTTGGGCAGAGGAGCTTACAAGCATAACATTTTGTAAGCGCCACCTCATGATTTCCCCAAAAAAACACTGTGATTTATAACAACCTTATGTGGGAGGCATATATACCCTCGATTTAATGTCGCAGCCCCAACGCCGGATTGGCGAGCCTGGCAAAATTGTTGAGGTGGATGAAAGTTTATTTGTCCAGCGAAAAAATCATGTCCAGCAATGGCTCTTTGGAGGCATATACCGTGAGACAGGTGAATGTTTCGTAACACCAGTGGCCAGCCGTAACGCCAGCACCCTGATGTCCGCCATCCAGACGCATATTGAACCGGGTATCACCATATACTCAGACTGTTGACGCGCGTACAACACACAACAACTTGAGCAGGCGGGGTACCATCATGCGCGCGTCAACCACCGCTACAATTTAGTGGACCCAGACACTGGGGTTCATACCCAAAACATTAAAAGGCTCTGGGGCTCATACAAGTGGAGGAACAAGAGACAGAGGGGCACTGCGCATCCTACCTGCAGGAGTTTATTTGGCGCAAAACCCTTGGTGCAGAGAACGCTTTCCTGCACATTTTCATGCACTAACTCTGGTGCCAATGGCCGACAAATCATCCGAGACAAATGCGGACGCAGCTGCGTCAGCTGCATTTGAAGGGAATGCAGAAAGCGAAGAATGACTGTTTTTATAGTTTCTTGGACTTGTTATTTGATATTATTGAACATTTTTCATTGGGTTTTTTCTTCTTTATTGTTTACTAAAATCCAGTTGCCAGTTAACACGTCGTCACTACTGTTTCAGATGTATGATATGCCAGGTGTGAATGTTTTCTTTAAACACCCCCACTATCCACGTTAGCCTGAAGCGTGACAAGCGGATGCGGAATACACGTCAAGTAATCTGCGTCCCCTCGTGGGGCTCGGTAGCTCACTGCGCTCGCCACACTTTATAAAATCAACTCCACGCCGACCAGGATAGTGGGGGTGTGAACAGGTTGGGAGGACGCGTAACGCGTCCTCTCGCGGAGCACGCTGCGGTTACCATGCTTCGGGTTGGCATGGGTAGTGGGGATTTGAATAGGAGGCATGTGCCAGTATGTAACATTGAGCACTGGCAAATGCGTCTTTTATTGTGCGTGAGACGCACTTGCACCAGCACCCCCCTTTGTGCATGAGACACACTTGCTACTGAACCCCTAACCCCATCTCCCTGAAGCAGAAACGGGCAGGGTTTCCATACCCTGCTGCAAGAATTACTGAGACGCACAAGCATCTGAGACGCTTGTGTGTCTCAGGCAAATAGAGTGCCTCTCCTCCAGCGCCCGCATGATCACCTCTCCGCCAGCGCAGGGGATCTGGCGGTTACCGGTGCTGTGTGAGAGGCGCTCACTAGGCTTGCCGGGGACATAGCTGCAGCTCGCGGGGACACTACGCCAACTACACAGGGCTGCTATGGGGACACTATGCTGACTACGCTAGACAGCCTTTGGGCTAAGCTGACAACGTAGCTTAGGTTTCCCCCATGAAAATACACACTTACCGGTAAAAGTACCCCAGGATGGGAGCCACTACCCTATAGCATAGAAGAGCTTTCGGTACTTGTGTAATATCTGGGCGGCCGATTTTTTTTTATCGGGTCGGAAAAATTAGGTCGATCGCATCGCATGCAACCAAATCGCATGCGATGCGATGGACCCGATTTTTACATTGGATCCAATGTTAAATGGTGCCTGAAACCCGATTGTACATTGGGTCCAATGTTAAATGCCCCCCAGACCCCATTTTTTTATTGTATACCCACCCTGTTCATACCCCCACTATTCAAGTGGGCATGGAGTTGATTTTATATAGTGTGGTGAGCGCAGCGAGCCACCGAGCCCGAAGCATGGCGAGGGGACGCAGAATACATGTTAAGTAATCCACGTCCCCTCGCGGGGTTCGCTGAGCTCGCCACACTTCGGGCTCGGTGGCTCGCTGCGCTCGCCACACTATATAGACTCAACTCCATGCCCACTTGGATATGAACAGGGTGGGTATACAATAGAAAATTGGGTCTGGGGGGCATTTAACATTGGATCCAATGTAAAAATCAGGTCCATCGCATCGCATGCAATTTGGTTGCATGCAATGCGATCGACCCGATTTTTCCTACAAAAATCGGGTCCATCGCATCTGATTGTATGCCTCAAGTTAAGGCATACAATCAAAAAATCGGGCGCCCAGATAATACACAAGTACCGAGCTTTCTTCATTCTGCCTCACCACCTTATCCTCATGGAAGGTTTCTTCATTTCTCCTTTGTGTTTTCTGATGTAATTGTAACTTTCTCATGTTTCATTTTGTATTTGGTACTTATGCAGATGTGCGTTATCTTTACCCTATATGCCAGTGGTTCCCAAACTGTGTGCCGTGGTATCCTGGGGTGCCTCAGGACCCTTGCAGGGGTGCCTCATGGTGGTCCAAGACCAATTCAAATTAATAATTGTTAATGTGATGGGACAAATCAGTGCTTGTGGCTGCCAATCATAAATTATTTGGACAAAAAGAAGCAAATCCTGTCCATCACTACATAAATAAAACTAAAGATGTTATATAGACATAATTTATTTAATGCAACATACAATTTATAAAATGTTTCCATATCAAAAATTTGGCCTAGGGGTGCCATGGATAAAATTCTGATACTATGGGGTGCCATGATTATAAAAAGTTTGGGAACCCCTGCTATATCCATCTGTACTGTGGATCGCTGAACATGCGGCACCGTCTCTGATGCCTCATAAATAAACATTTATGATGATTTCTGCAAATGTATTTTTCCTGTTTTGATGCTTGTGGTCATGATTGTTTTGTTGGAGGTAATATTGTTTACATATACTAGATACTGTGCATTTTACCTAGTACCCTTTGTCTGTATGTATTATAAGTAACACCTGTTTATATATCTTCTTTCCCTCCTTATTCCGTGAGCAGTTATTTAATGTTAAATTCAACATGCTGGATTCCCTTTTGCATTTGCCTGCGATATACGTGGCCGCACGACAGGCTTCAGGAATCTTGTAGACATTAAGATGAATATGGCTATAAAGTAGAAGTACTAATGAGTCTCTGCGTTGTCAAAGGCTACTGCCAAGCATTCCGCATATGATTATTTGATCTGCTGGTAATCCGGTATAAACTCTAGTCTCCAAAGGCATAGCAGGCAGGTGAAGCCAATCTACTGTAGCTTTGTGCGCAAGAGTTTGTTCAGTGCGCTTGTTCTATAAAGTGTCTGTGTCTTTTTTTTTTTTTGCATGTAATTATGGGAAAATATTTAAATACTGTAGATATGATTTTTTAGGGAAGACTTGGTGCAGTGCTTTTGCTGGGGTCCCTTGTATGTGACAGCAATTGTTTTTATCTGTCCAAACACATCTATCTCTTACAGTTGTGATAATGGAGCAATATACAGTAGTTCTCACCCCGTTCCTTTGATTTAGTAATCTTTCCTTGGTTTGCTGGGACACTAGGGGGTGCCAGACACTCATTTTATTATCCAACACATGGCTGGGCAGCTCATTCATTTTTATATCCCCATCAGGGTGGCTTCAATTAGGTGTAGTACCTAATTTAACAGAGGTTCCTGAGGGGCTTGAAGCATTGGAACATTAAAATAAGACAATAATACCTACATCTTATTAGACTAATTTAAATTCAAGAACCACATTTGGCGAATATGTTCTTTCTTCCTCTATCCAGAGATGTTTTATGGCACAAATATGCAATAAAGTAAAATTGCCGGTTGTTGAGGTTTTTTTTTTCTTCCAGTAGCCACATGTAGGCAGCTACATTGCATCAGTATTTTCTCTTCTCTTCCAAAGGCAGGACTGAAAGAGTTAACATTCTAGTGCGGAACAGCATATTAGCACACTTGCCAAATAAACATTGCTGTATTTAGGGGCTCTCCTAATGATCAGGCACCTTTTACGTGATTGCATTTGATCAATATGATTACGCATAAAGATTTGTTCTGAGAAATTTACAGTAACACTTTTAGGACTGTATGTGCTGTATTTGGATGGAACAGTTCTGGGACCTCAGTATATGATTACTATGGCTTATACATGTTATAAACTAAGGGTGGCTGACCAGGGGTCAGTTTAACAGTGTGGCCAGTGCCTGGTTAACCAACAGGCTGATTAGGCTGGGGGGGGGGGGGGGTAATTTATTCCATCCATGCTTGTTAGCTATCACCCGTCCCAATGTACTGTGGGGGGGGGGGGGGGTAAAGTTCTTAAGGTGACTGCCAGATGTGCCAATGTAACTTACTAATGGAACCGTTACTTTATGTACACTGTGCTACAGCGCCAAGTGGGCAGCCTAAAGCCAAAGTCTCCTTCACATGCCAAAAGCATTAGATCCTACATGCCAGTTGTATAATCTTAATTACTTGCCCTGGTCTCTGCAATGTTATATTTTGGCAAGCAAAGAGTGGCTTAACACTGTATTTCCCATTACACATTATGCCACAAACTGTAATACCCATTACACATTGTCACACACCATAATGCTCTCCTGCTAATACATATAATGCCCCCCCCGTAGTGCCATTTACACACATGCTCCCAGTACTGCACCTTATACGTACTGCTCACTGTCCAGCCTGGCTGCCTCCTCTGCCGGCGCCGGCCCTCTCTGAGGGAAGGACACCAAAGAGCGCTTCTCTCTCGCTGAGTCCAGCAGACATTTCCCATATGGAGTTGTCTCGTGATCCAATCGACGCTTGTGGTTTGGCAGCCGATTTCTAACTGCGGCTAGTGGTCTGCGAGTACCAATTGGTTGGCGCCACATTTGAGATGTCCACCAGTCCTGGTGTGAGCCACCCCCAGGGTTATTGCTAGTGCAAGCAATGCAGTTTTTCAAAACATAGTCACCAGCACCCAAGTTAGTACAGATTAACAACTCTGTGACTGCACATCAATATTATTCCTGGAGTTCAAAAGCCTTGTATTGAAACACCAAATAAATAGGTTTAGTAGGTAGGATTACAGGTAGATAATTCAATACCATGAACTGCTCTTTAATATAAGAATTATTTTTAATATTATTGAAAAAACTTTAACACAATTTTTCTTTGTGTTCCCCCCCCCCATGTTGTGCATACACACTATATCGTTGCTCCTTCCATTCTTCACTAATTAGCTGTCTTAATAATTGGATTAATTGAATAATTGGGTGTGTATAGAGATTTGTCTATGCACGCCCACAACTATTGGAAGATGTGCCAAATACTATGATCACATCTCCTCTTTTTAAACATACTTGAAGATCCAATCTGTTGATGAGATAGATTTATATAAGATAATCGAAGAGTGTTCCTGGGTACACATAAAATTCTCTAGTCTTTCATCATAACATCAACTTATCGGCCAGAAAATTGTATAGTGTGTACCCAACTATAGATTCCAAACCAAACCATGCAAACCAACAGCAGGTCTAATTCTACTTGTACATAGGCAAAGTTCTAAACCATGTCCGGTGTCCAGTTTAACTAAATGGTGTCCTTGACTACATGACTAGCTGGAGTAATACTGATAGTGTCCACACTAGGCTGTTTTAACAGAGCGAAATGCCGCCCTCCAGTGGCTGGCGCCCTAGGCAAATGCCTAGATTTGCCTAGTGGTGGCGCCGGCCCTGTTGGTTGCCCATAGCAGCATCCCATATGAAATTGAACTCCTATCTTAGTAAATTTCCCGCACTTTGAGAGGTGCCGCAGTCTGACCAAACACCATCTAGCCGATACTATATACATTTGGCAGAAAATCTTTTAGTGAGTTGGGTACTTATGTTATATCTGGACTCCCGTTTTTCTTATGAGACCGCGTCCCCTCGCGGGGCTCGCTGCGCTCACCACGCTTCGGGCACGGTGGCTCGCTGCGCTCGCCACACTAAATGAAATCAACTCCATGCGTAGTTGGATAGTAGGGGTATGAAAAAATGGGGTGCATTTAACATGGGAGCCCAGATAATACATAAGTACCGTGAGTTGTGTTCCATTATTAATAAGAGTGACTAACAGCTGTTTGGAGAACATAACTACGTTTCCAAATGTATCTGGCCTTGTGGGGTTGCCAGCTGCACAGTAAAGATCTTTACACTGAAGATCTGTTGTGTGACTTTAGTGCCAAAAGCAAGTCTCTGGCTGCTTCTGCTGTGACTGAGACTCATCCTGCAGCACTTATCAGTCAGGATAAAGGGGGTTATTCGTGCAAAAGAAAAACCTTATAGAAATCGATTAGCACTCTTGCATATTCCTTGTAGGCTTCTATGCCCAAAATAGAACCACAGCATTTGTCATGCACACATTAAACACATCTGACATATCAGCCAGTAGTGTGCTACTCAAATCTGTATCTGCCGTCGGGTTTGGATACTTTTACATATAATAAAAACCATCTGTTTTACAGATTAACTCATACGTAGTATATAGGTTGTAGTGGTACAATTCATTATGGCTTCTACCAGTACTTGTAGTTAGTAAGTTGGTCAACAGAACTTTACTACTTCAAGTTCATATTTACAAATTCTTTCTTTTACTACCCCTCACACACTCTTTGCAACAAATTATTTAAATACAGAAATCCGAATATTATAATAATAATATAGAAAAAAAACGTGTAGGCTACAGTCAGAGCAGGAAATCAGGCAGCGTACACCGTTCTGGAAATTCGTTAGACTTAGCAGAAAACGATATGCATTACCTGCATTGCCAAGGAATTGTTAGCAATGCCAAATGTGTTACAGCCAATAAAGTTGTCTTGTTTCAAGCAATTTGTTTGCAGCTGGCCTCAATTGCTTTCTCACATTTCCAGTCCATTTGCTGTAAATATTATATAGTGAGCTGTCTATAATCAGATAGAGAAGCAGAAAAAAATGTATTTCTTATAAAGCAGGAACCAATAGTAATAAAATAACGGCAAACCTCTACCCAAACCTTATTTAACAACTATTTAAACTCCACATGAAGAAGTTAAGAGTGAAAAGTATTTAAATTATTTTTTTTTGTATAGTTTTGTGATTTCCCACTTTTCCTAAAAGCTTCAGATATTGTCCACGTTGTCCAGGTATTTTCTACAATGCCTGAATTACTTAATTTGTCTGTGACCTGTATCTTATTCAAAATTGTGAAGCATCTGGAATCCTTATCCTAGAGGTAGACCATCTTGAACACAAGTAAGGTACCTCTAATTAGGAACAAATACAGGGGTAGATTTATTAAGCTCGGGGAAGTGATAAACTGTCGGTTTTTATCACCGGCCAATCAGCTCCTACCTATCATATTTCAAATCAAGCCTGTAACTTCACAGGTAGCTGATTGGCCGGTGATAAACACCAGACAGTTTATCACTTCACTGAGCTTAATAAATCAGCCCCACAGTCCCAATAGAAGTTAATATCAATTTATTTATTTATTAGCAGTTTCTTATATAGCGCACACATATTCTGCAGCCCCAGTGGAACTTACAATCTATATTCCCTACCACATGTACATGCACACACCTTATTCTAGCTCACTCTTTCTGACAAAATCCTTCTTAGATGGACAAAACCATGTGCACTGCAGGGGGGCAGATGTAAAATGTGCCAAGAGAATTAGAATTGGGTGAGTTATTTAGTTTCTGTGCAGGGTAAATACTGCCTGCTTTATTTTTATGCTGCAATATAGATCTCACTTTGAAGTAAAACCCCACCCAAATGTAATTCTCTCTGCACAAGTAACATCTGCCACACCTGCAGTGCACATGGTTTGGTCCATCTAAGAAGGATTTTGTCAGAGTGAACTAGAATAAGGCCCATTATTCTAATATTTTGTTGGGGGCCAATTAGCCTACCAGTATATTTTTGGGATTGTGGGAGGAAACCGGAGTACCCGGAGGAAACCCATTAGAGTACGGGGAGAATATACAAACTCCATACAGCTGGGGCCATGGTGGGAATTTAATTGATGACCCCAGTGCTGTGAGGCAGTAATGCTAACCATTACACCATCCATACTGCCTCAATGCTTCTAAAGTAGCAAAAATCCAATATGTGGCAAAGAGAAAAGGCAATTATCCCTACACAGGAGTCTACAATACAATATTCATTGTTGAAGGATTTTACCTGTGAGATTATGCGTAATCTGTTCTCTACCTTGCTACTTACAGACTGGGGGGGTGAGTTGAATACTGACGGCTAGCTATCGGCGCTGCTCGCCATCAGTCACTCGCCCCCCCCCCCCCCTGCAATGCATACACCGCTGTCTCCAAAAACACCCATTTTCAGGTAAAAGCCACGAATATGTACTCCTATGATGTAGGAAGGAGGGATTGCAGAAGGTATCTCTCATACCTGCTGTATTACACCATCCCGCAGGCAGTCACATCCCCCATAGCTTTCTATTGGTGATGCCAGATGTATCAATATATACAATCTTTAGATTGCAGCAGCCCAGTGTAGCCTATGGGCTACGGTTTACGGGATGCAGTTCAGGGGAGGGTTCCCTAGGGGCCGTCTACCCTAAATGGTCACGGTGCCCATGTATGCACAGAAGCCCAGACATCACATCACATGGATAATTTCGGAGCCCCTGTTGCTGCCCGTGCTGGGTACATTCACATGATATGATTGCATTCTGCAATGTGATCATGAGCAATAATATGTTGCCCGAATCACATTGCAAATGCAATCTTTGGTGAATTTACCCCTGCTAATAGTTTTGCCTAAGGGTATCCAATTAGCCCTGACTCAAGGCAGTTTTTGGGGGACTGTGCTTCTGGTGCCTAAGGCATCGGAACCCTAATCTGTGATGAGCAGCTGCTGAAGCTGTGGTATCACATGGGATCAGGAAATTATACTGGATCCAATGTGTGATTGCAAATCCTTTTTGGGATGATAAAAATGTCTTTAAGCCGGATAGTGCGATAATGACCAGTGGCCATTTTCTATTGGACAAAAAAGGAATGCCAGTAATTGGATACTGGCCATATTGTGCAGGTTCCAAATGTAATGGGTTCACCTTTCTGAAAATAAGAATTAGATTCATACAGTATCAGTTGTATGGATGCTCAGTTATGTAGGGTACACACCAGGACGACCCGCTCACGATGCACATCGTGAGCGGGTCGTCAGTGGCTCGTCCGACCCGCTCACGGTGACGTGGGGGGGGGCACGACCCGCTCACGATGTGCACCGTGAGCGGGTCCGATCCGATGGCGACCCGCATCCGGCTGTATGGTCCTCATTGAGATCCTACCTGCAGCAGGTAGGATCTCAATAACGACCGACCGACAGACCCACGGGACCGCGCATCGGATCGGTATCGGTCCACACCAGGACAGAAAAGGGCCCAATCAGCACACAATCTACATCCAATTGGTCAGAATTGGATCTAGATTGAGGGGATCGGGCCCTAGTCGTCCTGGTGTATACCCAGCATCAGACTAATTAGTCTTACTGAGCATCCACTCAATTGATATGAACCAAATTCTTTCAGAAAGGGGAATCTATTACATTTGGATCCTGTTTCATCACAGAGCTGACTTCAGAGAGCATAATTATTTTTATAGTATTTTATTTATAAAGTGACAACATAGTACACACTGCTGTACATTGAGTGGTTTATGCTGCACATAACATTAAACTACAGGTAAAGATGGCTCTGCCCAACTGTGTTTATAATCTAATAGATGTGGGAAACAGTTGATACATAAGATATCAGAATAACAATTGTAGCAGATAGTGGGTGAAAAGGTTTGTAGCTACTGTAAGGCAGAAGTTGTATCAGTTATTAATATTGGCAGATGCTACTTTCATTCACCTAGCAGTATTATGGAACATTTTGAATGACAATAAGATGTTATTGATGGTGAGAAAATTAAAGTCCCTACAGTAATAGAATACGCTACTGTATACCGCACCATTATTTTATTTATTTATTAACAATGTCTTATATAGTGCACACATATTCCGCAGCGCTTTACAGAGTATACAGGTATTTGAACATTCACATCCGTCCCTGCCAAAGTGGAGCTTACAATCTATATTTCCTACCACATGTACACGCACACAGACATTCCAGGGTTCATTTTTTAGAAACCAATTAACCTACCATGATATTTTTGGATTATGGGAGGAAGCTGGAGTAAACCCACGCAAATGCGGGAAGACTATACAAACTCGGCTATGGTGGATAATCGAACCCATGACATCAGCACTATGAGGCAGTAATGCTAACCATTACACCATCCGTGATGCCCCATTATGTAAGCATACCAGCTGCCTTCCATCTGTTTACCCCTTCTTGTTATTATGTAAGCTCTTACAGCCAGGGCCCGCCATTCTCTCTTGCACTATCCAGGCAACAGTGCTCTGCTATCTTCTATCCACCCTTTAGTTGGGTACAGGAATACCAAATCCTTTCCTCCCTCAATTTGCCAGTATATGTTCCTCCTAGATTCAGTTACTATTTGTTCTACTTCAGTGGCTCTCATACTGTGGGTCTTGGCACAAGGTTGTGACTCCATGTTGCGAACGGTCAGGCTGATGTCTTCTCTAATATCTGTCGAGGATTCTGAAAAATCAGTTTGTTACTTCAGACTCCTCTCATGTGCAGTTTGCTGACAACACACGTGCTATCCATTCTCTGGGAGCTTGTTGGGATTCCGTAATAATTTTTATTGTCTGATGGGTCCAGGAGCAATATAGTCTGAGGACCCCGTTATACCTAGTATGTAGAGTGATATTACTGTTGGTCCTTATGTTGTGATAAGTATGCATGTTTACTGTTATTGATTATCCTGTGTAATGCGGAGTATACTTTGTGCTGCCTTTTATGAATGAATGATCAGAATAGTTTAATAGAGGAATGGAAGCAGTTTTGCAGAGTTTCCCTTTTTTTTTTTGTTGTTTTTTTTTGGGGGGGGGGGGGGTTCGCTCTTAACTCCTTTTCGTGCCAACATTGCTGTGAAAGATGTGCAAAATATCCACTAAAAATGCCAGCCTCGTTCACATCGACTTTTTTTTTTTATTATTTGGGTGCAATATTTAACTAAACCTCAATTAATTGACTTCAGATCATTTGCCGCCAATAACTAAAGTGATTCATATTCCTCAGCTAGGGCCCTGGCATCTTTTGCAGCTAGTTTGCACATCTCTCTGAGTAACATTAACCCTTTGAGTGCCAATGTTGCTAAGGCAGGTATAGTTTAACATGATATATAGTCCTTCATTTACTATACACAAGGATGAGAGGATACCTGTGATCCAACTCAGCACTGCAGCTAGTCAAGCACAGGTAGTTTTCATTTAGTTTAATTTCATTTAGTCACAGATCATTAAGGACTGTTAGGCTGTACCTTGTATAACAGGACCATGCTTTCCAATGCCTATACTGGGCCTTTTAATAAATCGCCAATTGCCCTGGGCCTCTGATGACCAGGGCCGCCACTAGAAATGTTGGGGCCTGGGACTGACCTACAGTCCGGGCCCCCAGCGGCACAGCGCCATATCTCCGTCCCCCGCATGCCAGCACCCCGCCTACTCTTTTCCCATTATGATTACTTACCATCACCTGTGTCGCGGCATCGTCCTCCGGCTCCTTCAGCCTCCATGGACAGGTCCAGAGCGCACACTGCACAGTGCAGCATGCATAGCGCTGAGCCCCTCTGTGTCCTAGGCTCAGCAGTCTGCACTGTGTATTGTGCGGGGGGAGGGACTGTGGGCAGTTGCCCGGGCCCCTCAAGAGGCTGGGCCCAGGAACGCTGGTAGGAATTCACATAGCTGTCCTTTAGGAAGAAAGGGCAGAACAAAATACGAGTGTGCATCATACATATAAATTAATAACTACATTGCTATAAACACAATCCCTAAATCTTAACCATCCAGCTCACACCTTAATTAAAAATGGAACCATAAAACTCGTTTAAGCATTAAAAGTATCCTGAAGGGGGTGTGGCCTGGCTGCATATGTAGGACAGGTGTGTAGTATATCTCCATGGTTACCCTGGAAGTAGATCATACTGTATAGCTGAGATTATGGGCCTTATTTTGATTCATTCGGTCCTTCGTGCGTTTGCATAGAAGATTGATGTTTAGTGTCTGCGCAGGTGCGTTTCTGCGCATGTGCAGACACAGGGTGCATGCACCCACGCCAAACTTTTGGTTCTCCGGGTGCACACACGCAGATTTATCTGCAGATCTGGCTGGTTGGAACAAAAACATGGTTATGGATGAGAGCAAATGACAGTTGACCATTTGCTTGGAAAATGCTGGAAAACTGACCACTCATCCATAACCATTTTTTTTTTTCCAACCAGCCAGATCTGAAGATAAATCTTACTAGTGTATGGGCACCTTTACTATACAGGTCACGCTGAACTGCGTGCATGGGAGAAATCATTTGATGGTTGGCGACCATCGAATGATTTCTCCCTGCCTCCGAATGCATGATTATGTAAATCTTCCATTCACAGCCGTGCAGGGGGCGCGGCGTGCGAGGGGGATTCGGCCGGCACGGCGTCTGATGGACTTGCACGGCTGCAAATTTCGTAGCTTTGCGAGTCAGTCACAATAAGGCCCTATGACCAAAGCAAATGCACATTTCTCTATTATAGTAAAAAGTATATTACGTCCTAACCTCAAGATTTCACCAGGTTCAAATAAAAAAAATAATGCCATTTGGTCAGTCTGGTGGAATAGACCTTTTGTATTAATGGCATGCCATTAGAACCTGCACTTCAAGGACCTGCAGTTTATTCAAGGGAGATCAGCTGAAACTGAGACTTGTATAACTTATTGGTGTGGGCAGTAACCCGTCCTTTCTTCTCATATATGTGCCAGTTCCCGTAGTAAGTTGTGCCAACTGCAGAAATACGCTGACAATTAAGAGGATAGATGAAAAGGAGTAACTTTGCAAAGTTTGCATAAAGTCTGAAAATGTAAAAAAAAAACAATGTAAAGCTGGGTCAACTCCTGCCGATAGTGACGCTTCAAGGAGGTGATGCGTTGTAACAATGCATCATTTAAGCCATACACACTGGGGAGTTTTATTAAAGATGGGAGGTTGCCCATAGCAACCAATCAGAGTCTATCTATCATCTTCTAGAAGGTGCAATATAAATAAATAAGTAGAATCTGATCTTCAACAGAACAGAGTTGTTTAATTGGATGTGCAGCACAGTATTTGTTGAATGACTGCTGGGAAAGATGGATTGGGGGGTACACACTATATACTGTAGTTTGGCTAAATACTTGCTGCATTGCAGCTTGTAAGATTCTGCAGTAGGTAATGTTTTAGTTTACAAACCTGTGGAACATAGTGACAATAAAATACCTCACAAAGTTGTATTTCTATAGAGACCACGCAAAAATCTGCATTCGGTACGAGAAGGTTTGCCTCACTCGTGTGTAGCGTGAGGACATCTGAGTGTACACACCGTATATGTAATATTACATGTTTAGAGGGCACCTACTTTTAGTTATTGCTAACTGGCCTTTAAACTTTTTTTTAAGCTGGACTAGATATCCACTTTAAATCAATACATTTGAACAACTCTTAAAGGAAAAGCCCACAAAAGCTGTATGTTTAGCTGGAACTTTACAGGTATCCATAATAATCATTGCATAAAGTCCGGTGCTGGTTGTGTTTTAAATACTATTTTTTTTTTTCGTAAACATTTTCGGTGGTGGTGTTTCATGTATTTATTATATTTTACCTTACATTTAATCTTGGAAACAAAAAGTTATTTATTTCTAATATCGAAAGCGTTTTTACATTCCCCTATCCCTTTTCATTGAAGTTTGTACATGTCAAGCATACATGCACAACGATGAGTGTGTTCATTCACCCGTGGCTTGAGTATTTCATTAGTCAGTGGGGCAGCCATTGGCCAGTGTCAATTGAGCAGGGATGCACTTCTTTTCTGTGAGTAGTATTACTTTGAATGATGCTAGAGCTACAGTTGTGGAGTGATACAAATGTGACTCTGTGATGGGGCTTTGGTGAAAGTTGTGTGATCGTTGGGGAAAAATGCATGGTCATGTGAGTTGGTGTGTCCAATCATGTTGTTATAACACACCTTTATACATAGTCGCCGCCCACAGCCCCTTGATGACCGATCGTGATGATACTTCACCTAAAACCTGCCTGGGAAAATCCCTAACAAAACCGCATAGCAGCCACTTTTTAGTGGTTTTGGAGTTTCTCAGCCAGACAAACTAACTAACAGACTTTATAAGATGGTATAGCTGTACTCTATAACTGTCTTTTATTTACCATGTACTTGTCCTAATTTGCATTTGTACTGTAAATCACTATTTTCTTGTTTTGTTCTTTTGCTCATCTATCTTTTGTCAGGCGCTGCGGAACCCTTGTGGCGCCATGTAAATAAACACTAATAATAATAATGGTTGACATGTCTAATTAGTAATTACTGTGATAAATTCCTATAAAAGTATGTGTCCTAGGACTGCAAGTCCTTTGCCTTTTGTTTGTGTAATAAGGCTGGGATTACACAATTCCCCCTCACTGCCTACCGTCTAGAGAGATCCATTCCATCAAAAGATTGCAGATGGATTTGTCAGAGAAACTGAGGAATTGTAAAGGACCTGTTCACCACACCCAATGCAAATGTTCAGACCTGGATGATGACTCAGAGGGAATATTATATCTTCCTGATCCAAAATCCTCAGAGAAGGGAGTTGTTTTTTACACAAATGGTGTCTTAATAAGCTATGTTGGCATATTCTTGGCTTGCTAGCTTGATTCTCCACCCACAATTATGCCATGTATAATGCACAGTGCGACCTGATACTAAGATCAGTGTAATGTGCTGCGTTACCGTCTCTCTCCACCAGGAAGCACTCAGGAACGGACAGGCTCTGAGAAGAAAAAGGCTGCCTTTTGATGGCAAATTGTCCTTTACACAATGGAAACCCTTATAATTGTATTTTAACCTTGTTAAGAACCCCACTTATTTCATAGATAGCCATTGCATTACTATTCGTGCATGTAAATGTTCTTACTAAAATCCTTGCAAATAGACTAAACTTGATGCCCCAGTCTGACTTTATTCTGCAGAAATCAACAGCCTTAAATGTGTAGATACATTCGAAATATTGAGGGCCAGATATATCCAGCTTCAAAAAGTGATAAAATGTAGAGTGATGAACAACCATCCACTCAGCCCCCAAATGCCATGCATCAGACTGGGTTTGAAAATGACAGTTAGAGGCTGGTTATTTATCACTCTCCGTTTTATCACTATTTGAAGCTTGATACACCAGGCCCTCTGTACCCACATTATATGGTTAGTGGTCTCTTGAAATGAGAAGTCAATGGAGTAGTTAAGCATTCATATAAAGACTGTATTCACCAGGAATTAGAACAGTGATTGTAGGCTGTTGGTTCAACAACTATACCGTATATGGTGGCAGAGAAAATATGTCCATTGTTTTCATTTGCTTGTATTTAGTTCCATCTGGGTGTTGGATCCAAGGGTAATACTGTAACGATATCGTGAAGTACAAGCACTTGAGTGCTATTGCATAGTGCCTCCTGGGTGCACATGGGTGTCTTCTCATACTCTTTCATAGGCCAGTATTCAATGAGAAAAATTTGCCTTGTTTTATGGCGAGTTTGTGCTGTTTTCACGTTGGAAGGAGCATTTTGCTCTCCAAAAGTGAACCACCCTATTCAATGTGATATTTTCGCCGTCTTTCTAAGTGATTTTCGCCGTGTCTCTCCGTGTAGCAATTCTCCATCTTTTCATGGAGAACTGGAATGTGAACTTTTAAACTAAAAGGTTTATTTTTTTTAATTTTGGTGTAAAAAAATCAGGATTTTTTTTCTATGAAGGGGCATGTTATTTGTATTCATGTGCTTATAGCACATGAATATATATTTAATTTAAAAAATATATATATATTTTTAATTTTATTATTTTTTTTTTTTACACAGAGCAGCCAGCAGGGGGCCGGAGCTCTCGAGCCGCTCATTAGATATTCATATATTCACTGCATCCGATCATTACATATGCACGATTGGGTGCAGTGAATACTGGGTCCCCCGCTGGCTATAGGGGGGGCAGCTTGTGCTGCCTGGGTCCCGGGGAGCCCACCTCCCCTCCACATATGTTCTGGGGCAGCCAGGGAGACTTTAATCTCCCTCGGCTCCCTGCCGCGGACGCTCATCCGCTGCAGGGGTTAAGACTCGCCGCGAGTGGCAGCGAGTCTTAACCACATTGAATAGTGGGAGCAGGAGTGGCAGCGAGCCCTCCGGAACAGGGCGAGTGCATGGCGAGAGAAAAAATCTCTCGCCATGCACGGAGAATTTTTTTCATTGAATACTGCCCATAGTGCCACATGTGTGAAATACAAGTGTTGCCCCAATATGAAAAAATAATGTCCCTGATAAAGTGATGATGGCCCCAATATATAATCTAATTAAATAATAGCCCCATAAGTAGTCACTTTTTTTGTGCTATCAATAATGAACAAAATCTGAAACCCACATTCAATGAGTCCCGCTAGTACACCACACAATAAGGTGACCCTAAATAAATTTACCCTTACAGCCATTTGGCCTCTACGAAGAAAACCTGTGTAATAAAAAAGCAGGCACATATATGTAACAACTAATGTTACTTCTATATGTGGGCATTGTCATGGTGTGACCGGCATACACCTGTCTGTGGTGGGCTCCTGTATCTGAGCACATGTTTGTTTCTTAAACCCCACTGCCATGTCTTGCATCCCTGACCCATTTTGTAGTAGCTGAACCCGCATTTGGGCCCCTGGCAATGTTGGGATTCCAGGTGTTAGTGGCTGTGAATCTGATCTGACCCCCTCTGTTATGCAACCTTGTCATATTTTGCTTCCCCGACCCACCTTTTGTAGTGGGTGGACCCCTTTGTGGGACCCCCATGGGGGTGCTAGGGATGTCTTACCCCCACATTATTTTTTCCAGATGCCATAGTAAAGCTGAATATCTTGCTTCCCAGACCTAGTATGTGTAGTGGCCGTACCCCTTTTTGGGACCCCCATGGGTGTGCTTGGGGTGTCTTACCCCCACTGTATTTTTTTCCAGATTGTAAATCACGTGTACCAAGTTTTGTGTAAATTGCTCCAGGCATTCCAGGGTTATGCTGGAACACACACACACACAGATATATTTGTGAAAATTATAATTTTATTTTTTAATACATAAATAAGCATACATTTGTTTATATGGAAGTCCAGCCACACACATCATAACTAACCAGTGAATGGGAGCATTCAGGGCTGTGGAACTGCCAGGGAAGTCCGTGCAGCTAAAGATGCCCATGCAGGCTTTAGTGAGCCTATGGCACAATAATTATAATCCTAATCAGATATTTTTTTTAGAATTTGTAGATTGTTTGAGGCAGGATTTAAAGCAACAATTTTATAAAAGGTAAACCAGTATTTTTTACATAAAAAAAAACTGCTGCTTAACCCTTCGAGTGCCAATAGCTCTGTGAGAGATATTCAAAATATCATCTAAAAATGCCAGCGTCACTTACATTTGTTATATGAATTCAAATAAAAATGTTGTGTAAAAAAAAAAGATATTTCCTATGTAAGGTAAACATTACAGGTCATTGTAATGAATACAAATGTTTGCTTGGCAATTTTCACGCCAATTTTGACAAGTGCACTTGGCACTCAAAGGATTAACAAACCAGCCAACAATGTCTGTCTTCTAAAGCAACTGAACATGTAACACAGGGGGTGACTCCCTCAACAACGAACCGATAAAAAGTAGAAAGCATTGGAAAGTATATAAAACTAGTTATCAATTTTATTTGAGATAAAACCTCATCTTCCTTCTATTGTCTGATCACCTATTCATTTTAGGCTCTAGTGCCAGTGTGACCAGTTACCCCCTCTACTCTTGAGTGCAGATTATATTGTATTATTAGAATTTCTTTTATTTTAATATTCTTTTACTAGAAGTTGCGAGCTAGCTTCATAGGTCGTTTGTAAAAAGCATTGTTTTCTGCACCACAGAGAGGAAGATGATATTAATGATGTCACTTCCATGGCTGGCGTTAACCTAAATGAAGAGAGTGCCTGTATTTTGGCAACAAATTCAGAACTAGTTGGCACTGTGATTCGATCTTGTAAAGATGAGCCCTTTCTATTTACATCCGCTCTGCAAAGCCGAATCTTAGATATAGGTAAGTTGTAGAGAGGTAGGTGCTTATTACAGTGTGGTTTCTGTACCATTGGATGCGGTATGCCATTTTACAGAACTATATGGGATGTCTTTCAAGTTTTTTCTTGGCTTTATTAAAACATCTATATTTGCTTTATGTTATTTGTTTTAAATGTTTGTTTATGTACATATATAATCTATCTTTTTAACTTGCCTTACAATTGATAATTGGTGTTCTTTTATATTTGTATGGTAAAATTAAACTCTGCATATACAGTAATACACAATAATTATTTGATTATTGTTTGTATGGTACATTTATGTTTGCATTTTTCTGCCTTTCGATTTGTTTTACATTATTGCAGTAGCTTTTTTTTAGCTAGGATGACATAACTGATTTCTGGCAGGCCACAAACTCTGTCAAAAATGTCCGGCACTGGTCCTGGCTGATTACTCTTAAGAGGATGACAGCAATTCGATAACTGCCAGGTGCTGGTTGGCTGTGCCTACCCATGCTTAGTAGCTGCAGTGTTTGGGCCATACATACAGATTGCAGTGTTTGGGCCATAGCTGCCTACCCTCATGCATTCTGCAGGAGAATCCCTGACATAGCAGCAATCTCCCTCTCTCCCTCATTAGTCTAGCAATCTTCCTCATTTCACCTAGCCCAAATTACATTTTTGGGGAAAAAAGGAATAAAAAGGTAGGTACTTGTGGATTATCACGGCTCCCATCGCATGCCATCGCATGCCAAATGTAGTGGCATGCGATTTGATACGATTTTTGCCGTTTTTAGGCATTTTTTGCAAAAATCGCATGCAATCGCATCGCATGCGATCGCATGCGATTTTTAACAGAAAAGCATCCAAAAGTATTGAAATTAATATGAAACGTGTTCAATGGCCCCCAAATGGCATTTTTGAGGCTGTACCACCCCACTATCAACGCGAACCCGAAGCGTGGCGAGCGCAGCGAGACCTTTTCATACCCCCACCATCCTCGTCGGCGTGGAGTTGAGAATAGAAAGTGTGGCGAGCGCAGCGAGCCACCGAGCCCGAAGCGTGGCGAGCGGACGCGGACACCTGTGAAGCCCGTGAGGGGACGCGGATACCTGTGAAGGTATCTGCGTCCCCTCGCGGGGCTCGCTGCGCTCGCCACGCTTCGGGCTAGGTGGCTCGCTGCGCTCGCCACACTTTCTATTCTCAACTCCACGCCGACGTGGATAGTGGAGGTATGAAAAGGTCGTAGGACGCGTACCGCCGCCCCTCGCTGGCTCGCTGCGCTTGCCACGCTTCAGGTTAGCGTTGATAGTGGGGGTGGTACAGCCTCAAAAATGCCATTTGGGGGCCATTGAACATGTTTCATACTAATTTCAATACATTTGGATGCTTTTCTGCTAAAAATCGCATGCGATTTTTTTCATGTACGATGGCCATCGTGGGAGCCGTGATACTCCACAAGTACCAAAAGGTATGAGACGTGCAGATGATTCAATGTAACTGCATCTATTTCCCAGCACTTTACCAAGTATAATAGCTCTTACTAACTGCTTTGGGGCTCATCTACATTTGTATATGTCATTTTGGTACTTGTTTAGTTTCACGGCGGCAGCATGGCTGTGCGTCTGAGTCCCCTTGCGGGGCTTGGTGGCTCGCCACGCTATCTAAAATCAACTCCATGCCAACGTGGATAGTGGGGGTATGAACTATCCACGTTGGCATGGAGTTTATTTTACAAAGTTTGACGAGCGCCGAACCCGGAAGTAGCGGGCGGCCATGCTGCCGCTGTGAAACTAAACAAGTGCAGTCATTTAAAAAGATTCCTCTCAGATGTAGCAGTACACACCCACGCTTCTAGGTGCCACGTTCACAATCTATTTATACAATCTCTCCATATATGGAACTGGACACACCCTTTGGGTGGAACATGACATGCTGTGCAAAATTCTATTACCAACTATAATCTCCCTGAAACTAGTTTTCAAAAGTAGGCAAGTATGGTTTAAGCCCTAAAAGGTCTAAATCCGCCTCTGTGTGGCTGTACATATACCAGTTGGGTTTTTGGGCGCAATCATCAAACACCTAGATGTGGAGCCAGTGAGTCCTCCCTTATGGCAGATATAACAGCTATGATTCATCCATTCTGATTAAACCTTTTGTCAGGTCAACAATCAGTTTCTGCAGTTGTGGAATGCATACACATAGTAAACAAACAGTCCTCATGAGCATTACCTATTGGGAATGCCATGTCACTTTTTACAGTGCACATTTATATTATGTGCACGTTGCATAATTATATATTTTTCCGTTTCTGAATAATGTATAAGCTACCTGTACTAAGACCTGTTTTCTTCTATAATGGCTTTGAATTTCTCTACTTAATATTGGTGTCCTAACACTGACCTTGCAAGCAGATATATTCTGAAGGCCAAGTGAAACATTGCCTACACTTTCCAGAGCTCCAGGCTAAGTTTTATTAATGCAGTGTCTAATATCTTTGAAGTTGAGAGTGTAGCAGGAAAATCATAATCTACAAGCCTCTATTCTTAATGGGTATGACTTCTGGAGGGAACAGAATACCTGCTGTGCTAATTATTTCAATTATCAGCTCCCACTAAAACATGTAATGGATTTTCTCTGCTTCCATAGGTAAAAGGCATGACATTAAGGAACTTAACTCTGATGTTATGAACTTGGTCTCCCATGCGACACAAGAGAGATTACGAGGACTTATTGAGAAACTGACGGTGGCTGCACAGCACAGGTCCACAAACTACAAGGTAAATGGAACTGCGTTGCTGAATACTAAGCACCAACTGCCTCAGAATTAGCTGGATCTATCTATTTCAACTGGGAACTCTGTATATTGAATGCTTCAACCACTATTACAATTGTTTTGGTTTTTGCTTTCTAGGGTCATATTAAAGCATAATACATGGGGGGTTTATTAGTGTCATAAATGATGTATATACTAGTAAAGGGACCTGGGTTCACCTCTAACTACTCCAAGGCTCCTCCCTGCTATGTCTATCCCCACTGCCTCTCTATCTACTGCCCCCTCCCCTCTGTTGCTTTTGATCATTCTGAACATGACAACATTATGCTTTTGACATTCGCTATGTTGACATAATGTAGCACACCCAATTTGCATGCATGTGCTAACACCATTAGAATGGCGTTTCCAAGGAAAACAAAGACTATTTTAACGTCTTATTTAATGATTTTTTTTGTTTTGTTGTCAGAGGAGTGATCGATTCATCCAGTCTAGTGATGTACGCACTCAGCTTAAGTTTCTTGAACAACTTGAGCACCTGGAGAAACAGCGCAAAAACGAAGAGGAGCGAGAAATGCTTCTTCGTGCAGCTAAGGTAAGCTTAACATTTCTGCTGAAAGGTTCTGTATTTGGTTTACGTTATCTAAGAGGGATGCGGTCAGTGCAATATAAATATTCAGGAGCCACACTTGGCTGAGAGCACAAGTAAAAATTGAACAGATCCAACAGTCAGGATTGCGTCATTCAGGAGACAAACAGCAAGATCCCCATAGTCAGAACCCCAATAGATCCCAAAGGTAACTACTTGGATTAAGGGTGGAGTGTATTAAAATACATTGCCGCAATGCCAGTGCATATGTACTAACATATGCGTCTGGAATCGCAGTGCGGTGATGGAGGCCCCCCGCGATACCTGTACTGTGATGTGTGCGGGTCTCTGTCTCCTCCCTGCCGCATCCTGCTCCCCTCACGCTGGGGACAGCTAAGCAGGCTGTCCCTGGCGCCTCCTCCTCGCCCTGCAGCCGGAAGAATATCCGGCTGCTTCACTAGGGGGAGGAGGGGTTTACCTTCCAGGGTCCAGGAGGACCTTTCAGGAAGGTAAGCCGGAGGGAGGGGGGGGGGGTTGGCGAGGTGGTGGGTTTGCGTCGGAGGCGGCAAAAAGAAGTCCATAGGCTTCTATAGGCTATCACCACACAAAGGTGTCGATACCCTACAATGCGGTATCGGTGCAGCCTGGTTTTGATACATAGGAAAATGCGGTAAAACCAGGGTTTTACCGCATTTTTAGTTTAATACATCTCGCTCTAATTGGGGAGATTAGGAATAGGCTGTGGGGTGGGGTGAGGTTAGGGTTAGGCTGTGGGGAGGGATGGATAGTGTTAAATTGTGTGAGGTGTGGGTTAGGATTACGACAGGTTTATCTAAACTGTGGCCCTCCAACTGTTGTGAAACTACATATCCCAGCATGCTTTGCCATAGGTTTAGCATTCCCTAATAGCAAAACTGTGGCAAGGCATGATGGGACTTGTAGTTTCACAACAGCTGGAGGGCCATAGTTTGGACATTGAATTAGAGGGAAAAATACTTATTTGGGTGTGTCAGGATTCTGACTGTCGGGATCCCGAATGCAGTGATTTTGTAAATTTTTGTCTCTTTTTTTACTTGAAATAATTGCAGTCCTCTGTTCAATTTTGACTTGCTCTCAGCCAAGTGTGGCTCCTGAATATTTATATTGCACAGGTGGATTGTGTGGCTGGTAATA
This sequence comes from Crinia signifera, assembly GCF_055691185.1. Classification (NCBI taxonomy): domain Eukaryota; kingdom Metazoa; phylum Chordata; class Amphibia; order Anura; family Myobatrachidae; genus Crinia; species Crinia signifera. The sequence continues at coordinate 77,448,778 of NC_139221.1, read as the reverse complement.
AAAGCTGCCGCGTTAACTACTTTTATTTATTTTTACATTTGTTTGGATTCCTAGAGGCATTTTGGTACATCACAGATCCCTTAGATCCAGATAGCCTTGTATATAGACATTTGTAAAAAGCAGACAAGCTGTGTTGTGCTTCCTCCACAAAAATTAGCACCAGCACTTTAACCCAGGCTAGAAACATGAGAAGGGTAAAATAATTGGGGTTACCTGATATTTCCATTACCCATACTAGGTTTGGGATGCGGTCATTGGGTCACCAGCAAGTTGTTAGTCATTAGGTCGGCATGCAAGAAGGTCGACATGGTTTATTAGATCAACAGGGTCATTTGGTCAACTGTCAAATGGAATTTTTCACAGTTTTTTTGAGCCAACATGTGCCGACAGGCGGTATTTCATGCCCTACCATCCATTAGGGTGTGGGGAGAGAATAAAATAGTGTGTTGAGCCCAAAGCATGGCAAGCGGACGCGGTGCACTTTAACCTTTGTCCATGTCGACTGTTTCGACATTCGGGTAAAGAAAACAGCGAAAAGCACCATGTCAACCTTTTGACTGTCAACATAACCCATGTCCACTTAATGACAGTGTCGACCTAGACTCATGTCAACCTTCTTGCATGTCAACCTAGACACATGTCGACCTAATGGTGGTGACCGAATGACTGTAACAACTTGCTGGTGACCAACTGATCCACACCCCTAGGTTTTACCAGCTAGTGCTTAAATCACTATACCAGGGGGCACTAATTTACTAGCCCACTACTGGTCCCAGCATGCCTTGTCACGTATCGTTTTAGTGACCACCAGATTATTTTGCCACTTTAAGACACAATATGATACAGAATGTGCTGTCTCATTCCTTGGAGAGAAAAAACCTGTAAATAATAACTATACATGGACACAAAATGTAAAAATGAATAATTAGAAAAAAGCTCAGTGATGGTCCCTTTCCTTCCATAAATAGATCACAGAATAACAGATTACAACCAGTCATTCCCATAGTAGCGATTGACTACTCTGTTTAGAGGCACCAATGTTCCCAGGATGCAGTCAGTATACCTACAATAAAAATCCAGGCGGTCAAAATACCGACAACCATTGACCGACAGATAAAATGCCGACATTAAAAATGTAGACAGGTCAAAAAGTCGACATGAGTTTTGAAGATTTTTTTCATTGAAGCAAACTTAGAAACATAGAATTTGACGGCAGATAAGAACCACTTGGCCCATCTAGTCTGCCCCTTTTTTTAAACATGTTACCTCAAACCATATTTGATCCTTATTTTTTTGTAAGGATATCAATATGCTTATCCCAAGCATGTTTAAATTGTACTACTGTATTTGCGTCTACCACCTCTGTTGGGAGGCTTTTCCACTTATCTACTACTCTTTCTGTGAAAAAATTCTTCCTCGCATTTCCCCTGAATCTTCCTCCCTCTAGTTTCAGTGCATGTCCTTGTGTTCTGTTGCTCCTCTTCCTGTGAAGAATGTCTCCCACCTGTACCTTGTTAAAGCCCTTGATATATTTGAAAGTTTCTATCATGTCCCCCCTTTCCCTTCTCTGCTCTAAAGTATACATATTAAGATCTTTTAGTCTTTCCTGGTACGTTTTGTGATGTAGGCCATGCACCATTTTAGTTGCTCTTCTTTGTACAGTCTCTAATGTATTTATATCCTTCTGGAGATATGGCCTCCAGAACTGAACACAATACTCTAGGTGAGGTCGTACCAATGACCTATACAGTGGCATTATTACTTCTTTCTTTCTACTGCTGATACCTCTCCCTATGCAACCAAGCATCTGACTTGCCTTCTTCATTGCTTTGTTACATTGCCATAGTGACACCTAGATCCCTCTCTTCCTCAGTAGTTTCCATTATAGTGCCATTTATACTATATTGAGTCTTTGGATTTCTGAGACCCAAGTGCATGATTTTGCATTTTTTGGCATTAAACTGTAGTTGCCATTCTCTTGACCATTTCTCTAATCTGCCTAGATCCTCAATCGTTTGTTTTACCCCTCCTGGTGTGTCTACCCTGTTGCATACCTTTGTGTCATCTGCAAAAAGGCACATTTTACCCTCAATTCCATTTGCAATATCACCAATAAAGATATTAAAAAGCACCGGTCCAAGTACAGATCCCTGGGGTACTCCACTCGTAACCTTTCCCTCCTTTGACTGTACTCCGTTTACTACAACTCTCTGTTTTCTGTCCTGCAACCACGCTCTTATCCATTCAACTATCTTAAAATCCAATCCCAAGCTTTCAAGTTTATTTAACAGTCTGCGATGTGGGACAGTGTCAAAAGCTTTACTAAAGTCTAGATAAGCTACATCTACAGCCCCACCTTGATCTATTACTTTAGTCACCCAGTCAAAAAAGTCAATAAGATTTGTTTGACATGATCTTCCCCCAGTAAACCCATGCTGTTTTGGATCCTGTAAATTGCTGGTTTTGAGATATTCTACAACTCTTTGTTTTAAGAGTGTTTCCATCAATTTCCCTACTACTGATGTAAGGCTCACTGGTCGATAGTTGCTTACCTCTTCCTTGCTTCCACTTTTGTGCAGTGGGACTACATTCGCTGTTTTCCAGTCCTCTGGGATTACTCCAGTAGCTAGTGACTGGTTGAATAATTCTGTTATTGGTTTTGCCAGCTCCCCTTTAAGCTCTTTTAGTATCCTTGGATGTATCCCATCTGGCCCCATTGATTTATCCACTTTCAGTTTTGAGAGTTCTGTGAGGACTTTCTCCTCTGTAAATGTACTTGTCTCTCCCTCAGTTTTCTGACTATACTTGCAACTTAACTGTGGCCCCTTCCCCTCTCTTTCAGCAGTGAATACTGAGCAGAAATAATTATTAATATTATCTGCTATTACATTGTCCCCCTCAAGAAAACTTCCACTCTCTGTCTTCAGTCTAATTATTCCACTTTTTGTTTTTCTCCTTTCACTTATATACATAAAAAATGTTTTCCCCCCTTTACCCACTGACTGGGCCATTTTCTCTTCAGCCTGTGCTTTTGCACATCTGATTACCTTCTTAGCCTCCTTCTGTCTAACAAGATACACCTCTTTGTCCTCATTCTTCTGCGTCTGCTTAAATTTCTTAAAGGCCAACTTTTTTGCTTTCACAATACTTGCTACTTCTTTTGCAAACCACAATGGCTTTCTTTTTCTTGTGTTTTTCCTAACTCTTTTGACACAAAGTTCTGTTGCTTTTAGAATTGCACTTTTAAATTTTTCCCACTTATCCTGCACTCCTTCCAAGTTCTTCCACTCTGCCAAAGAATCCCTTACAGAGTTTCCCATCTCTACAAAATCAGCCTTCCTAAAATCTAACACCTTTGTTTTTGTGTGCGATGAGTCAGTCTCTGTCTTTATTTTGAACCATACTGCTTGATGGTCTCTGGATCCCAGATTTTCAGCCACATTTATGTCAGATATTTGTCACCATTTGTAAGTATTAAGTCTAATATTGCGTCCTTACGAGTGGGCTCCCTCACCAATTGCTGGAGGGATGCTCCTTGCAAGGAATTCAGCATGTCCCTACTTCTGGTGGAACTTGCAACAGGCAGCTCCCAGTTTACATCAGGTAGATTAAAGTCTCCCATGATTATCACCTCTCCTTTTAATGCCATTTTATTGATGTTCTGCAATAGGCTCTTGTCTAGTTCCTCTTCCTGACCTGGTGGTCTGTAGATCACCCCTATACGAAGAATCGCCTTCTCCCCTGTTTCTATGGTCACCCAAAGGGCCTCCGTTTTTTCTTCAATACTTTGTATTAAGGTAGTCTTTATATATTTTTTCACATATATTGCAACCCCTCCTCCAATTTTTCCCATTCTGTCCTTCCTAAATAAAGTATATCCTGGTATAGTTATGTCCCAGTCATGATTTTCATTGCAGTGTACATGGAGGGGGAATATAATAGAGTGCCGAGTGCAGTGAGGCACCATGCCCGCAGCAAGGCGAGCGTAGCCAGGGGACAAGGTACACTCATACGGGGTTCATGTCAACCTATGTCAACATACAGACCAAAAAATATGAAAAACTTGTGTATCCTATTTCACCTGTCTATATTTTAACCCCTTACCGACGCAGCATGTTTTTGCCTTCCTGACAGAGGCCTTTTTTTCAAATCTGACATGTATCACTTAAGTGGGGATAACTTTTTTTTGCTTTTACTTATCCCAGTGATTTTGAGATTGTTTTCTCGTGACACATTGTACTTTAAATTAGTGGTAAATTTTGGTCGATACAGTTTTTTTTTGTGTGAAAAATACCAAAATGTCGTAAAAAAATTGAACATTTTGCTATTTGTAAAATTTTCTGCTTGTGAGACAAATAATCATACCACTCAAAATAGTTAATAACTAACATAGACCATATCTAAACTTTATTATTACATCATTATTTCAACTTTCTTTTATTTTTTTTGGACACTAGGGGGCAGCAGAGTCTAAATTTTACACATCACACAGTAAACGCTGCTTTTGGCTGTTCACGTTTGAACAGCCAATCGCAGCGATCGCCCATGGCGGGGGGCATCGCTGCCCCCCCTGGGCAATGAGGGAAGATGTCTGCTGTCAGACATCGTCCCTCTGTCACCGCGTCTCTAGAAGTACATCCCGACCATGACGTAAATGTACGTCAAATGTCGGGAAGGGGTTAAATGTTGGTATTTTGACCATGTCTGTATTTTGACCATGTCGGTATTTTGACCATGTCGGTATTTTGACCATGTCGGTATTTTGACCATGTCGGTATTTTGACAGTCAGTCAATTGTTGGTATTTTGACCGCCAGGATTTTGATTGTAGGTAAATCATACCGAACCTAATATTCCCATGCTAAACTACTGGTGTCTTAAACAAATCAGCTGCCCATCAATGGATTTTAATCCTCCATACTTTTTTTTGGGAAACTTGCAATTTAGAGATAAAAATCGCCAGTTATTTATAGCAAGTTTGTTTTTGCCATCAAAATCACATTGCATTACGGGATATGATCACTAGGTCGACATGGGTTAGGTCGACAGGGACATTAGGCTGACACAAGCATTAAGTTGACATGGGGATGGTTGACAGTCAAAAGGTCGACATTAGGTTTTTCACTTTTTCGAGCCGACATGTGCCGACAGTTGGTATTTTATGCCCTACCATACACTATGCCAAGCTCAGTGAGGCACCATGCCCGAAGCATGACTAGTGCAGTGGTGCACATTTTTAGTGTCCATGTCGACACCCAGGTAAAAAAAGTGAAAAACCCCATGTTGCCGTTCCCCATGTCGACATAATGCTTGTGTCGACTTAATGACCCTGTCAACATAACCCATGTTGACCTTCAGTCATGTCGATCTTCAGTGGTCGACCTAATGCTTGTCTATACTATGATCCTTACCCTTGCATTGCTTTTGCCACTAGGGGGAAATTAAAATGTTTTATCGTGCCCAATCTCCTGTCTAAAGTGACAGGAGTTCACTGGCTGATAATCAAATGGTGATTTTTTTGTTACGCATATTGCGCCCATTAAGGTTGGGTTTAGTAACGCAAAACGCCTAAACATGACCAAGCTAATGGGTGGGATGAGAGTCATTTGTGCCTCAAATTAAGTCTCTTTTCTCATCACTTATCTCATCTTTTGGCTCACTACCCCTGAAGCTGAAAAGATTTGTGAGTGCCCGTTGGCAGAAACATTTCAATACTGGCAACGGGTGCGTACGGGCGCCCAACATTTTAATTCCCTCCTAATTATGGGCATCAGGTCAGATCGGAATTTAACCACATGCGATTTGGCCACTTTCAACCGATTTCTTGGCCCGATCCATCGGAATCGGGAAAATCACACTAGTGTATGGCCAGCTTTACTCTAAATCAGGCATGTCCAACGTTGGCCCTCCAAATGTTGTGAAACTACACATCCCAGCATGCTTTGCAATAGTTTTAGCATTCTCTAATAGCAAAACTGTGGCAAAGCATGCTGGGATGTGTAGTTTCACAACATCTGGAGGGCAAACGTTGGACATGCCTGCTCTAAATCATCCAGGGCTGTAAAAGATGCAAGCTGCATCAGTTACCACAGGGAAGCAAAAGAACACCAGTGCTTCATTGCCTTGCCTATCTTTATCAAAGCAAGATAAACCAGACCATTGATATGGCACGCAGTAACAGAGAAGAGCAGTTAGGACTTGAATAGGCAAAAGGCATACTCCTTGCAGTCAACAGCAGTGTTTCCAGAATTTCAGCCAATAGGGAGAAGGCTGACTTTGTATGCATATTTGATAAGCCCAAAGTATTTTTATGAAGAGTTCAAAAAGTTACCTCCTTTAGGTCATTAACAGCTTGCGGCACGTTTTATAAACATCCTGGTGGCAATTGAGGTTACATGAGATGGAAAGATGTTATTTTTGAATGCCACTCATCAAACAGAAGTCCCAATATCATATGAAAGAACAAACAGCCAAGGTCACAGATGGCCAATCAATTCTGAGAATAGCAAACTAGTCCTACCTATAAGGAAGAGATTTCTAAGTATTATAGGCTCTCCTCAATGGTCCATTTTGCTGTCCCAAGAAAGATTTAAAGGAATCAAGGTGGTGGTAAAGAACACAGATGCAGAGTACACCTTATTATTGGAATGCATTACATTCCTGTATATATTTTCCTTAACAGTGAGAGACATGCAGGAGAATGTATTGTACAAATGGTACCAAGGAAACAAGTGCAGCAAGATGACCTTGGATGATGCCAATACCCAACACGCAAGAAGTCTAGAGAAGCAAAGCAGCTTAGAGACAAATGCTAATGAAGTTATTGGGTAGCAAAACCAGGGGCATGATTAGCTTAAGAAAAATATTGAAAGGGAAATTAATGTTCTTTCAAACCTTTTGGACATGAAAGTTGTCAGATTACCAGGATCATATTTTTTGAAGGCATCTTCAAGAGCAGAACCATCCACTAGTGCTCTGTCAGTTGGGTCATCATAAAAGAAACATACATTCATTTAATAGGCACACCCAGTGGCAAACACAGGATTTTAATGGTTATAAACCAGAAAATCTCAACAAACACCATCAACCACCCCACCACACACAGGCACCTCCACACACACACATACATACATACACACACACATACATACACACACACACACACACACATATAACGGGCACCATAATACCCCTCCCTTCCCACACATGCATCCTAGCACTTGGCCTAAGTGCAAAATGAAAATGCATGAGGGAAGTGTCAAGAACCCCCCCCCCCCCTTTGAGCAATGCTTTTTAATCACAGGAGACTATTGTTATACATTAAATATTTAATGGTGGCTCAGTGTTTAAGAATGTAGTTCGTTTTGAGTAACCCTTTAGTCCACTGAGTTAGTTGTTTCTATTGTCTGTTGGCAGAGCCGATCGAATAAGGAAGATCCAGAACAACTGAGATTAAAGCAAAAAGCCAAAGAGGTAAGTAAGTCTGAATGGATTCACAGGGGTACATTTACTAAAGCTTCTAAAAATGAAAAAAAAGGTGATGATGACCTAGCGACCAATTAGAGTCTGTCTATCATTTTCTCGGATGCCATAAAGAACTGCAAGACAAAAATCTGATTTGGGCAACATTTACCTCTTTTTATTTTAAGATGTTCTAGTAAATTTACCTCACAGAAAGGCCTAGTGTGTATGTTATTCCACCCCCTCTCTGCCAGTGTAGGCCTGCATTGGGGGAAAGGAGACTGGAGAAAGATGGAACTCTTTTGGCAATTAGGTGAGTTTAGTTTGCAGTTGCATACCATTTATAGAAGCCTAAGGGAAGGACAAAAGCAGCCATAGGCAAGGACGGCATGCCAGTTAAGACCCCATTGTAGGAACAATAACACATTTTTTTTTCTACATTAATTTCAGTTCCTCTCTAAAAACAATTGACTATTTTATTTAGGTGTGCCAGGTCTGTAACTTTTATTTATAAAATCTGATATTAAAATAAGAAGGGGAAGCACTATTACATCTAACATCTGGGACTGTACAATAGGCTACGTTTTTCCAGGGTAATTGTTCGTTTTGTAAATCTGATACTGCTTATAATTCTTTGGCTGGGAGGCGGCACTGGGATTTCGTTTTAAATGGAAAATGCCTCAAGCTTTTAATTTTCTGAGCCCAGCAGTTTCAGCTCTGAGATGGAGCCCTTGTTTTTTACTCAGTTCATGTTTAGCTGCAGGGGTTTTAGTTTATAGCTTAGGCTGGTTAAGCTTTTGCTCCCAGAGGCCTCTGCATAGCAACTGTACAAATCAACAAATACGTTCATTTATGTCTGTAGCCTTTCAGTCAGTAGCTAATTTTTATTTCCCAATATCCATTTCCTGACTTTTTTAGCCTGAGAGGAAAAAAAGCTGCACTAATTAGAGCTTATTTTAATTGAGCCTTAATATTGGAGCTTTCTGCAATTGGCCCTGAGGTACTGGGAACAGAGTGAAATGAAAGTAGTGGAGAGGTGTGCATGATATATGTGTAGAAGAAAAAAAAAAAAAATATATATATATATATATATATATTTTTTTTTTTTTACTTGACCTGTCGTTTTATTCCCCTGAATAAATCATCAAGCCTGTTCACGTTTCTGATTAAGGATCTGACAGCAGACGATAATAAAGACAATTGAGGTGTGAGACATGTGATATGGAGCTGAAGAAATTGGTTTCTATAGTTACAAGGCTGATTTCATGCAATTTTTAAGGATCTTTGTTCTAAATGACTCAGATACAACCTTTCTCCTCTCCCCCCTTCTCTCCTAACTGCGCCTCCTGAACTATGAAATTTGTTGTTGCTAAACAGAGCTACATGTTGCTTCAAGGTGTCAGCGGCAGGTTGTTTATGAATGTTTTTAAGAGCTTTATTATTGCTTTTAATGTATAATCTGAAGCAAAACAAGCAGATATCCCAGCGAGAGATTTTCCCTGGCTAGAACAGAAATGCTTCTATGTTTTTCTGCTCAAAGTAAGTACAGCTAAAATGACCATATTGTTGGTTATTGTTGTAACTCTATAGTTTGTGTAATGTTGTAGAGGCACTAGGACTGATTTGTGTGTGTGCGAAATATAAAGGTTCTGGCGAAAAAAGATGCTATTGTACCAGTAGCAGAGAGAGACCCTTTCGACCACAAAGAGTTAAGGTGAAAATTTACGGTTTGCCCCTAAATTAACTGTTGAGCAATTAAAAAGCTATTTTATGGTTTAAAATGCGTTTGAATATATGAAAATTGCAATTATCTGGGTTGTGTTTTGCAACTATTCTGTTAGATATTACGTTCTTTCTTCTGTTTAAAGTTAAGGTGACGCAAAAATTAGAAAGTTGCGTTTCATTAGATGTGGTAATGTAAATTGGGTTTCTTACTATGGCGTGCTGCGTGCCCCAATGTGGGGCCCAGAAAATAAACCCCTGGTCTCTGCTACTACGGTGAGTTTCCTTCATGCAAATAGAGGTGTAGATTTATTAAGCCTGGTGAAATGTTAAAGTGGAAGCTGATAATGCAGCAGCCTTATGGCTCCTAACTGTCATTTTCACAACCAGCATGTCACATAATAGTTAGGAGGTTATTGGCTGGTGCATTATCACCGCCCAGTTTATTACTTCAGCTTAATAAATCTTCCCCTAAGTTCTCTGTTTCTGCACAGTGAATGTCCCATATGCATATAAGTAGCAGAGGAGGTCATTCACACAACCAATGCTGTTGAAAACATGGAAGTTTTAGTAGCAAATAGGACTCTAGGATCATCATATTCATGCGTTTCACAAGTTAGTATATTGCATTGGTGAAGCAATATCCACATGGTAGGCATGACACATCACATTAACATGATATGTGAATGGTGGCAGAATAAAATGTGATCTTCAGAACCCCCTATATGTGTTAATATGTGGGTGCATTGTATATATTAACAAAGTCAGGTTGTTGTAGGAGACACTTTTTCTGCAGATTTGGAGACACAAGTAAAAGAACAATATAAATGCAGCTACCTTGTATGTCCTTGTTTTATATATATATATATATATATATATATATATATATATGCGCCCTGTTTTTCGCACTGCCACCTTAAGGTCAGATCAATAATAACATAGGTGTGTCTGATCTGTTGCTTTATGATTTCAAATCTGCCACCTAATGCCCAGCATCCATAAAGACTCATTTCATTTGAGAGACCTACAGAAAAACAGCCAACAACTGAGTAAGCGGGATGGATGGGTTTTGTTTGCTATAGGGGCGTGTTATACTTATGTGCACTGATTGAGATCAGGTGGAAGCAGACACATGCTGGATTCTATTCTTCCATTTCAATCTTGATCGAAAATGTATTTAAATATGTATGTTTCTTATGCTTTCCATTCAATGCCATTGGGTTTAACACATGGACAACTCCAAAAAAATTATCTGCATATTGTACCCTACAGTATAATTCCAACAAAGTAACTGGCTGTCATACTGCATATACAGTATATGTATATATGTGTGTTTCATGTTTTACAGATGCAGCAGCTGGAACTGGAGCAAATCCAGTATCGACAAGCGAATCTTACAGCATTGGCTGCTATTGGCCCTAGAAGAAAAAGACCTTTGGATTCTCCAAGCCTTCAGAACGTACTGGAGGTATATATGCTTATGGGTGTTTGAATCATATAGTTTTCAAAAATCACGTGCTACTTATCCCACACCCAAGGCAACACTTTAGATGTTTGTCAAACTTGACTTTGTCGTGGGGCTTGCACTATTCATGGGTTATGGCAGGAAGTTTTCTGCTTTAGAAACACCTGGTTTTGTCATCAAATTTTCAAAGCTTAATAGTTATTAACTGCAGGGGAGCGGCTGCTACGTGACCTGGCTAGTCCTCCTCAGGTTAGCCTTTTCCCCTGTTCCCAATCATACAAAACCATGCCTGGGCTTCTGGGAGTAAGTGACAACCATGGACTGCTCCTTTTAGCATCAGCTCCCTGCTGCAAGTGTCCTTCCTGATGAGACTGCCGCTCTGACTGCAGCAGCTGCCATAGCCGGTCACCTTTGAGGAGTCGTCAAAAGGGTTTGCTATGGGGGCCCACGCAGATATAGTTAATATTGACTTTTCCTAAATAGTATTCCATTTTGGTGCATGAAGGGGCAGGGCCGGCCTTAGGCATAGGCAAACTAGGCAATTGCCTAGGGCATTTGGAATGCCTAGGGGCATCAGCAGCTTCTGTTGATTAAAATGATATGCAGCATGCCTATATTCTGTGTGTGAGTGAGGCTGTATCTGCATATGAAATAGTGTATTCATGGAAATCACTGTAACATATCATTCCGTATGCAGGTACAGTCGCACACAAAATATAGGCATGCTGCATATCATTTTAATAATCGGAAGCTCCTTGTGTGTGCTGGTCATAACAATGCAAATAAGACGAATTTTCAGCAAAAAAAGGCACCCAACGTTAGCAGAACTGGCCAGGAGCTGCATAGCCTATTCAGGCAAGATGTATGAGGAAACATCTGTATCCAAGCAGAGGCAGAGGTCACAGTGTTAGCGCCTGTGCGAGTGCTGTCTGTGGGTGGCTTGGTTGTGCAATAGTGTTCGGCATATGTGTAAGGGGCATTATGTGTGTCATGTATAAGGGCATTAATAATGTGCAACATATGTGTAATGGGCATTATGTGTGTCATGTGTATAAGGGCATTAATAATGTGCAACATATGTGTAAGGGGCATTATGTGTGTCATTATGTGTATGAAGGGCATTAATAAAGGTTGGCCTAATGTGTAAGGGGCATTATGGTTATAAGGACATTAATAATGTGTGTCATGTGTAAGGGGCATTACTGTGTGGTATTATCAGGGGTGCCGAGAGAATGGGGTAGGGGGTACAAATTACCCAGGCCAAAGTCTGATGGGAGGGCCCAGTGGGGGGCCTTGGCCCCCTCCCCTTAAGTGACAGCAGCAGCTACAGCTCTTCTCCTCTGCCCAGCACACACTGCTTTGTGCTGGGTTGCAGTGTGGCCATGGAGGTGCTTAAAATACAATATTGTCTCAGGATTTTTTTCTAAGGGTATAATGTGAATAATGTGGGGAGTACTGTACATAAGCTAAAGTGGTACTACTGTGTGATGTAACGTGAATAAGGGACACCATCGCATGATATAATGTGAATAAAGTTGCACTACTGTGGCATAATTTGAATTGGGGGTAAAATTGTGTGGCCATGCCCCTTCCCGGCAAGAACACACCCCTGTTTGGGCTGCGCACCGAATGTGTGCACTGTTTCTATTTAAAATATTGCGGGTAGGAGCACCAAAATGATGACTGCTATGATGAGGGTTGATGGTGCTGGGAAAGGGGAGCAGGGTCAGAAGCAGAAATAGTGGCGGTGCTAGGGGGCATCTGCCAAAATCTTGCCTATGGCGTCATTTAGGCTAGGGCCGGCTCTGTGAAGGGGAGTATATTTAGGTGAGGTGTCAGTTTATATTTGGCATATTAAATTGCAAAACTTTTAATGAGGCAGAATAATTGTGTGGCCTTCAGATATTACTTGTCCTTGTGTTATCAATGATGTTGGAATGTGATTTCTGTAGATAAAAGCTAGAGGCTAAAAACAAGTACTGCCAACAAAAATGTTGCTGACATCCCGTATAATATCATTAGGATTTGTTTTCATGGTAACTAAAGTAACTTAGCATTTAAAGAAGAATGCACAAAGTTGAAAACTAGCTGGTAGAAACCACTGGGGGCTACATATATTAACAAAGTTGAAGACCGTAGCTGGTAGAAACCACTTGGGGCTACATATATTACCAAAGTTGAAGAACATAGCTGGTAGAAACCACTGGGGGCTACATCTATTACCAAAGTTGAAGAACATAGCTGGTAGAAACCACTGGGGGCTACATATATTACCAAAGTTGAAGACTGTAGCTGGTAGAAACCACTGGGGGCTACATATATTACCAAAGTTGAAGAACATAGCTGGTAGAAACCACTGGGGGCTACATATATTACCAAAGTTTAAGAACATAGCTGGTAGAAACCACTGGGGGCTACATATATTACCAAAGTTGAAGACTGTAGCTGGTAGAAACCACTGGGGGCTACATATATTACCAAAGTTGAAGAACATAAATGGTAGAAACCACTGGGAGCTACATATATTAGCCTCTGAGTTCTGGAGCTGCCGGTCTTTTGTGCGAGTCTGCCCGTTTTTTTTAAAGCAGCAATCATTTACGACCCACAACCAACCTGGTTTTGCCTTGTAAATGGTTGGTGTTTCAACATAAACAAAAAACGGACAGCCTCGCACAAAAGTCAAGCACCTCCGGAACTCAGAGGCGATTACATTTAGCCCAGGGAATAGTTGTTAATGAATATCATGTTAATTCATTTTTTTCTGGATAGTTTGTCCCACTGTGGCGCAAATGTTTGCTGCCTAAAATGCCATCTAAAATCATTCTATTAACAGATGATCAAAAGTGAACATATTTAACAGTTCTTTGCACACTCCTCGTTCTCTTGAGATACACAGATCTATAATATATATAGTACTTTTTCAGCAAAGTGTTGGATTGGGTAAAATATTGTCTGCTTGTTGAAATGTCAAGCAGAAGTATTTGATTATACTTTCACCTTTCTATAATTCCAAAGTTTGAAGGACATCACTCCTTGCTTGCTGCAACTCCCTTGGGGGTTGTTTCATTTATAATGTTGCCTCGGGCTTTCTTCTGCTTCCTGCGGATTTGACCTCATTTTCAACCCTGCGCTGGCAGCTGTGCTACATTACTATAATTTCCTTTGGATCACACAAGGTTGTCATATAAAAGATCCGACCTTGTGGCATTGTGTCTAAGGAGACAGCAAAGCTTTCTTATTTTGTGACCTGTAGTTGGTAGTCACATTTACATCACAAAAAGCCCCCTCCCTAAAAAAATCACATTTATTTTATATTAAATTTGGATTTATTAGACAGTATTTTATCTCAACCTGATTTGCTATAGCAGTTCTGTTAAACATCAAATACAGTATTTCATGGCTGAATAATACATTCATTTAGAAATGGAAAGTTATTTTTTTGTGATCTAATTTCAATTACATATATATATTACACGAGTAAAATAAAGGAATGAATACATTGTTTGCGGAGTGTGTGTGCCACAAAGACATTTGCAATCTATTCGCCTAGATCTATCAAACCCCCCCCCTTCCCAAAAAATGGAAAATAGAGAAGCTCCACCTTTGTATACATTTTTTGCAGTATTTGGCGATATAACATGTACAAAGGCATGCTTCTGTTGAGGTTTAATTGCTCTTTAAAGCAAGGACAATTTAAATATTGAAATCTTAAATTATATGTAAATACAGTACATAAATGCAATATGTTATCTCCCGCTTGTGCCTGTCGGTCACTTTCCATGTATGTGCTAGCTAGTATTGATGTGATATCCATTAGTGTTTATTCTTTACTGTGAGCAATAGGACACTTTCATCATGTGTCCTTTAACTGTCAGGTAAGTGATTGGGCTGCATATATACCAAGTATAAAAGCAGGGCCGGATTAAGGTCTGTGGGGGGCCCCTCCTCTCACCTCCCCCCGCAGCACTCATCGGAGTAGTTATTATCGCTGCCCATCGGCACTGCTGCATTGGCATGGCGCCTGGGACACGGGGTGATCAGGCGGGGAGAGCAGGGTAGGTCCCCCCAGAAACAGTGTGACGAGAGCAGGGCAGCGGAGAGATGCGGGGCTGGCAGGTGAGTGGGAGAATGTGGCATCTATCCCCCAGCACTGCTGCAATGCTTCCCACACAGTGGCTGATAGGCAGTGGCAGAGTCCCTGCGGTTTATGGGAACTAGTTCCCAGGATCCCACCGCTGACTGTCCAGCTGCTGCAGGGACCCCCTGCCTGCCCCATGCTTCCCGGACCCCGCAGCCTAATACTTACCCACCACCCACCTGGAGTGGGCACCGGGGAAGTCGCCCCTTGGTGGATCCGCCACTGGATAAAAGTAATCCAGTATTCATTATCTGGTTCAACCTAAATAATAGTAAATGGGAAAGCAAGTATGAAAAATGTATGCAACTTTTTTTTTTTTTTTTTAGTTAGCTTGATATTTGATATTGAATTAGATTTTGGTTAAATAGCAAGCATACAATCTCTAAGGAAACTGGCATTGATACACCAGGCTAGGTACTTATCTATTGCATAATGGTGCACCAGATTTCAAAGGTTCTTGGCAAGCTGTATGATGTGGCCACACAGCAATGTTGGCCTGGTGTCAAGTGGATGGGGAAAGTGAAGAAAGAGAAACTGCAAGGATATATGAGGGTTGTAGAGTGGCAATGTAATTGGATAGGTAAGTTTATAAAGACTGAATTGGATAAGGTTGCCTGAAGAGGTGAGTATGCATAAACCGCTACTGCAGCTTACAGCATTCTTTGAGGATGTACTACAAGGGTAAACACTGATGTCCAGTAAGGTTAGGTTATAAACGCATCTGAAATATTACCCCCTCCGTAATATAAAACTTATTATATACAGGTACTAGAAAAATAAGTCCAAATTAGTTCTAACAAAAATGGGAACTTCACAAAGTTAGACATAGTAATGAAAATGTATTCTTGCTGGAACCTACATATAGGACCATTCATGAAGCAGTGATGATTGGAGAAGTTGCCCCTGGCAACCAATCAGCTATGTATAATTTTATAGAATGCATTTCATAAATGTTACTTCAAAAATGATTGGATGCCATGGGTAACTTCTCCACTGGCACACTTCTACACTCTTCTCATTGCTTCATGTATAGACCCCAGTGTCGTTTAGTGTAAAAGTTTTGCTTTTCTCCGGTGAAACAAAACATAGTTAGAGATCTCGCTATTTGCTTATTGTTTCAAAACTTTTTTTTTTATCAAACACCAAATCAATTATACATCTTTCACCTATGCCAACTACTATCACAGAAATCAGTGGATAACACTATAAGTAACATATAAATGGAGTTTTTGCATTTGTACAGTGTGTTGAGCCATAGGTACCAAATGGTGCCAGCTTATGCTGTGATCTGCAGAGGTCCTTACCCAGACTAAGGGGCAAAGTAATAACCATTTGCTTTTTAAAAACTAAGAAACAAAAATTGTGACAGTCACACAGTAGCACCGGTTTAATCACTGGTGGCAATATTTATATAACAAATGTTATTGTCTTTTTCATCCATCCTGGTGACACAGCTCAACCATGGGATGTAGGAGGGTCCAAAGGAGCCAGGCACCTATGTTAAAGCTTTTAGAGAGGCAGGCTCCTCCCTTCTGCATCCCAGCATTCCTCAGTTTGTTTTAGGTGCCCACTGGAGTGGGTACTATGCTGTGAAGGGCTGTTAAAGCAGCCATGCGATAGAGTAGCTAGGGTGTTTTTTTAATTAATATTTCATCTTCGTTAGTACAGGTTACAGTGTGAGGCTTCCATGGGAAGTTTCCTCACACTGACAGCGCAGCAGAGGCTGACAGAAGCGCGTCCTGTCATTTCCCTGTGTGCTGAGAGACACTGGTCTCTCAACACAGCGCTTTAACCTCATCAGAGTGAGGTTTCCTGGGCCCTAGGGGACTACGGAGCTGACTCCCTGCATAGGGGGATCATGGGCGATGGACACCCCGTGATGGCGGCTGCAATCTTGAATGGGTTTACAGGCTGAACTCTCAGGAGATTGCTGCCTGTTACAGGAGCTCAGCGCAGCTGGGCTATTCAAAGTGGTCCCCATTGGAGGGGAGAAACTGGAAACCAGAGGAAACACTCAGTAGGAGTGGCTTACAGGGGGAAAAGGCACCAAAAGAGCCTCCCATCCCACTGTAGCAGGGACTTGGTCTCTTCCTTCACTCTGCCCTGGCACCCTTTCTACCGACACTGTGCGGAGCTGGAAGGAGACTTATTCCTGCAGACAGTGACGGTTTCTTCTGAGGCAGCACTTTCCACAGTGACCACATAGGGTCAGACACAGCGGCAGACAGTAAGTACACTGATATAGATTACCTTTGTACAGATGCCTGACTTAGTGCACTGTGTTAAATCATGACAGAAAGGTATATTGCTGCTGTGCTTGGGGAAGGAACGTCTGCCATGTTAATTAACTGCAAGTTTTGCGGGCTTAAATTAACTCCTGAACAGATGGACCATGGGGATATATGCCCTACATGTGAATCTGTCCCCAGTGTGGCTCAAGCCCAGAGAGTTGAGCAACCTGAGCCTGCATGGGCAGCTGCTCTGGGAAGGTCTGTGTCTGCCTTAGTACAGGCTTTAAACAGACAGAGGGATGAATTGGTTAGATCTCCCAGGCCATTGTCATCCTCACAACCTTTGGTTGGCTGTATTCCTCCCTCTCCGGGACCCTGCATTTATGCAGGCAATGCAGGACACTGCTCAAAGTGTGCACAAGATTAATGCTTTTATGGAACAGTTTACTAAGGAGTCTGAGGTTTCTCCCAGACACCCTTTATCCACTCCACCTATTCTTAATATAGACTCTGAGGAGGACGGACAGTGTGTGGAAGACATGTCATGGGAACAGAGGGAAGAGACTAAATCCTCTATCCCTGGTGTTGATGATTTAATTTTGGCTGTTAAGCAGGCATTAAATTTATCTGAGGAGGATAAGGCTCCCCAACAGGGAGTGTTCAAGAGACAGCGCAGACACAGTCACTTTTCCTTCAGATGAAAGCATGCAAGAATTGCTGGGAGGGGCATGGAAAACCCTTGATAAGACTCCTTAAAAAGTCCCACTGGTAGATGCCCCGGTGGCTAGGCTGTCTAAAGCAACTGCTTTGCCAGTACAAGGGAGTGCTGCATTCAAGGACCCTGTGGATAAAAAGTTAGAGAGTTGTTTTAAAGCAGTTTTTGAAGGTGTTGGGCTTACTCTGAGACCTATTATTGCTTCTGCCTGGGTCTCCCAAGGCCATGATGGCGTGGGCAAATAACCTGTGTGCATTACTGCAGCTGGATTCAGAAGCTTTTGCCTTGGCAGAAAAGTTAAAGGCGGTGGCTGAATGCACCTGTGAGGCTGGAGAAGAGGGAGTCAAGACGGCCTCTAAGGTGTCGGCCATTTCCGTGACGGCCAGGAGGGCCTTGTGGCTTAAGGCATGGGATGCAAACGCAGGATTTTCAGAAGGGGGTTTCCAGAGGGGCGGAGCAAAGCACGTAGATGGACACTTAGGTGACCCAGTATATGCCGGGTCAGTTAAAGTATTATAGATAGACCAAATGTATATAAATAATAATAAATAAATAAATATATATATATATACATATATATACATAACAGCAGAGTAGACCCCTGGGCATAGCAATGTATTGGGGCCCTACCTATCCTCCAGCGGTAGGGGTGAGGGGGTGCTATCAACCGCTCAGCATGTAGGGCTTGGATCAGTAATTTCCACAAATTACCCCTTTACTGCACAGATGGTGGGAGATGAGGTGGGAGCATTGGGCTGAATGAAGGGGTCCTGATACATAACTAATGGAATTAAAAACTAGAGAATCACACCTACCAAATGATATTGGGGACTAGGGGATCAGAGTTCAGGAGGCAGAGCAATTTGCCAATGAGCATATAAAACTACATACCAGATGTGTGGAGCTGGAGCAGTAATCAGCTGCTGGAAGGCTGATATCTCTGGTTCTGGGAACAGTAGAGACAAGCTGCTAGTGTCCATCAAAGGGGGAGAGTCCCAGCTTTTGGAATGTACCCTCTGAAAAACTTTGTCAGACAGAAACTGAAATATCTGACTGGGGAGGGCAATTAACAGGCTTGGATGGGGACCACTGCTTTGAAGTCAGATATCTCCGGCTCCCCAGTGCCGATTTTCAAAATTCTTGTACCTATGGAAAGAGGGGACCCTCAGCCTTCAGACCAGGGACCTCAGATTCTTGGGGGGGTTTCTGGGTACTCAGAAACCCCCCCCCCCCTGCGTGCGCTACTGAATCCCTCATTAAGCAGGCCACAGGGGGAAAGAGTACCTTTCTTCCCACAGTAGCAGCCAAACCAGCTTCCAGGTTTGCTGCTTTTCACTCGTCCTTTAGTCCCTCCCTTAGAGGGGGTGCTTCATCCAGAGGGCAGTCTGGTAGAGGAAGATTTGTTGCTGGGAAGTCCGTTTTGGTGCCTTTGCAAAAAAACAGGCTTCCAAGGATGAGGAGAAGCCCTCCGCATGCCGGGCCGGAGGCTCCCCGGTCTGGAATCAGAGTGGGGGGTCGCCTCTTGCTTATACTGGGACGCTTGGGCGCTCTCCACCCAGGATCCAGGGGTTCTCAATGTGGTTTCCCAAGGATACCAGATCAACCTGAGGGGCTTTCCTCAAAAGAGGTTTCTTCCTACACCTTTACCCAGGGAGGCACGCTTAAGAAAGGCCCTTTTTTTGTGGGGGGTCCTCTCCTTGAGAAGTGTGTGGTGATTCCGGTACCGGTGAGGAAAAGAAGGGGTTTTACGCCATTCTTTTCTTGGTGCCCAAACCGAACAACTCATTCAGACCGATTCTGAACCTGAAGTCTCTGAACCTCCACTTGTGGGTGGATCACTTCAGAATGGAATCTTTGAGAATAGTTCTCCTAAGCTTGGAGCCGGGAGAATTCCCAGCCTTCTGTATATGCAAAGAACATCAGTCTTTGCTGCGTTTCGCGATAGGCGATTTGCAATTTTGGGCTCTTCCCTTTGGGCTGGCGTCAGCTCCAAGGGTGTTCACAAAGATAATGGCAGTCATGGCAGCAGCACTCAGACTCAGGGGAATTGTAATCAACCCTGAACCTGTTAATAATAATAATAATAATAATAATCCCATATTTGGACAACCTTTTGTTCAAAGCAGAGTCAGCAGAGAAGCTGCAGGAGAATCTGTCAGCGGCAATTCAGTTTCTGCAGAGCCATGGGTGCATTTTAAATTTACTGAAATCCCATCTGTGTCCCACTCAGAGGCTTCAGTTTTTGGGAGTCATTCTGGATACACATCATCCTGTATTTCTTCCAGAACCAAAGGCCAGAGACATTTGTCAGTTAGTTTTGACCATTCTGCAGTCGTCCGGTCCGTCAGTATGGCATTGCTTGAATCTGCTGCGCAAGGTGGTGGCGACCTTCGAGACCCTTCAGTACGCGAGATTTCATTCAAGGCCGTTCCAATGGAACATCCTTGCTAGTTGGTCGAGGGAACCCAAAGACCATGAAACAAGTAAAGGTTCTCCAAAGGTTTCTCCAGAGGAGGTCAGGAATAGGGACAAACTAAAGAAATTGGATGTTGCTCGCGCCTTGCGCATTTAGGTGGACAGAGTTGAAGGCGTTTCGTAAAAATGACTTGTTATTGGTTTTGTATGATGTACATAAAAGAGGGTGGCCAGCTTCAAGCAGACCATTACTAAATGGTTATGGTCGGTTATTGCTTTTACCTACATTAAAGTAGGCAGATCAGTGCCCTCCAGAATTAATGCTCATACCACCAGGTCGGTTGCTGCCTCTTGGGCTGTGTGCCAAGGGGCTACGGCAGAGCAAGTATGCAGGACTGCCACTTGGTCCTCTGTTCACACTTTCACCATCTTCTACAGGTTCCATGAGTTTGCATCGGAGGACGCTTCATTTAAGCGAGCAGTGATGAGAACTGCGGGCCTGAGGGTACCCTCCCAAAGGACCAGCTCTTGAACCTCCCATGGTTGAGCGGTGTCACCAGGATGGATGAAAGAGAAAAGGGGATTTTTGTAAGAACTTACCGTTCGAATCCCTTTCTCTGAATCCATCCTGGTGACACAGCGATCTTTCGCTTACTCTCAGTAGGTTGCCATTTCATGTGTTGTCATGTTAAAATGGTTTATGTTATTGTGCATATTAATATGTTCAGGCATTGTACTGAGTTAATGTATACTAATGTGCTCTGAAAGTTGAACTGAGGAATGCTGGGATGCAGAAGGGAGAAGCCTGCCTCTATAAATGCTTTAGCATAGGTGCCTGGCTCCTTTGGACCCTCCTACATCCCATGGTTGAGCTGTCTCACCAGGATGGATTCAGAGAAAGGGATTCAAACGGTAAGTTCTTACAAAAATCCCCTTTTTCGGAGTATGGTTGCAGCTCTCCAACCAGAGAAATTGTGTACCTCTTATTGCATACAAACAGAAAAAAATTATGACAATTAAAAATTGGCACGTAGAAAGCGCAGCTGTACTCCAACTTTAATAATTCTGTAACACTTTTTAGAATACTAGATTTGCATATTTTATTTTAAAAGTCATATTCACAACAGTATTGTAATGTCTCTAGTGAGGCTTGTATGGCTTAGATTTTAAATGTCTCTTTAGAATGAGGCAATATAGGTATAGTCACCAGTACCATTTAATAGTATATGGGTCTCCTCTGGATACGTGAACCAACACAGTTCCTTTTTCAGGGGCAGGAGCACCTTGTTCTTAAATGGGAACAGCAGTTGGCAACATCATTTCTGCAGGCCTTGTAGCATTGGGTCAGCTAGTCAGACATGGTTTCTATTACCTGTGACTATTGTCATCATCATGTATTTGAATCTGTCCTTGATCATACACAAAGAATTTGGCTTCCACAGGTCATTTCTCTCCCGTGCTAGCTGCAATACTGATGGAACCCTTTGCAGCCTGTATACAGATAACCTTGGGGTCTTTACTACAAAGTACTATGAAAAAGTATACTGGCCAAATCTTACTGACTGTTAGGGCATCAAGTAAGACCTCACAAACTGGAACAAACCTACTACTTCATGGTTTGGGCAAGTAGTGGTGGTAGTTATGTCCATGGTTGCTAAATGTATATACCTCTGGCAATCCCTCCCAATTCATGTTCCATCTCTGGCAATCCCTCCCAGTTCATGTTTTATCTCTGGCAATCCCTCCCAGTTCATGTTTTATCTCTGGCAATCCCACCCAGTTCATGTCCCATCTCTGGCAATCCCTCCCAGTTCATGTCCCATCTCTGGCAATCCCTCCCAGTTCATGTCCCATCTCTGGCAATCCCTCCCAGTTCATGTCCCATCTCTGGCAATCCCTCCCAGTTCATGTCCCATCTCTGGCAATCCCTCCCAGTTCATGTCCCATCTGATATTCTTAATAGCCAGAAGCTTTATCGCTAAATTCATCTGGGCTGTTTAGAAATCCAGGTTGAAGATGCAAATCTTGTACAAACACCTTGATGGAGACTGCGGTGTTACTCGCCAAATACTAAGCAACAAATCTGACCGACTTGCATTCACAACTACTGCAGAAGCACATTTGCTAAACCTGTATTCTCCAGTCTATCTTCTTTAGATCTCAATTTGATCCCTACTGTGAATATTTCATTATCATTGTGGTAATTTTGTTCCATTATCAGCTGAGGTTCTTCCATTTGATTTCTTTGAATAATCCAAGCTTAGTTGTGTTTAACCTGACCCATATAGATTGCCCCATTATGCTTGTTTTTTTTTACTTTGTCAGCATCTTCTCCTGAAATTCACTCCCCATAGCCTTTTCTTCCAATTTTTGCAAATTAGGCATTCTACCATTCATCCTTTAGATACTTGAAATTACCATCATTTCACCGTTGGAGTTGATCTAATGGTGGAAATGTCATTCAAAAGTCTAATATCTTTTTATCAGCTAACACTATCTCAAAACTAACCCTAAAAAGAAACACATGAACTTGCCTGGGAGACTGAGGAGGCTCTGGATTTGGAACTGTATTTCAATATAAAAAAAACTCTCTTAGCTTCCATTTCAGCCAGAATCAGAGAGAAGATCATACTTTTCTATAAATGGTAGTGACATGCACATCATGCGTATCAGTGCTGATACTACTACTCCTGTATAACTACAAGTAATCCATCTTTCCCCAAGTTCCCTAACTCCTCCAACATGTACTGGAAGTCATGAGGACAATTTGGCACCTTGTAACACATTTAGGCCTATGGTAAGATTAACAAACGCTGGTTTATGACCATTCCGTTTTTCACACTTACGGCTATTTTAATATAAAATATCTACTTGAATTCAGTGGCTTCTATGTAGAGTATTTCTGATACTAGACTTAAACTTTGTATTCAATGCTGCATCAGTGGCGTGTGCATCATGCTATAAATCAGTAAGGTCACACTTTATCGACCAGTATAATTACATGACTCTGTATTGGGTTGCTGTCCTACTAAGATTGTTGCTAATTGTGACAAAAGTTTTTATTAGCAATTAGTTGGTGGTATATCCATGGTATGAAACTAATTTCTGTAGTAAGTGCGTACAAATTACTACAAGAATCTTTGAAAGAACCAACCTTGTAGACTTTGTTATTGATGCGGCACAGCAGCATTATACCAAAGCAGGTGGCTTCCCTGGCAAGTGAACATCACCATGAACAGATTGCCACAAGCGTTAGGCAACTATGTTCTAAGTTAACATTTTAGTATGTCTATTATGGTAACATTGCTCAGTCAGACAAATACAGTAGCTATACAATTATTCCCTTATAGACAGGTGTCTGATAATGGGTACTAGGGATCTCTCTGGAATGGCACCAGGAATATGCAGTTAGTTTTCTCTGGTTACCAGCTCTCAACCCTGTAAAATACACATAAGATTAGCTGGAAAGAATTATTGCAAAAGGGACCTACTACTAGCAGAAGTCTGTGCGTAACATGAAGTCTATCATCTGTTTGTACACTTTGTAGGTTACATGTCCTGAATCCTAAGAACATAACAGCCAGCCATATGTTTTTTTTAGGTATGACTATTGTATCTAATGCTGCTTTCACACTGCCTAAATGTTTAAGACCTGGTATTTCAAAACGGTATTTAAAACAGGTCTGAGCCACTAAACCCCTTTTACATTGCAGGTGCAAAACGTTTTAAATAGCATGTAATACCATTCACACATTCAACCCCTTTAACCCCCAAGGAACATGTTTCAAGCCATAGAAATAATAGACCCTTTCTCACGAACAAAAACGGGTAGGACACTGCTTTTTAACCGTTTTACAAATTTCGGTATTTGTTAAACGGTTAAAGCACCCTGGAGCTTTCACACTGCAGCTCTACCCATTTTAAAAGGCAAAAAACCCCCCAGCAATTTACCGTTTAAGAGCTGCAGTGTGAAAGGAGTATTACTGATCTGATATATACAGTACATATTGCTATATAACCCCATCTGGCGGTGCCTTGTTGGAACGAATAAGTTTGGGTATTTTATATGTGTTCAGTAAAAATATACTGTGTTTAGTGTTTCAAGACTTTACTTTGCTATTATAGCTAAAGATTTTTACATTTACGTTATCAACGCATGTTTACATTTTGTTTTCCAGGAGTTCCGTGCATCTGGATCTTCTGTTTTCAGTATACCAAAGTCAGTTTTTGTTCCAAGAATAACTCGGGTTAATCTAAGGGATTTAATATTCTGTATGGAGCAAGAACGAACAACAAGTCATTCTTTGTCACTGTACCGAGCTCTCCTCAAGTGAACTTACTGTTAATGTAGTGTACTATTTTTGTTGACGCACCATACTGAAGTTTTTCTAGAGAGTTCTATTTTGTTACTGATACACCACACACACACTATTATTCATACTTACACATACAAACATACTAAACACTGAATAATTCGGTTTGCAGTTTGGATGTTTCCAATTAGCAAATAGTTACAGTTGGCAAAAAAAAGTATTTATTTGTGAACATTTTTAAAGGAAACCACAATATTCGCACAAACAATATTCGAACAATCTTCAGTTATTTAGGATTTGGGGGTTATTTTGAGTATGTAATTGCTAAAAGCATTGACGTGAAATAAACCCAAAGAACGAGTTTCAAAAGCCGTAATTTTCTGTTTTCAAAAATTTCCTTTACATCTACTGTGTGCAGCTTCCAGGTAACAGAATCCTGTTTTAGTGGGAAATGTTTTGTGGTTTGTTTATACACATCAAAGGTGTATAAAAGGTAATATGGTGGCGAAATGGTTAGTTTTGCTGCAGTACAGCACTGGAAGGTATTTAAGTTCCCTTTTTCTTGCATTTATTTCCTATCAGTGGCATAGCAAGAACCCTCAAACTCCTGCAGTGGCATGTAGGTGCTGGATGGTCTGTGGGGGGTATTGCTTACACCCCTGTCTGGACCTGCAGATACTTGTCTGCTGTCCTATCGTGCCTTTTCCCATTAATAAAATGTCCCTCCCAAAATGACTGCCTCCTCACAGGAGACAGTTACACTACTGTTTGCTCTCTTTTGGAAAGTGTGTGATCCTAAGGATCAGATGTATCAAGCTTCAAAAAGTGATAATATGGAGAGTGATAAACAACCAGATGCTAACAGCCACATTACAGGCTGGGTTTGAAAAATGAGTTGTTAGCTGATTGGCTGTTTTTTTATCACTCTCCACCTTATTACGTTTTGAAGCTTGCTACATCTAAACCTAAGTTGGTTTTTATAGAAATATGGAGAAAAATAATTCCATAGCTCTAGCTGAGCTTTTGTCCCTTGTCATATGGCAGACAACATCATCTGGGCCCTTATTCTGGTTGGTGCGGTAATGTCCGCGTGCGGTCGGACCGCCGATGTTTTGTGTCTGCGCATGTGCAGAGGCATATCTGCGCATGTGCGAGCAGGGCGTACGGCCAAATCCCGCATGAAATGTGAACACTCCGAACAGGGGGTGGAGAGGGGCGTGAAGGGCTATTTGGGCTCATTACCATATGCATACGCCCCGCGTTTCATGGGCGTTCGCATGCAAACGCTGGGCGTACGTATGGTAATGCGGTTGTGACGCACGTGTAGGGGGCGAACATATGACATTGCCGGATGTCAGCTGCCCGCCCAGATCCCTGCTTTTGCACGGAAAAATGTCCGTGTGGTCTGAGGTTGCGGGAGCTGGTGGACCACTCGGTCCTGCATTCGATGGTCTGCGACCATCGAATGATGGGGGAGGTTCCCTGAGATGGAGGAGGCGTATTCCATGAAAAATACACTTGCGGTCCGTTCGGCCAGCTTCTTACGGCGTACGGACGGAGTTGGCGATCCGTATGGAAGACGGGGTTTTGCACGCACGGTCCTGGCCGCATATTCGGATCCGGCCGCACCGATCAGAATAAGGCCCCTGATGATGGCATTATGCTTACTTTCCTAATTATGCCTGTGGATGCCCCGCTTTATTTCTTACACAAATTACTCTCTCTCTTATTGAAGATCACTGACACATACAATGCAACACAATGGGATCACTGACTAACAGACAGTATACATTTTGTTTTTTCTCTGCTCATGTGATAGTTTAATCACTCCTGAAGTGTGAGCAGCATTCCTGGGGGGATGGTGGGCTCCCTCAGAGACTGTTGCTGCAGTGCTCAGTGACAGGTGTCTGGATGCACCGTAATGTCACAGTGCAGAACCCGGCTCTCTGTTACTGTAGGGGTAAAAGCATTGTGCTGACACCTGGGTGCAGTTCACGTCACCCCCAGAGATTCCTGGAGTGTACAGTAGCACCAATATAATGGAGACAGTAATACATTGTCCTGTTATTCAGCGAGGTTGGAAGTTAGTCCAGCATTACAGAATAATATGTGCGTGGGGTACCATCAGGGGGGCCCACCTTCTCAGCTGCAGACAAGGGTATAATTGTACAGAAATGTCCTCAACAAAACAGCTTCTACCTTGAAGGAGACAAACCAACTGAGAATGTGGACTAACAAATACATAGGAACAGTATTCAGACAGAAAGCTACATAATGGCAACAAGGGTCACAACAGATCTAGTAGACCTAGCAGAAACTAGCACACTGAAAAACTCACTGGGGAGTGGTCACATATGTGACTGCCATGTTTTCTATTGCTTTATGATGGTGTTTCTCTGTTCAGGGTAAAGGGTTGTGGAAAACGAGTTAACCAGATCACCATGACGGCTGGGGTCAAGTCTGCAGTTGTCATGTTGTTGACATAATGTTGGTGATGTAAATGTATTATTTAACCAGAACAGCAGGCAAGACTATTTATTCAAATCTAATGCATTTTGTGTACCGTTCGAATCGATCTCGATTTGATCCCAATCAAATAGGGATCGAATCGCAAGCAAAATTTGACCGTGTGTACCCACCATAACACTGACATGGTCATAATATAGACATGCATAATGTAAACCATTTGAATATGTCAACATTTCTCAGTGTTAAAAAGTTGCATGTTGACGTTATGAACAAAGTTGTCAACATTCTGAATGCCATTACTCAGAACCAGTCGAGATTATGATATGCCTGGCAAGCAAAAACTAGACAACCCAACTGTTCATAGTGATTGGTATAGGCAAACTTCCGTAAACCTCATAAAGACGTTGCTGTTATAAGGTTGAAAGAGATAATCTAGCAACCAATCAGATCCTGTCATTTTTATAAACACAGCCTGTAACAGTCAGGAACTGATTGGCAGGTAGTCTATCTCTCCAAGGCTTCATGTATCTCCCCTGCATGTTCAAACTATTTTCTTACAAAAATGTAATGTATGTTCATGTTAGCGGTCAGGTATATACACAGAGGCACAATTAAAATGTGCCTCAATGCTGCACAGAATATTTGTTTATGCTGTAAACAATTTTTTTCAACGCTGCACAGCAAATGGATAAATACAACTTGATAAATGGTTTGTGAGGTTTTCACATTTCACCCTGTTCTGGCACAAGATTAGAGCAGGATTTAGACACTCTTAATTGTAGCTATTACAGCAGTGGGCTAAGAGGCTGGTATGTGGCGAAGGAGAGCATTTCATCCCCGGGCACTATTAAAGAAGCCAATTAAAATCCGGAACACATACAATTAGCTCTGGTGGAGGCTGAATAGTGCCATATGAACAGCAATGTAAATAATCTCAAATAACTAAGTGACAAGAGGGCAGCATTAATTCAGTCAAGTGGCATTTTGTCCTTGGGTAAGTGCCAGAAAAACTGGTTCATTCTAGCAAATCCATGTGGAACATGAATTAACCAGTGTATTTCTGCTGCAATGGGATTTCTTGCATCATACCACAATAATTGTACAAAGCCACACCCCTCAGGCATCGCCTGGCATATGGAAGGGAAGATCTGAACCTAGATCCTTTCCTGTAAAAAACAAGATGCTGAATCATTTCATTTTTAATATCTTATCCTTATATACTACACATTCAATATATAGGGAGTTTGTGAGGTTTTGTAGCTAGAATATTTTTGTTTCGGTTTCCAGAAGACAAATTATCCAGCATGGTCATTTTACTTGTGGTACAACAATCAGAAAATTATATTTATAGTATGTGAAAGTATCGTTTGTAGAAATCTAAAGAAGAATCCCCGCAGACTCAGCTGAAGGCAAATACTTAACGCTTGAACAGGGATGAATTACAGATAAGCCACATTAGAAAAGAGCAAATTTATTTGGCGATACATACAATAGCTAGGAGTCTCAACATTTAAAATCAATGTTTAAAGCCACAAAATGTGATAATTTTAATTAAGTCTTCAGTAAGCAATAACAGTCATGTGAATCCTATAATACCCCTTTTCCATTGCTGCAATAACCTGGGTTATTGAAGGGTCTACCCATCGCTCAGTGTAAAGGGGTCCATAAAAAATAAGCCAGGACAAGTGACCCAGGAATCTGATCCTGGTCGGACCCGCTTATGTTTAAAAGCTGGTGACTGGCTGTCTTCATAGAGGTTTTCCTTAAGGAAGTGTCTGCAAGTGACATCCAGAGCGCACACGGGGTTCAGTGCAAATCTTGCTTACCGGGAACAACCAAGTAAATGGGTTCTGACCTCGGTTGGAACCGTGTCTGGAAACCCAGATGAAACCTGGGTTTTTGGCTTGAATGTGGTATAATTTAGACTCATTCACACCAAATACTTCTGTCAGAATGCATCAATTGTAACAAATAACAGAACAAAAAGCGTTATAGCTCAAATTCAATAAACAGATAAAAATTTAGCCTGTTGGACATTCTAATTACATTGATATAAGCCAGTGTTGAAAAGAACATTCAACAAATGACAAATACTGTATGCAGGGTAAAGAGAACTGTTATGTTATGCCCATACTTTGTGCCTAATTGCGAATCTTGTAATTAACTCCTATTCTGTAAAATGTTCCCAGTTGTTGTGGCTACAAGTATCTGATACAGGGATATGTTATTTAATTAATACATTAAATAGACATGTCCCAGCTACTCTAAACGTAAGTCAGAGAGAACCTCAGAAATATGACTGGGAAGTGCAATTAACAGGTCGGATACGGACTGCTGCTTTGAAGTTGAATATCTCCAGTTCCCCAGGGCCGATTTTCAAAATTCTGGTATCCTTGGAAAAAGGGGATCCTCAGATATCAGCATAGGGCCCTTATACACCTGGGGCCCCTGGGCAAGTGCCCATTAAGCCCATACAAAAAGACGGCCCTGGGTAGAGACACTTAGGGGGTATTCAATCCCAGGTTCCGACTGTCGGCACCCTGGCCCATTTTCGGTCCACTCTCCAGTTTATCGGCAGGTGGAATTTAATGTTCCGTCTGAATGTCGAAAAGGGGGCATGTCTGCGAAAATGGCTGTGGATTGTTCCATATCCGGCTGTGAAATTGGCTATTTTCGGAAAAATGGACAGACTGCTTTTTAAGTCAGGTCCGTTCTGTTGAGCTGCCTCTTCAATGCTATTGGAAATGACAGCATTGAATAGGCACCTGCAGCTATTTCCACTGTTGGAAATAGGAGCAGGGATTGAATACCCCCCTATAGCTGTTAGTTCTCTTGAGGTGCCCATACACGATGCATTTTTTGGATGCAATGCATGCTCCCACGCAAATCACATTGCACAGCACAAAGTCTGTTCAGCCCGTACTTTTTGTACTAGATCGCATTGTATCTAGTACTAAAAGCATGCTGCTGTAGCACATTTTTTTTGTACTAGATGCAATGCGATCTAGTACAAAAAGTACGGAGTTCATCACTCTGTGTGTAGGTACCTTTGGGTGATACATTTTACTTTGGATACTGTATATACCCAGGTACACCAATCTTACAATTGAGGAAGCTATAGACCACCAGGAGCAGACAATTTAATTTACTCCTAGAAAGCATGGCCATCCACTTTAAACCTCTATTTCACCAATCCAAGTATCCATTATCCAAAATGATTGGGACAGGCAGAATTTTGGATAAGTAAAAAAACAGTTATAGCAGCATACAGCTTTGAGAATAAATGAAAAACAATTTCAAATTGGATTTATTAACGCTTAATATAATATAAAAATTGCATAAAGCATATAAGAACAATAAAACAAATAAGGAAACCCCAATATATGTTAATGGTAACCAGAGGGTCCGTTCCTAGTGTACCCCTGGGAAAAAGGTATTTTTGAATTGAGATAGTTACCAACCTTTTGTTAGGGTATGGGAGTCCTCCAACAGTCCTTAATCGGTCCAAGATGGCACAAATTACCAATGACTGTGAGGAGATGGATTTTTCCAGTCCACAAGTCCGTGGGTGTAGGGACTTGATTCCCAAATGATGATTGCATAGGGTGCAAATGCAGTGATAAAGTTCCTTTAGGAATTTAGGAAAGATCCCAGAGGTTGGTTCAGACTTCTATCCGGTGGGTGTGCAAATGGTGTTTTCCAAGCAGCTACACCCACGGACTTGTGGACTGGAAAGATCCATCTCCTCACAGCCATCGGTAATTTGTGCCATCTTGGACTGATTAAGGACTGTTGGAGGACTCCCGTACGCTAACAAAAGGGTAGTAACTATCTCCATTCAAAAATACCTTTATCCCAGGGGTACACTAGGAACGGACTCTCCGGATACCATTAACATATATTGGGGTTTCCTTATATGTTTTATTGTTCTTATATGCTTTATGCAATTTTTATATTATTGTTAATAAATTCATTTTATTTAAGTTCCTCCAATTTGAAATTGTTTTTCATTTATTCTCAAAGTTATGCGCTGCTATACCTCTTTTTTACTTTTTTTTTCTACGGGATAACTATCCCTACTAACAAGCAGCTGCAGGAAATTGCACCCTTGGTGAGCGCCCCCCAGCTCTGTCCCTCAGGGTCAGTTCTAAAAAATCCATTTTCCAGAATTTTGGATAAAGGATTATTCCGTATTTCAGAATATTTTTATATTTTGAGGTATCTTGCATTTATGTTGTATATATTTATTTTATTTATTTATTTGGTACTCTTTACCTAGCACGGTGCCCACGATGTCCATCGCGGTCATCGGGGGTAAAAAACCGCGATTTCCTATAGGGATCAATGTTAAAAGTGTGATTGGACGCAATTTTACTGTTCAATGCCTCAATGCCCGCGATTTTTCCATAGGAAACAATGTTAAATGGGCCACAGAGCCCTTTTAGTCCCCCTGAAGTCTGAAATGGCCCCCACAATTGTTAACGCCACCCCACGATCAACTTGAACCCGAAGCGTGGCGAGCGGCGGCGGTATGCGTCCTACGAACATTTCATACCCCCACTATCCACGTCGGCGTGGAGTTGAGAATAGAATAGTGTGGCGAGCGCAGCGAGCCACCGAGCCCGAAGCGTGGCGAGCGGACGCGGATACCTGTGAAGCCCGCGAAGGGACGCGTTTACCTGTGAAGGTATCCGCGTCCCCTCGCGGGGCTCGGTGGCTCGCTGCGCTCGCCACACTATTCTATTCTCAACTCCACGCCGACGTGGATAGTGGGGGTATGAAAAGGTCGGAGGACGCGTACCGCCTCGCGGGCTCGCTGCGCTCGCCACGCTTCGGGTTCACGTTGATCGTGGGGTAGCGTTAACAATTGTGGGGGCCATTTTAGACTTCAGGGGGACTATTTGGGCTCTGTGGCCCATTTAACATTGTTTCCTATGGAAAAATCGCGGGCATTGAGGCATTGAACAGTAAAATCGCGTCCAATCACACGTTTAACATTGTCCCCTATGGGAAATCGCGGCCATCGCGTCGCACCCGTTTTTTAGTGCATTTGATGGCCGCGATGCCTGCGATGGGCGCCGTGCTAGGTAAAGAGTACCATTTATTTATAGTTTCTTATAAAGCGCAGCAGATTCTGTTGCGCTTTACAATAGTAGAGTATATACACATGAAATACACACAAATATATTTTATTTGTGCATGAAACAAGGTTTCGAAACAAATAAAAAAAAATAGCATTCTGGAAACTATGGATAAGGGATACTCAGCCTGTATAATGATTTTGTCAGCACTGGAACTTACTGGCTGTTCAGAGTGATTATGCAAGAACAGGCTGCATGTGACATGTTCCATTTGACATAGTGGATATACCTCATAGCACACAGCTGTTACTTAGGGGTAGATCCTATTAGATGTGGATGATTCGCGAGTGCAAATCTTTAGGGCACCATGCGCACTTTACTGTGGACAGAATTTGCCTAAAGGTGCTCGCACCTCTATAGGGTTGCAAGCAAATTCGGCCCAGCGAAGAGTGCAAGATTGGCATAAATCGGGTGCCGTTGCCGGCGTTTATATGTGTTGGAACGGCACCCAAACAGCACTTTACACCCATTGCAGATATTGGGATCAACCCTTTATGGCGCCCCTGTGGCACCAGTTCTCCTGCCAGCATCTCCCAACGCAGTGGAGGAAAGGTATCTGGTGCCCTCTCTCATCCTCGACTTTCTCAGAGCATGAATAGCGAAGTGGTACACTAGTTTGAAGTCATGATGAAATCTACAAACTGACAGCATAAAAATACATGAAAAACTAATTTCAACCCTTTCCATGTCAGCCTTTTGCTTGTGCCCACCGACTAGTGCAGACCTTTTGGGGTGTATTCAACGCTCTGACAGCGAGCAGTGACAATAGCTTGCCGTCATAATATTCAACTGCCTTCCCTTAACTTGCCATTTCCACCTCGCTTGTTCCTTTCAGCGAGGTGGAAATGGTGAGTGTGGCCATTAAAATGGTGGGGCTTGCCACAAAATGCTGAGGACCTCCCCGTTTAAGTTCGTCTTGGAAACAGTTGACACTGGTAAAAAGTTAACAGAAGCGACACATGAGAAGGTCGGCATGAGTATTTCATATTTTTTTTGTACCAAATGTGACACCTGAGCACACGGGCCCCTAATTGGTGTACCACACGCCATGCTATGGGCAAGGTGCATTGCTTTACTATTGCTGTACTTGGCACACTTTAGTGTTCCCAATCAAAATTGCATGGCTGGTGTATGAAAAAGTTTTTATTGAAAAAAACAAAACTCTTGTCAACTTTTTCATGTGCTGACATAGCCATGCCGACCTTTTGGTTGTGTCAACCTTTTGACCATATGTATGTTGACCTATTGACTGTCGATCTAGATGTGGTCTACCAGCCATCCGGTTGACAGGAAATCCAAGGTCTACACAGCTGTTCCTATCGGATAAGGCAGAATGATGCACCCTTTACATAGAAATCCATAATCCCATGCATAATCTAGTCCCATTACATACAATAAGATGCAGTCATAACAGCAGGTGCATTCTTACACTTTAGGAAATGTTCTTTATGTGTGTACAGTAGCCGTGATTCCAAGACCTTATACTAATGACTGACGAGGTCAAATGCCAGTTGAAATGGAAATATGGTGTGATCTTGACAAATGACAGACTGAGTATAGGTATCGGTGTGATCTATTCTTAAATTGTGGTGACAGCACAAGAACATTTGGCTGAGGGAACTGACACTGTGTTATCAGCATCTACTGTCCTTTGACATAATATAAATAAATTCTGATCTAAATGTATTCAATCTTTCTTATACATACTGTAATGTGTTAACTTCAACTGCTGGCAGGTGCATATTACTGGCCATGTATGCTAACATCAGTATGCAGAAGGTACCTTGTCACGTATCTATGTGGCTCACAATGCATGGAAAGGTGCACTGACCATAAGAGCAGACTGTGAATCAGTGGCAGATTGTACTGAGGGATTGTCTGTTATTCTAAATAGAAGTTTTATATATTGTTTATTTCAAAGAATATCTGACACTGACACCTGTGTCAGTCAGTCATCATCTTTGTCACCATCTTTCAAACGACAGCTGACACTGACAGCCAGTAATGGCTGTCATTTGTCAGTGTCAAATGATACTAGACTCAGTTGCTAATGTCATGTTTTTTTAAAAGGTAAAGTAATTGCAAGTTGCTGCAGCGTATGCTGGTGTTATAAAATAATAAAGTGCTATTTTTTTCCAGTTATATATACTACAGTATGTTACGACTAACGTTATATAATGGGAATAATTTAATTCACTGCCAACTAAAAATATATTTGAAGCTAGTGAGCAAGTACTGTAATGGCAGTATACATAGTGGCTCTTACTCAGATCTGATCGCAGTACAAATTTGTTCTGAAAATGGGCAAAAACATGTGCACTGCAGGTGGGGCAGATGTAACATGTGCAGAGAGAATTAGATTTGTGTGAGTTATTTTGTTTCTGTGCAGGGTAAATACTGGCTGCATTATTTTTACACAGCAATTTAGATTTCAGTTTCAACACACCCCACCCAAATGTAACTCTCTTTGCATATGTTACATCCGCCCCACCTGCAGTGCACATGGTTTTGCCCATTTTGAGAACAAATTTGTACTGCGATCAGATCTGAATAAGGGCCAATGTCAGGTGCTTTTGTCCAGGTTATAGAACAGTGACTTAACAATAGATGACCTTAACCTATAACTATACTTATTATGCACTAATTATTACATTATTAGTGCATTTTAATGAGGGAAAGGCCTAACTATATTTGAAACACTTAAGTAACCTGTTTTTTTTAATGTACTTTTAAGACCTATCTTAAAATGTTTTTGTATAATGTTCCAATGCGTGTCTACCCCCCAGCTTCTCTAGGTGGTCATCACAGGCTCTTACTGTGCTTGTTATTAAAACTCCATGGATGCCGATAGGGAAGCTGTGGATTGTATAAGTCCCTTTGGCACTATATGACATTTATTGTCCAACAGGAGCTGGTGTTTTTACTGCAGAAAGGTTCATCTTTAGTAGGACCCATTGCTTACTCTACTGTGCAATGCAAACTGGATAGAATAATCCAATGGTGGCTTCAGCAGTGGGTCTACACCACAGTCCAGGATATAAATAGGGGGAGTCACACCAACTGCCAGTGATGTTTGGGTGGGAAGGGTGGTCACAGTTGGTGTGGCTCCCTATTTGAATCCTGCACTGTGCTGCAGATCCACATCTGGAGTCGCCAGTGGAATGATTCAAAATCACAAGGGCTTAAGATCAGTGAACTACAGATGTCCTAGAAATATCAGTGACTGGTGGTGTAAGCCGAGTCATCCTAGGACAATTACAGCCTCAGGTAAGTGAAGGAGGTGGAGAGAATTCAGAAGAGGAGATCAAGGAGTATCTATAGCCGGTCTGTGCCAAATTTCTGGCAAGTTATATAATTCTACACTAAGCTCACCACTAATTGATGTTATTTAATGCCTATTGGAGTATCCCTGCTCCATGCAATATAAATGGTAGAGTATAATGGGGCAAGAGTGAAATGAGACTGAGCAGTGCAAGGGAGGGGAAAAGAGAGCTGGGATTGCATAGAGGAAAATAAAGTGTGTTTTGTTAAAGATTTAAAAACAAATGCAGGAATATAAAACTGCTTTTGAAGTAAATAAATATCTGGTTAAGTGCATAATGGACAGTTTTTAGTACTATAGATGTGGGAAATAAGCTATGAAACAAATGGCTTAGTACAGAGGTTCCCAAACACGGTCCTCAAGGCACCCCAACGGTCCAGGGTTTAGGTATATCCATGGCTCAGCACAGATGGTTAAATCAGACTGACTGAGTTACTAATTAAGGCACCTGTGGCCAAGCATTGATATACTTAATACCTGGACCGTTGGGGTGCCTTGAGGACAGCGTTTGGGAACCTATGGCTTAGTACATCTGCCCCTAACTTTTTCTACCCTAAAGGTAGAGGAGGAGCTATATTTTTGTGTTGTAGAGATTCCATCTTCAAGGTAAGTGTGTTTGTGGTTCTGTGGGATTTGATTCTAATCCTAAATGGCATAGTGCAGTGGTCGCCAACCCGTCACTTGGTAGCTTGCGGTAGCGATCCGGGTGGCTCGGGCACTCTGCCGCCCATCGTCGCCTGCCACCACTTTCCCCTCAGACAGACGCTACAGGTCATATTTCTCCTCTAGCGTCTGACAGGGAGCACAGCACATGCTCCCGGCATTTCTGGGTAATGCTGCAGCACTGTGCTCTGTGACAGATGCTAGAGGTGAAATATAACCTCTAGCATCTGTATCCTCAGTGAAGTGCAGTGAAGAAAGTGGTCAGCGGGCAGGAAGGCAAACGGTGTTGAGATCATTAACCCCTGGCTAATCAATTAGCGGCTTTGCATCTCTCTACAGCCCACTCCCCCGCGGCCCTTTTGAAAACGAGTGCCCAGAAACACCAGGCAGCACAGCGGACATTCCGTCCGTATCGACCACACTGGAAGCCGGGAATTACATCAATTAGCGGCTTTGCTTCTCCTGTAGCAACTTCCCCGCAGCCCACTAGGAAAGAGGTAGGGAAAGTGCAGATGTCTCCATAAAAACCAAAGTTGTCACCAGAAAAAGCTGAAAACATGTGTGCCATCACTTAGTTTTACTTTTGTTTATATTTATTTTAATTTTCTTGTTTTATGATAGTTCATTTTATTAGACATAATAGCCTTTATTTATTGTTCATTCTATCTCACCTAATTTTAAAAATTTACAAACACTTGCAACAAGCATTAACCCCGGAAAGAAGTATTGACCCCTGGCAATGAACAGGTGCTTTAAAATTAAATAGAAGCCTTATGGGACACAGTGTGTGCCATACCGCCCAACTGTTCTGATTTTCACAGGCGAATCCTGTGTATTGGGCGCTGTCCTGCATCCCACCCGGGGTCGACAGTGTCCTGTGGCAGAGCAGCGGTGAATAGACGCTGTGCGCATGCCAACAGCATCTATTCAGCGAGGCTGTGGGCATGGCCAGCAGCTCTCAGAGTGCTGACCATGCCCACTATAGCGGAAAAAAAATGGGTGACGTAGCCTCGCAGGAGTACCATGATAGTAGGTGATGCCCCCTAATTTTATGCAGAATATTGGACACTGCAGTGTATGGCATAATGTGTCAGGGGCATTACAGTGTGTGGCATAATGTGTCAGGGGCTCTTCAGGCAGTTTATTTTGTCTCGAGTAGCTCACGTGCCAAAAAAGGTTTGGAGTCCACTGCCTTAGTGCCATCTCCTTTTGATCAACAGGAGGAAGCCTATTTTAGATATGAATGCTTAATGCTGTGTACACACGGGGGAGATAGGTGCTATAATCGCTGGGAATATGGTCGCAGGCGACCATATTGCCAGTGATTGGGAGTGTGCCCCGGCGATAAATCGCCGGGTGCGCGCTCCCGTTTTCTGCCCCGTTGTAATCGCTGGTCGCAGGAGCTTGCTCCTGCGACCAGCTAATTACCTCTGCGGCACCCCCAGCAGAGGTTCGTTTTCAGCAGCGACCATCTCTGGTCGCTTGTTGAAAAAGAGACATATTGCTAGCAATATATCTCCCCCCGTGTGTACGCACCTTAAGACTAGTTTTCATTTGGCGATTACTTCAGCCAGAAGAGTAAGAAAACTTAAGTCATGTGGGCTAAATAACCTTTCCAAAATATTTTTACAGAGTGATATCCAAAACCTGTCTAGCTTTCCTACTTAAAACAGCATCTTGATTCCACATCAACCAAGAGATCATCTTTATTTTCCGTCTTGTGAATGCAAGGAGGATCTAAGTTACATCATTTTAATCTTGTAATAGAAATCATCATTTATTTATCAAGGATGACAGGACAATTGAGCATCTCTTTGTTTTTTCTTCAGGAGTCATAAAATGTAAAGTACCAACAACACATCAATTCCATGTGAATTAGAGAAAACATTGTACTTGTTTACAATACTTAAAATATAAAGATGTGCCTGATGGCAGAATGCACTCGACAAGTGCACACACGTCAACTCTGTGGGTAGAAAAGACTCAAGTGTAAGGACTGTTGTATGGCAGCTAAATGGTCCTCTATTGATGTTTACTGAACAATATTTTGAATGTCCATTCTCGACGTGCAGTTCCTCAAAATATTTTTTTATTTAAGCAACAGGTAATGTTTCTGTGTTAAATTGCCCTCCCTATGTAATTGCATGGTTGCAGACAGTAGTAAAGGCAGCCATGGAGGGCTGAAGAGGAGAAAAAAGATTATTCTTACCATTAATTCTTCTTCAAAGATCTTCATGATAGCATACAAAGTAGCCACTTGTGTGCTTCCGTGATTTAATTTATTTCAAGTCAATTGAAACAGATACTCAAAGAAGGGTATAGTACAAATGGTTGACATAGATAATACACTCTTAAGGCTTGTGATCCAAAATTGCCAGTCATCCCAAGATTGACTGAGGCAAAAGCAAATTATGGTCGAGAAGGGATGGAACCATATATGAATGGATATCCTTACAATTTGGACTGTAAAAATGCTTTAAGGACCATGCTTGAAAACCACTGATACAGTACAATGACGTGGTTATACACTATTGTAAATCTTTCGTCCAGTTTTTGTACTTATTTATGTACTGACACTAAATACTGTGTAATTATAGAGGTCCTCTTCTGAAAAAGTATTTTTTTATCATTTGCTGGCATATTTATATATTTTCTTGAGCAAGTTTAAGAATTTATTATAGAAGACTTTATTTCCAAATCTGGTTACCCATTATCATGCAAAGGGCAGAACCAAGTAATTTGCAGACTGCCTATTTGTAGCTCCGGTCAAGGTTGTCAAATGTACTAGAATATTTTAAGTGACCTCCTTGACCATCTCCTTTTGATGACCAGTGGGACAATATGGCACACCATCAGAATTGATTGCAATTTGAATGTTCATCCTCATTTCTTCTAAAGAGTTCCAGTATGGTACCGTTTCATTTTCCTTGTCGTAACACTCAATTGGGATTGAATTATCTATTGTCCAGGTTAAAGTATCAAGACCACCCTTTAAACCACTATAGCTACAGTACTGTACATATTGTTTTCCCCGAAGTCTAGAGAATGCTTTTGTTTAATTGAAGAATTGCTTGATGTTAAAACGACCTTGCCAGCTGGTCGCTCCAGATTTTCAGCTCATGCTTAAGTGCATCTACAAATAAAGCACCACATACATTCGATTTTCACACATTTATCGAACTTGAACATGTGTTTCCAGTTGGAGAATATCCTACAATATACAAAAGTTTTACTAGTTTTAAATCACATGGAATGGGATATTGCAAGTGCCTTACTGTAAAGGTTTGAGCAACTCTGGTATAAACCAGTAGGTTCGACATTGGCTTTAACAGGAAATAGTTGACATTACTTTATGTTAATAAGACCCAAGCTGCTTCCGTGTGTAAAGAACTCCATGTCATTATTTAAAGGGTACCATCTCTCTCCTAGATGGAGGCTGAATGGTTTGAATCTGCATCTACCTTATCAAAAATGTTCATGTTGTGAAGCATTTCCATCATTGTCTATGACAGGGAACCTTCGGCCCTTCAGCTGTTGTTGAACTGCGAATCCCAGCACGCCCTGCAACAGTTTTAGAATGGCCAAATAGCAAAACTGTAGCAGGGCATGCTGGGATGTGTAGTTCAGCAACAACTAGAGGGCCGAAGGTTCCCCATCACTGGTCTATGAGATGGTCTGCCAATTAGCAAAATTTGCGTGCAGATGAAACACTTTGCAATGCACCACTTCCTAACATACAGAGTTTTTTCTTTCACCAGAACAGGTAATCAGGTAATCTTCTGCAGCTCATCATCCAAAATAAAGTAAAAATGTCAAACACAATAAAAACCTCTGCATCTGTCAAAAACACACTTCAACATGAAAATGTTAAACTTGCTTAAAAAACATTTTACCTCTTTAAAATGGACTACAGTATCTTGAAGCCACTTTTCATAAAGAGGATAAAGCTCAATCTTCTGCCAGTCCAGATGTGATGTGTATTTTGAATTTGTGCAACTACTGGCCGGTCTCTTACTGGTCTTTTCACTATTTTGTAGCTCCCTTAGATAGTTTGTCACCCTTCACAGCTTGCCCCCATTTAACATTGTCCATTTCATGGATTTATATTCTCCTAAATTAGGAAAGGATGTTACAGTAGATTCCACATACTATACCTAGAATTTAATAATACAATGCTTTTTGACCTGCTTGTCCCTTGGGGGATTATTCAAAGTTGGTCGCTATTGTGCTAATGATTATGGAAGGACTGTTCATGCTTACAACTCATAGCGTGCAAGCAAGAGGCCAAATAGTGACAAAACCAGCAAAAATATTTAATCGCAATCACGTTGCAATTTGACTGACAGGAAGTTGGAGTATGGGGGTCTGTTTTTGTCGCCAAGATATGGAAGGGTCATACTTGCTCACATTTGCACAGACTGGGATCAAATAAAATCATCTGATTGTTAGGGAATTGGGTTCGGATGTGCAACAGGATACTGGATTTTCACTCTGTCAGGGTGGTGGTTAAATACTCACTGTCAACCGCAAATTGGCAGATGAGTCAGTTCTGAATTTGATAGGTTTTTGTACTTCCTTGCCTCCCTACTATATGCTCTTTCCTTCCCCATAAAAAAACACACACACACACACACACATATACACGTGCCACACCTGCCACCATTTGTAAAGAAATAGAAAAACTATCACTGTCCATTACTAGACCAATACTCTGAGAGTTAAGAAATAAAAAGTTGTAGTTAACATAGAATGCTTAAATATTATGGTTAAGGTTCTTTGCTTTCTCGGTGTACTATACCATGTACCATTTCAGACAATAGTGCAATATTTCCTATTCCATAATAGTTGGAATATTTCTTGTACTTTGTATACCTCTTCTACATGTCACGTTGGTGATGATTCAATTCTACATCTAACTCTGGAATAGCGGTGTAGTAACATATGATTTGCTGGAAGCTTTTGGAATACTAGATTGAAAATCACTTATCCAGAGCACACTCAGAAGTAGCAATGAACTGGGTTCCAGTCGGGATACGTTCACTAGGTTGACATGAATTAGATAGACCACTGAAGGTTGTCATGCATGAAGGTCGACATGTGTTAGGTCGACAGGGACATACGGGCCACACAAGCATTAGGTTGACATTAAAATGTTGACAGTCAAAAGGTCGACATGGTGTTTTTCCCTTTTGTGAGCCGACATGTGCCGACAGGCGGTATTTCATGCCCTACCATCCACTAGGGCATGGTGGGAGAATAAAATAGTGTGCCTGCAGCATGGTGAGCGCAGCGAGCCTTGCGTGGGGATGCAGTGCATTTTATAGTGTCCATGTTGACTGTGTCAACATTCAGGACAAAAAAGAGTGAAAGCACCATGTCGACCTTCCCCATGTCAACCTAATGCTTGTGTTGAACCCATGTCGACCTGCAGTGGTAGCTCTAATGCTTGTAGACCTAATGTCTGTCTAGCCAATGATCCCTACCCTTCCAGTCAATTAATACATTGTCTAGTTAGATAGTCAATAGGTTTTCCCCCTATGTTCTACAACTTTTGTTGATACGGGTGTTATCTGATAGATTTTAAAGGTATTACAGTGTGAAGGACATACTTAATTGTATCTGACCTCGTTAAAAGGTCCTATTTTGCCATGCCCCTGATGAAGTTGTTTTGACGAAACGCGTTGAATTGTTTTTTAATAAAGAGCTACGTCCTTTGAACGAACTCTACTTCGTTATTTTGAAGATCAACAGAAGTTCATAATTTTAATAGAGATATTTGTTTGTCCTGATTTATATTAATGGTTTGGAGCTAGGTGATACTTAATTGAGTGCACTCCGATATTCCCTTTGTTTGCTTTGTCTATCTTTATTCTCTTACTAACAACAGAGTCTTATCAAAGGTGCAGCTTAACAATATTTGCATATGCGCACAACGGAGGTCACATCTTTTTTGTTGTGTGTGTGTGTATATATATATATATATATATATATATATATCTATATATATCTATATCTAGCATCCGTGTGTCAACGAAACATCTGTTGGCAGCAAGAGAAGCTACATTGCTTTCTCTCTCACATTAGTTACCTTACTAGCTTTCGAAGCATTTGCTTTCAGCGGCCTTACTAGTTCTTATATCATCACAGCTATGTCCTCAAAACATACTTTTTGTAAGTAATAGATATTGAGATTTTAGATCATCACTAAATCTTAGGTTTTCTGAATATAAAAAAGAACTATAACCGTTATATATGTCCTGGACACATATTTTACACTAAATAAATACTAGTTATTGTTCGCTATATTGCACACACATTGGAAGAGGTTGTACAGTAGTTACAGATGCCAGACTTAGCTGTATATTTATAGAGCGGCGATTATGACCTCAAAGTTTAAAGTTGTATTAATAGTAAGTGCAATATCCACATTCTCTGTGATGCTGTATGCTTTAGATTTTGAGTCCAAAGCGTCTGTTTCTTCAATATAACCTTTACTCTCACCTAGTCTTTGAAACAAATACATAGACAGTGATCTCTTTACAACGCCAGTT
This sequence comes from Crinia signifera, assembly GCF_055691185.1. Taxonomy (NCBI): domain Eukaryota; kingdom Metazoa; phylum Chordata; class Amphibia; order Anura; family Myobatrachidae; genus Crinia; species Crinia signifera. Next base: position 77,406,173 of record NC_139221.1, on the reverse strand, counting down.
TAAACAGAAAAGCTACCATTTAAAATCAATATACAGTATAGCAAACGTATTACTGAGACAAATAATGTACATGAAACTGGAGTGTTTATTTAAATCTTAAAAAACTCAATTTTGGGGTTGACTCTTCTTTTACATTGCATTATTGCGAGGATGACATCACACATTTTATTGCCCTATGTTGTGATCCTTAAAAATAAAGATTTGTGGAGTGTAATAGGGTTGTTTATGATGATGTTGCCATTAATACTCTACTGATGTCACTAGCCAAGCTCCCATTGGATGACCTTTTACAAAAGTAGTGTAAGAATTGAGCACACGAGTTTGAGTCAAGGTTTAAAAATAACGAAGATGTATTATGCTGCAAAGCTGCTGGTAAACCGTCAATGAAAGTAACCAATTAGAATGTGAATAGGGTCCACCACTATATATCTGTCCTTTGGAGTGATGGGAAGGAAGGGAAACAGCCGATCAATATTTAATCACCATGTTTACTAAAAATTATGTATTCCAAATGTGATCCCATTATAAATTCCAAAGGCATAACTTATAACCAAACTACAAATGGCAGTAGTGTAAAAACAAATGGAGGTCTGTAAAATGAGGAATAGTTGACATTAGATAAACAACCATAGACTAGTATACAACTGAATGCATAAGAAAAAAAAATCAATAAAAAAAATAATAATAAATGAATAAGAGAGTTAAACACACACTAAATAACTGGTTGACTGTTGCTACATATGGCAAGATTAGGTCTTCATCTAATAACTTGGTAAATGTAAGCCAATCATTTATTTTCTGCAAGGAACAGCAACTGCTTAGGAGGAAATTCAATTAGCCCTGATAGCCGGCACCTTATTGGGGATTACGCTTCAGATGCCCCCTTTGATATCCAGTAGTAGTAGTAATTTGTTTATTTATAAGGCGCCAAAAAGTGCCTGCAGCGCCGTACATAGCAAACAAAAATATCCAGCTCTTGAAGACTCATTTTATGCAATAATAAATGGGTTTGCATGCCAATTGTTAATGCTCGAAAACGGGTCCTTTTTTTGGGGTCAAATTGAAGGCATAGCTTGATAATGACCATTAGGCTAAAATCTCATGTTACTAGCACATTTATTATTATTATTTTTTGAGGGGGGGGGGGGGGGGTAAAAGAATCACAATTTATTGGATACCATAATAAATGTGCAACACGAGTTACTGACAATTGTATCAGTCTCGGGTCAATTTTTAAATCTCTCCATACTCCGTGTACTGCCTGTCCAAAAGCATTTTGCCATGTACCGAATTGCGCTCTGGAGGTTTTATTTCCCCCCGGCTATAAAACAGATTACAAATGACTGGTGATCTCTACTTTTACATGGATGGAACATACATCCTGATACCCAATAAACTAAACAATACATAGAATGGTGTCAAAGCCAGTTTTGTGTGTGTACATTCTCTCACACTCCCATCAGTTCACTACGAAGCACTTGCATCACCATGTGCAGTTACAGTGGTTCCTAGTGAACTGAAGAGCTGCATTCTCATGAATATCAGTTTATCCTAAACAGTGGCAGCCTCTTCCATGTTGAAAAGAATCTCAGTGCATTCATAGGTTCATAGTGATTTACTAGGGTGCCTCCTCATTAATGTTAGGTTGGACCACAAAATAGTTGTCTCCAATGTCTGTAGGTGACAGGTTAAATGCCCATATACAAATCATATCTGGAAATAAATAGGTTCAGGGGTGCACTTTTTCAAATACCCTTAATGTATTTGAAACATACTGTAGGTCCACGGCTCTAACTCCAACAAGAAAGAGGGGACTAAACATTGGATCTGGTGACTACTGCTTTTTTCTCACCTTTACAAAATCAACTGTTCAGACTGCATTAATGGAAGAACTGCGCATCAGCAACACTTGGGTTGTTCTTGTTGACTAACTTTTAAAACATCTTTTGCAATAAAGGCTTTTAGTCAGCCATGTTCATAATGTAGACCAGGGATGTCTGATAGGAATGCACTTGCACTAGCGGAATTAAAGCAGTTCTAACTTTCAAGTACAATGAGCCTAAATCTGCCCATTACTGGTTAACCAATTTTGTTTTTTTTCTCTTAGGAAAAGAGGTTTCAAAAACCCATCACAAATAAAGATCAGATACAGATCATAACATTATTCCAAGTAAATTAAAAGGGTGGGCGTAAAAACAAAATAACATAACAACAATGTATACAAATGTCAAAATGCATCAGGATGATGCGTACCAGCTGGCAACAGCCACTTCACTGCCAGGAGGAACAGGTGGCGTAAGGTACAGCCTCTGGCAGTGAAGACCTTGAAGCCAGTGAACATAATGTAACTGTACTGCGGGACTTCCCCATTTCAATGGCCGTTATGACAATAAAAAATATCACGGTAGTGGTTTTTGTGTGCCATAACCCCCCTTTGGATATTATAAGCAACTAAAACTCTATACTGCAAGGAAGAAAAACTAGGAACACAATTCATCTCATGGTATATTTTCTAGTGTACAGTCTCAAGTGTGAATAATGTGTAGTTATTACAGTACCCTTCTATAATTTTACAGGCTTTTCTATACTTTAATATCCTGTAGTTACCATCCAGACTTGTATTCCTGATGCCGCTGTGTAACAGCTGTTAATGTCTTTTGAGGTGACTGAAATGTCTTATCAGTGTTGATTCAGGGAGACGGGTCCCAACTGAACATAAATCGTCCCATTTTTGCATAAGAAAATTGTCCATTCAATCTAATGGCTCCTGCTTTATTCGAATGACAGTGGGCGCACGAGATGTCCTTTTCAGTTCTCGCCTCAATACATATTCACTAAACTGAGAAGAGTCAACTCCTCCTCCACATGATCCTACAATCTCAAAGCCGCGTTGCTGCAACCTCTCCAGCACCTGGCAAAGAAAATAGTAAACAAAAAGTTTTATTGTGTAGGAGTGATATAGTATGGCGACATGATATATATACTGTATATATATATAATATAGTAATATAGCAGCAATCATTTACACTGCAAAATCAAACTGGTTTTGCAGTGTAAATGATTGCCGCTTTAAAAAAAACTTGAGATTTCTTACTAAATCTCTCACTTTCTAATTCTCTCACCCTATTACATTTCACCCATTAAATCTAGAATAAAACTAAAAAACGTTGTCTCTTTTTACCTGAACAGAGTTGAGGTGGCAGTATCCATTAAGTGGAAATCTAATTACATGTGTAGAGTCGTGGTTCCAGCCCGCATTGACAGAGTTACACATCACATCCCCAATTTCTGGAAAAACCTCCTCTATTAGAGACTTGTCGCCACTCAACGTAATCCTTTCACCAAGATCTGGCGCAACTCTGACAACCAAGCATTCACAGAGTCTGGAGAAACGTCCAGATTCTCTGTCCTGCTTCCACCTCTCCAGTTCCAGAAGCATTGGTTGAAGCTGGAAGTACTTTGCTTCTTCATATAGCAGAGTGTAGTCCTGGAATAGTTCAATAAATAAAATACAGAATGCCATCACAAATTTTGGAATATTATAATGATCACACAGGACAACGGCTCTCCTTATTGGCTGCCACATGCATCATATATCGCGATGATACAGGTGCCCGCTTCTCCTCGTTATGCAGGAGAAGCAGGACCTGTTATTTTTAACACGTTAAGTCAATAATCATACATCTGCCCCAAAAGAGATAAACGACTAGCCAATCATCCTGTAACTGTCATGTTACAGGCTGTTTGAGAAATTACAGTTAGTAGCTGATTGGCTGATCTGGAGGAGTGCCTGGGAAATGATGATTCATATGTACCTGTAGATGTGATTACTGATATTTATGTAAATTTTTATTTTCTACAGACATCCCACAAAATGGTCTTCTACAAAAAACATAGAATATTAAAAAACTGTCCCTAATATCCACATTTGTTATGATACTACTGTATCCCCAAATAGTTTGTTTGTTTCTTACAATAAGGGAAATAACTATTGGTCCTAATGAACAGAATTAGATTTATAACAAAGCTCTCAGTTGAGAGTAAGCAGTGGTTTGCAAATGTTTTTGAATAATGGCAGCCTATAGTATTAGTATTGTATTAATGGCACCCTTAGGCCGAAAGATGCTTATTGAGAAAATTAGGAAAAAAAATTAAATTAAGTAAATTGTATGTATAGGTCTTCCTTAGGGTTAATTATGTGAATGGGGACAAGATTAGCTTTGGTTTGTCTATAAATTTCTTTATTGACAGCCACAAGCACTGGTTTTGTTATCACATTGACCAATCTAAAAGGCACACAGGGGTGACTGCCTATGCACACAATTTGAGAACCGCCGGATTAGGCAGTACTGTATTATTTAACTTCAAAAAAAGAAAAGATTAAATAACAATGTGTGTGTGTGTTTACAAAATCAAATTTAAAAAAGCAAAAACATTGCCAATAAGTATAATACATGCCTTATGTTTGTTTTGCTAATTAAAAGCATATTTGATACTATTTTATGAAAATTTAAAAGATTAGTTGTACACCCATAACACTAAAAAACCATAACACATATAAACTAAAAAATGAGATTAGAGGTAAAATAGTGTGCTATTTGAAGAATTTAAAAAGGAGAAGAAATAAGTAGACCACCCAATTGCTTAATTAAATCAAATTACTGTATTGAAATTACTAAACACATGTATGCCACAATGCTCATTTAAACACATAATGGTGAATACATAATATTTTTATAAAATTGCTTTAACTGATTAATATTAAATTGGATATATTTCAAATTGACTAAAGAGAATGGAGGTTTACTTACTTTAAAATCATCTGAGATTAGAAGTTTTGATGTACGAAGGAAGTTCAATATATAACGAAACATTTGCCCATCTCGGTCTATAAAGTAATGTTGTTTTAAACTGTCCAACACAATGGGCTCTGTACCATCGAAGAGTCTTCCAATTCTGCAGAGAGACAATTAACTTGTTTAAAAACATAAATATATATTTTTCCAAAAAAGGAAACAGCTGGAAATTTGCGGTGTGAGAATAGCTATAAGAGAAACTGATTTACTATAACCAAAACCAACAACATATAAAGGAAAGGTAAGAAAGAAAGTGTTTAATTTCCCTTGGTACAGACCTTGTGCATGAAAACCATGAATTTGTTGATTAAGTATTTTTAAATAAATTAATTGAAAATTATTGGTAACGTAAAATTTACATCAGGATATTTTGGGCACTGGATGGCCTATTTAAGGTCTAATCGATAAACGTTTAATTTTTTTCTAAATTGTTCAGTAGACAAGTGATTGACAGCTGCCAACCATAAATATGTTTAAGAAGAATAAAGTCAACAGGTTTATATGTACTGTATAAGAAATCACTGGGTTTATTGAGTTGCTGTGCATACTCATTTTGCTAATAACTTGATCCTCCAAAAAACAGTAAAAGAAAATTGACAATCTAATCTAAAAAGTGATGTCACTCCAGAACTATTTATACCTTAAACATAAATACACAGGAAAACGTGGTCTATCTTTTGGTAGTTTGTTAAATAAAATATATTTTATTCTATTTTTTTTTTGTTCCATAAGCAGAGAAAACAAATTGATTGCATTTAGCCAAAGTCCTCCCAACAGAATGACTTCAACAGTTAAGATTTCTGGGCTCAAATGTAACAGCTTGCAAGTTGAGTGCAGCGGCGAAATATAATTGCTGTAGCCATTGCATTTACAGTGCAGGGGCAATGCAGGATATCTGTATGGGAGAGTCGAAATGTTTGATTTTAGAGCATTTGTTGCCAGACCATGAAGGCTGCATATAACAAGCTATAGGGCTAGATTCTCTAAGCTTCAAAAGTGATAAAATGGAGAGTGATAAACAGCCAGCCAATCAGCTTCTACCTGCCATGTCATAGACTGTGTTTGAAAAAAATGTAAGACAGGAGCTGATTGGCTGGCTGTTTTTCACTCTCCATTTTATCACTTTTGAAGCTTAGAGAATCTGGCCCATATTCTGCCCCAAACAAAGTACTTTTTATGTAATACAATGCTTTAGACATATGCGGGCCCATCCTTAAACATAAATACACAGGAAAACGTGGTCTATCTTTTGGTAGTTTGTTAAATAAAATATATTTTATTCTATTTTTTTTTTGTTCCATAAGCAGAGAAAACAAATTGATTGCATTTAGCCAAAGTCCTCCCAACAGAATGACTTCAACAGTTAAGATTTCTGGGCTCAAATGTAACAGCTTGCAAGTTGAGTGCAGCGGCGAAATATAATTGCTGTAGCCATTGCATTTACAGTGCAGGGGCAATGCAGGATATCTGTATGGGAGAGTCGAAATGTTTGATTTTAGAGCATTTGTTGCCAGACCATGAAGGCTGCATATAACAAGCTATAGGGCTAGATTCTCTAAGCTTCAAAAGTGATAAAATGGAGAGTGATAAACAGCCAGCCAATCAGCTCCTACCTGCCATGTCATAGACTGTGTTTGAAAAAAATGTAAGACAGGAGCTGATTGGCTGGCTGTTTATCACTCTCCATTTTATCACTTTTGAAGCTTAGAGAATCTGGCCCATATTCTGCCCCAAACAAAGTACTTTTTATGTAATACAATGCTTTAGACATATGCGGGCCCATCTGGTGTGATGTGCATCAGCTGCATTCCACCATTTATAGTGTATATATTAGACACATGGAACCCCCATGTGTTTGCCTGTGTGGTATTGTGTCTTCTCATTAAGGTGCTTTGTTATTCTTCATTGTGTAAGATCAGGTGGGCTGATAGAGCATTTTAAATAAACTAAACCCCTTTCCTGCAAAAAACACCACTGGCATTATTACTATCCTATGCACTCAATATTGCTGGTTGCATATTGGGTATGTTTTAGACCAGGGAATTTGTGAAGGTGTTGTGGACAGGGAATTTTCCTGTTATCAAGCAGGGTAGTGTTCATTAGTAAACAGTGTGCGCCACTAAACTGGTAGGTCTTCTTTTACAGACTGTAGAAGTATTGTGAAATGTATGTAAATGACTTTATTGGAGCGTCCAGTGTTACACCTCTGCTTCTCTCCACAAGTCAGGACTAATCAACACATATCATGCCAACATAGATCATGTAGTTGCATAATAGCGCAGGGTGCCTAAAAATGTATTAAGACTAAGGGGCATATGTAGCAAAGCTTGGAGAGGGATAAAGTACCAGCGAATCAGCTCCTAAATACCCTTTGAGGCTTAGGACACAATCAAGAATAAATCCACTATTTTGCATAATGCAGATTTATTGCCATTTAATACAGCTGCAGTTTTTTTGTAATCATGGATACGTTTTGAGAATAGAATAGAAAACAATTACACCCATATTTCTAAGGTTAACTTTTATGGTGTGGTGGTAAATACAGTATGTGTTCGTGTTACATGTGCATCTTGGTTACAACACATGTACTACATATTGTTCTACTACCAAACTAATATTTGGTTATAGAGCAATGCATCGACTAATTAAACATTAGCTATAGCTAGCCAAGCATATATACAACAGCTCTATGTGTATGTTATAAGTTACAAGACTGCACTGTGAGAAAAGGTAGTGTGTTTTTTTTTTTTTTTTTACTCAATAACTTGTTACTGAAAGGCAATGCATGGAGGTGATTTGTTTTCTTATTTGCGAAAAGACATATACAGGTTGAATATTACCCAAATTATTCTGAAAACCATAGTGTCCAGAATGTACATTTTTTTTCCCTCTAAAATTTACAGGGTACATACATACTCAGGGTTGCCTACTTTTGAAAAATCATTTCAGGGAGAAAAGTAAAAGGTAGGGGGCGGGCCATGCGTCACCAGGGGGCGGGCCTTGCGTCGCCAGGGGGCAGGCCTTGCGTCGCCAGGGGGCGGGCCTTGCGTCGCCAGGGGCGGGCCTTGCGTCGCCAGGGGGCGGGCCTTGCAATATTTTGTTAAGCATGCAGCCAAATTTTTTTGTAGCACAGTGGATGGGCAGAAGCCTGGCAGATTGGACAGGGCTGGGGCAGCGAGAAGCTGTACAGCACTTGCAGAATATGCCATCAATCTGCATGAATGAAATCAAGTGCTGTACAGCTTCTCGCTGCCCTAGCTCTGTCCAATCTGCCAGGCTTATGCCCATCCACTAAAATGATTTTTGGGGATGGGCAGAAGCCTGGCAGATTGGACAGGGCTGGGGCAGCGAGCTGTACAGCACTTGATTACATTTTTCTGTAGCACAGTATCAGATGGGTGGTAGCCTGGCAGATTGATGGCCGGGGCAGCAAGAGGCTGGACGGGTCATCACATGTTGCACTTGCACTGTGCACTTGGAAGGTGACGACCACTGAGGCACTGAATGAGGTAGGACAGGTGTAGGGGGAGGAGGGGGGCTTTGCAGTAAAATATGGAGAGAGAACAGGTCACAGATCATACTTATCGCTCGGACCAGTAACCTGTCTCCCGCAGCGGCAGCAGACGTTTTCTCCTGCAGCCATCGCTCCTCTGTCCTCTCTGCGGCTCTGTGTGGCTTAGCCGCGTCTCTTCCTGGATGGCTACTGCGCATGTGGAAGATAACAGCGATGACGCCGCCAACGTGATGACGCTGCATCACGCGTCATTGCGTTGGCGGCGTCATTGTGGTTATCTCGCGCATGCGCAGTAGACATTGTGGCAGGGGGAAGCGATGCTCCGGGAGAAAGGGGGCTCTACCCGGGAGTCCGTGAGATTACCCACAATTCCGGGAGTCTCACGGACATTCCGGGAGAGTCGGCAACACTGGTCTAACTGGCAATACTGGGTACCTCTGTAACTGCACTACTGGGTACATCTATAACTGGCACTACTGGGGAAAAGATATGTAACTGGCACTACTGGGGGCATGATATGTAGCTGGCACTAAATATGTGCAAGCAAATGATTGCTTGGCATTCAAATTCAGAGCCTGAGATAGTACACAAACTTTTTTTCATGTTTTCAAACCTTATTTAATTGAAATAAAATAATATTCTGTAATATGGTATAATCCATTATTATTTATTTATTAACAGTTTCTTATATAGAGCACACATATTCCGCAGCGCTTCACAGAGAATATTTGAAACACTCACATCAGTTCCTGCCCCAGTGGAGCTTACCACATATACATGCACACACAGACATTCTAGGGTTAATTTGTTGGGAGCCAACTTTTTTGGGGAGTACCCAGAGGAAACCCACGCAAGTACAGGAAGAATATACAAACAGTTAGGGCCATGCTGGGAATCGAACCCATGACCTCAGTGCTGCAAGGCAGTAATGCTAACCATTACACCATTTGTACTGCCCCATCATTTGCACAAACCAGTTTGATTTTGAAGTGTAAATGATTGCCTCTTTAAAAAACTGGAGATTTCTTACCAAATGTCTCACTTTCTGAATCTTTCATCCTATTAAATTTCACCCCAGGAGCGAAAACCGTAATTATTTTGTGTGCAATTTTTGGGGTTTTTTTTTATCGGGTGATCCAATTAGGATACAAATCACAAGTTCTCCTGAAAACACACAGGTCCAGTGAAACCTGTGTGTTTTCTACAGCCCCGTGGGGCTGGGCCAGGGCCATCTTAACAGCAGTGTGGGCCCCTGGGCAACGCAATGCACTGGGGCCCTTACCCATTCTCCCCTCCTAGGAGTGGGGGGTGCTATCAGCAGCAGCTTTAATGTCCCACGGGTGGCAGGGGGTGCTCTATCTTCCATTCAACATGTAGGACCTGGAGCAGTAACTTCTGTTAATTACTCCTTTACTGCAGAGGTGGTGGGAGGGAAAACACTAACGTGTGGAAGAGGGCACTGAGCTGAATGAAGGGTCCCTTGTAAATGACTTCCAGGGAGGTAGGGGGTGTTTTATACGCAGGGGAGGGTTGGATAATGGAGTGGGCTTAATATTCGTTATTTTCCGGTGGAAGGGCAGCTTGTTTGACTGCAGATATCGCCATTATCAGGAAATAGATTTCTTAGCCTTCAATAGTATAAAAACCTACAGTCTCAACTTTCAGGAGGTGCTGGGAACTTGGGGATCAGAGATCAGGAGCCTGAGCAAAAATAACAAAAATATAAAACTGCACACCAGACGTTTGGAGCTGGAGCAGGGACCAGCTGCTGGAAGGCTGATATATCTGGTTCTGGGCATGACAGAGACAAGCCCCTAGTGTCGACAGAAAGGGGAGAGTCCCAGCTTTTGGAATATACTCTCAGAAAAACTCTAAGTTAGAAAGAATCTGAGAAATATGACATATGACAGGTCGGATGTGGACTGCTGCTTTGAAGTTGGATATCTGCAGTTCCCCAGGGCCGATTTTCAAAATTCTGGTATCCCTGGAAAAAGGGGATCCTCAGCTATCAGCATAGGGCCCTTATACACCTGGGGCCCCTGGGCAAGTGCCCATTAAGCCCATATGAAAAGACGGCCCTGGGCTGGGCTACTTTTAGAGATTATGCTTTGCCTGTCTTGGGCAGGTGAAAAAAAATCCGAGATTAGATGCTTATTGGGGCTAATTAGCCTATAAGCCGCGGTCAGTGATTGTGGGAAACCGGATACTGCCCTTAGTGTTTACCCTTTTCTGCTGTGATCCGCTCTACTGTAAATTAGTTTTGAGATAATGGAATGCTGTACGCCATTATGAAAAGAAAAATGTCTGTGTAATGCACTTGTGTAACGATCACTGCTGTTCTCTGAAAGCCACAATACAAAATGTATGAAACCCTACAGTATATTCAACTATTATGTGGAATAATACCAGGTACACTTTTCCAATTACACGAACACCAGTGAAAGTTTATTATGTGAAATATTTGGGTGGTATATTTGTAACAAGTGGTTTATGAGGATCATGTACTGCAAGCATTTTCCAAGACTGCATCCCGGGAGTTTCTACCACAGAGCATTTAGTAGTGCCTAGTCTTGTACACATTGTTTACTGTAGGATTACGAAAGGTTTGGTAATTATATGTGTGAACACGTGACATCACCTCAGAAACACTCGGCTCTGCCGCTGCCTGTGAAGAATGCAGGAGTCACATAAGGACACGCAGAGCACGGGCTGAGTCTGTGCTGCAGCTCAGTTTACAGAAACCAAGAAGTGAGTTGACAATTTGTTTTCCGCTCGCAGGGTACAACACGCCTATTCAAAACAGTTTTATTACAGGCTGATTACTCAACAACGCTGGCTATGTGAGCAGAACATTATATTCACACATTAGCACATGACAGTGGATAATTAGTGAAACAGGTAGTAACACTCAAAAATAATAATTGTTATGATAAATCTGACAACTGAAAAATGCAGAATGCTTTTCCCACGAATGAGCGGGTATGTATATAATCACATATAGATGGGGATACATATGGTAGAGGGTGTCTGCCCTATAGGCATACATACATACATACATACATAGAGGGATATCCTATCATTCCCAATGCCGAGGCAGACGATAAAAATGGACAGAGGTCATGATTTATGACCGATAGTAAGCACACTTGGTGGATAGAGGAGACAGTAGTGGCATCTATAGATAAGAAAATTGTGGGAGGTGAGGTTAATGCGGGAGAAGGGACTATGATTTTCTCTGTCTTAAGCGCCGTACACACAGAGCAATATATTGCTGTCGCCCAGGAGTATACACACACAGAGCAATCAGTGCTCCATTTCTAAGCTATCTATTTAGATGGTTTAGAAATGGGGTGAAAATTCCCTCGTGTGTACAGCTCTTATGTCTCTAACCAACTAATAAGCGAAACACTTGGAGAAATACACTGGGGGAAATTACATCAAAACATGTTCTACAAAACAGACTGTATAGGCCCTTGCGTACATCAGAAATATTTACTCAGTTGCAACCAACAACACATTTTAAAACACAGATTAAGTTATTTGCTAAACCCTCCCTACGGAGAAGCCCTGCAATGCAATTACCACAGTAATCTCAGGCATTAAACCATTGGCTTATTTCATCTTAAAATGGTGTTGCATGTAAAATTTGACATTTGTTTTGCTTTCACCCTGACAGTTCTGGCACGTACATATTGAAAGATTGGCCTCCACTAGAAAATTTTTACAGGGTATTTGGAGGAATTTTTTTTTTCATTTTTGCAGTTCTGTGCCTTTAGCTACAACCTGCACCAGACAGATCGTATATAACACAAGCCACTGTCTGATGTATTTGTAATTGGTCCCATAAAATCAGTACGAACAAACCTCATGCACGGAATGATATTCTCACAGTGTGATACTTACAGTACAAGTGTCTTATTACTGGGGTTACTTGATACACAATATTTTTAGGTTTGTGATTCTGTAAACGGAACTCTGAAATGTAATGAACTGAGGAGCAGACACCTGTATGTATGTATGTATGCATGTATGTCTGTCTGTCTCTGTACACTTTAATGCTATTGAAACACACATCTCATCTGTCACCAGCTAATGTCTTACGGTCATCTCAAGACTGTTAAGCCAGCAGTAAAGAGCTGCATTTTCAAACAAGGAGTTTTTTTTATAATGATCTGAATAACTGTGTATACTAGATCAAGTCCTTGTTTCTGGGGGGTGATGCTCTCGGAGTCACTTTCCTAGGGGTAAAGCTTTGGGAAGTACAAGATTAAGAACCTCATTCCCATCTGCAAAGATTCTGCATCCCCTCCAGACGTGTGGCAGAGCCACTCTGGGAGAACACAAGAGGACGTGAGTCTCCATTCTGCCATAAGGCACTATAGCATAGCTGACATTTTGTTTAGGCAGTCTGCAATTGAAGGTGCAGGTCTCTAAATAGACAGTCAGACTTTGTTAACACAAACAACTTCAAAGGATTAACAGTTATTGCTCTTGACATCTGACTTCAAATTATCAAGTCAGTATTCTCATTGTCACTGCTACACATATATATGTCTGGGTTTCACTGAAAAACACAAAAAAATGACAAGCCCTGTAGAAGAATTGCAGAATTGCCAATGGCTACTAAATTCTATGGACAGTTTGCAGTTTTGGCCCCAGAAATATAAGTCCCTTTCTTGTCTTACAGGAAAGTTACAGGCAACTCTTTTTCTTTAAAAAAGACCAAAGGGAGACACAGTATATGAAAGGCAAAGCTTATACACAGTATAAGATACACAGTACGGATGGTGTGGGCAGTACGGATGGTGTAATGGTTAGCATTACTGCCTCACAGCACTGAGGTCATGGGTTCAATACCCACCATGGCCCTAACTGTGTGGAGTTTCTATATTCTCCCCGTACTTGCCTGGATTTCCTCCGGGTACTCCGGTTTCCTCCCACAATCCGAAAATATACTGGTAGGTTAATTGGCTCCCAAAATAATTAACCCTAGAATGTCTGTATGTGCATGTACATGTGGTAGGGAATATACCGTATTTGCCGGTGTATAAGACGACCCACCAACATTTCCACTCAAAATATAGAGTTTGTTACATACTCGCTATATAAGACTACCCCCTCTTCCGCACACCTTCTTAATGCACACTTACCCCTTGGCATACTCTTTAATGCTTTTTCATTTGATTTCCAGTCCCGAACCATCTTTTCTGTTACTCCATATTGTCTTGCAGCAGCACAATAATTATGTTCCATGGCAAAGTTTACAACTTGCATCATATTTCTTTCTTTTTGCTGGTGCCATGATAGGGTTGATAGGGTTTTGACTGCTGGACATTTTCTATGCTATACTGTACTGTACAATGGTGCAGTACTGTGGTTGGCTGTTGGCTGTATACAAAGCCTGATTGGATTGGTCCCTGCCTCCTGTCTGCCCTCCCTGTCTCCATGTCACTAGCAGCAGTCTGGTCCGCCCTTGAATCCATATTATGGATAGTACCAGTATTATAGACATAGCTGCCCCAGGAGTACACTTTATACATTTTGCGACTCTCTCCTCGCCCCTCCCCCCTTTTATACCCCTTGAGTGGTGGGTTTTGCTGGGGCAGGACAAACCTATCAGGGCAGGTTTGTCCTGCCCCAGCAAAACCCACCACTTAAAGTTGTAAGCCCCCCTCACCTCCGCTCCGGCGTTAGTACGCCGGAGCTTCCCTGCAGTGCTGCCGCTGTCCCGCCTGCCTAAGCCGCCTGTCACATTCAGCAGTGACGTCGGCGGCAGGCTGGGGGATGTTCGCGGCGGCTCGGGAGGACTCGGGTGCCTGAGCGCTCCCGAGTCCCCCGAGCCTCGCCAACCATACCCGAGCCTGCCACCACCGTCACTGCTGAATGTGACAGGCGGCTTAGGCAGGCGGGACAGCGGCAGCACTGCCAGGTCTCTTATATGACCTGATAAGAGATTTGGATAGGGAGTATCAAGGTATGCATAAGAAGGGGGGGAAGGCGAGGAGAGAGTCGCAAAATGTATAAAAGTGTACCCCTGGGGCAGCTATGTCTATCCCAACGAAGTGCACCTGGCGTATAAGACAACCCCCCACTTGGAGGCATGTTTTTCAGGGGAAAAAAGTTGTCTTATACGCCGGCAAATACGGTATATTGTAAGCTCCACTGGGGCAGGGACTGATGTGAATGGTCAAACATTAATCGCCAAGTGATAGCGTCATGAAGGGCTACGCATCAATATTGCTATGGCCCCTACACACGGAGTGATTAGCGGCATTTTCTAAGTAATCTAGTGAGATCACTGACAAAATGCTATCTAAATCGCTAAGTTAGTGTTCCCGCTAGGCTGTTTTAGCGGGGCGCTGCGCCCTGCCCGATTTCTAAAGGGCAAAATGCGCCCTGCCCCTCCAGCAGCGCCCCGCTAAAAGAGCCTGCTGCCTGACTAATGTTGTGCCCGGGGAAGCTCCAGGCACCGCAATCTCGGCGGCGCTAGGCTTCCCCGGCAGCTCACGGACTACGGAGGAAGCCCGGGCACGCCCGCTTTGGTGACGCGGCGGCCCGGGCACGCCTCCTCTGGTGATGCGGCGGCCCGGGCACGCCTCCTCTGGTGACGCGGCGGCCCGGGCACGCCTCCTCTGGTGACGCGGCGGCCCGGGCACGCCTCCTCTGGTGACGCGGCGGCTCGGACACGCCCCCAGCTGTGACGTCGGTGTGCCCGGTCCGCCCCCCAGCGCCCTGCCCGGTGTCACTCCTAGAGTGAACACTGTACGTGTGTAGGCCCCATTACTGCCAAGTCTAGTCAACACCAGTTGTTTTAGCTAAGAATAACAAGTCTTTTGGGGGGGTTTCTGACATGGCAGGATCTTATGTGGACAAAAGCCTGAATACATCCACTCTGGGCAGCACGGACGGTGTAATGGTTAGCATTACTGCCTCACAGTGCTGAGGTCATGGGTTTAAACCCCACCATGGCCCTAACTGTGCAGAGTTTGTATATTCTCCCCGTGCTTGCATGGGTTTCCTCCGGGTACTCCAGTTTCCTCCCACAATCCAAAACTATAGGCTAATTGGCTCCCAACAAATTAACCCTAGAATGTCTGTGTGTGCATAAATATGTGGTAGGGAAAATAGATTGTAAGCTCTACTGGGGAAAGGACTAATGTGAATGTTCAAATATTTTCCGAAAAGCGCTGCAGAATATGTATGCGCTATATAAGAAACTGTTAATAAATAATTAAATCCACTCCATGAACACGATTCTGAAGTTGAAGTCTAATGGATGATGGCATATCTAAACTAGCACAATATGGGTGTGGTATGGGGCTCCGACAGCCGGGATCCCGACAGTCATTAGTCCGACGTCTGGATCCCGACTGCCTGTACTCAGACAGCATGGCGAGCGCAAAAAAGCCCCTTGCGGGCTACCTGCGCTCGCCATGCTGCGGGCATGGTGGCTCGCTATGCTCGCCACCTATTCTATTCTCCCTCTATGGGGGTCGTGGACCCCACGAGGGAAAATAGCGGGCGGGCAACTGGCTGTCTGCGTTTTGACAGTCGGGACCCCGACGTTGGATAAATGACTGTCTGGATCCCGACTGTCGGGTGAATGACTGTCTGGATCCCGACTGTCGGGAACGCGTCCGGCACCCGCACAATATTAGGTCACTGGCAGGGGAGGGTTGAGGGTCAGGTGACTTCCTCTTTGTACTGTAAAATATCTGTCCAGGTGGAAACAACTGACATATGCTCTATTCTTCTGCAACATGAAGCAGAGTTGACCAGTGCAAAACATTTGCACATGGGCCCCTTGATTAAAATGTCCCCTGGCGCTATTTCATCTGGCATTTTGTAGCAAAGCAGATGCTCAAAGAAACGCTTGGGATAGGAATATTGATATCCTTACAAAAAAGGATCAAATATGGTTTGAGGTAACATGTTTAAAAAAGGGACAGACAGATGGGCCAAGTGGTTCTATATTTTGTCGACACATGAAAATGTGTGTGTGTATAATTACACACACAAAGACATGAGCTATACCATTCTGGGGTGTTCAGTTGCACTCAGATATGGAAAAGGAAGTTGTGATATTTGTTGTGATTTAATACAGCAAATGTAGACCCCTATAAACTCCTGGTTAGTGTGAATTAGCAGCAGTTGGATGCGATTTTATATTTGTATTGTATATTGTATATTTCTATTGTCAACACTTTTTCAGATTAAATGTGCAACTTAAACATTACACCTCACCCATGTCAACAATGACAGTCCCTGATTGGCTATCACTTTTCATGATGGAGATAAACCTCTGTAGGGCAGACAAATATTTTAAAGCATCATTTTTTATATTTGCATTGACCGTTTTTTTTGCTTCAAGCCAGGAAGGCTTTTCATTTGTTATCTATGCTGTAGGGCTCTATGTCCACCTTTGCCATTTAGAGAGAGGAAAGAAAAATCAATGATGCATCAGCAGCCAGAATGTTGTCTGCAAAATCAGGTTGCAAAAGTTTAACTGCCACTGCAAAAACACCCATGTATTGAACGTGCCATTACATATCATATTTATCATGTTTACACACCCTTTCCATTAATTACCGTAGTGCTAACGACAAGTCTAACTAGTCTTCAGTGTGGGATGTATTAACATACATCGCCACCCTTCGCCACGATGCCAGCGCATATGTACTAACATATGCGGCTGGCATCGCAGTGCGGCGACGGAGGTCTCCGTAACCTCCAGGGCTGAGTTCAGCGGCTGTGCGGGATGCTGGCCAAATTATTATTATTTTTTTTTTTTAAAGGGTCAGTAATTTGCAAGGCACGGTTTTACCTTGTAAGTGATTGCCACTTAAAAAAAAAAAAAAAAAACAGAGTTTGGCCAGCATTCCGTACGGCCATAGATCTAGAGGGGCTAATGCATTTGGCAGAGGAACTCCTTCACTTCGGAAAACATGAAGTCCACCTGAATTAAGTTTCTCTGAGATAAGGGGCTCTTTCTGTCCCATGCTGGCATGTATGCATTTGGGGGGCATGCACCTAGCAATAACCACCTGGTAATCACCAGAAAATGGGGTCTCTGGCCTAAGCCTTGGGGAGAGATAAAGTGGATGGCGATAAAGTACTAGTCAGTCAACTCCTAAGGCTATATTTAAAAATGACAGTTGGGAATGATTGGCTGGCACTTTATCTCAGTCTACCTTCTCTCTCCCTCTCCAAAGCTTAGCACATCGACTCCTATGTCACTTACCACTATAGAAAAAAATAGAGATTTCTGGAATTGCTTACATCTTCCCCTTCTTATGGTGGATTAAAAAAGTACCGTAGTATGATTTCTAATTTTAACAAATGTATTCCTTATGAAGCTGCCATAATCTTCATACACATTGTATTTGTAAGTGTTAATGGTTAGGAACAACCACCAGAGAAAAATGCCTTTCATTTAGTATAAGACCCGAATTGTAGCATCTTGCTATTTTTTGAACGGTTTTGAAAATCGGAATAAATGCCAAAGTAAGTGTCAAAGTATTTTTTGGGTGATCTTTAGAAAAGAAAAAAAAAAACACACGCTATTCTTGGGCCATTCTTGGGTAGAAAAAACAAAAAGGCTACCATGTAAATGAGGAATAAATGTTGCTCAGGCTGTAAAGGCCCCCATACACTATGCGATTTTGGGACGATTTCATCCGATTTCGGCACTTTGTGCCGATAATCGGGTGATATCGGCCCAAAATCGTAGGTGTGTGATATCTGATCCGATCCGATACGCGGTCCCGTGCGCATCGGACCGGATCAGGGAGGTCGGACGGTCTGTACATACGATCACGTCCGACCTCCCTGTATGCATATGCCTGCCACCTGACAGGCATATGCATGCAGACACCGGGGGGAGCAGTGGGGCGGGCAGCGGGTCCCTGAGCGCCGGCGAGTGCTGCTGACTGACCTGGCCGGGCAGTGTACTTACACATAGCAGCAGCGGGTACGGGCAGCGCAGTGGCGGCTATTATATTTTTAAAATACTTGTCAAATGACCGGCCGCTCTCTGATTGGCTGAGAGCTCTCCGGCCAATCAGAGAGCGGCCGGTCATTTGACAAGTATTTTAAAAATATAATAGCCGCCACTGCGCTGCCCGTCCCCGCTGCTGCTATGTGTGTAAGTACACTGCCCGGCCAGGTCAGCAGCGCTTACCGCACCCGCTGCCCGCCCCCACTACTGCCGCTGCCCGCCCCCACTACTCCTCACCGCCCTGCAGCTCCCCGTTTTTTTTGCGATTTATCCCATGTAAAAAATGGCACATCAAGTGCCAAATTGTATGTGAGCCTCCCGGGGAGCTGCCGGGCGGCTCGCAGGTAAATTGGGTCTGACTTGTCCCTAGGACAAGTCGGCCTAATGTATGGGGGCCTTAAAAGTGCCAAAATAAGTTCAGCAGCGGGGCAAATGGGTTCACAATGCAACCACAATGCAATGAATGATAAGATCTGTAGACAGCCCAAAACATGTTCTATTTTACAACACAGTAATAGTACTGTCATCTGGACTAGCACCACTCTGTGAGGGGGTGTACAGCTTATGGGCCAGATGTACTAAGCTTCAAAAGTGATAATGTGGAAAATGTTAACAAACCAATCAGCTCCTGCCTGACATTTTTCAAACACAGTTAGTGACATGGAAGTTAGGAGCTGATTGGTTGGTTGTTTAGAACTCTCCATTTTATCAATTTTAAAGCTTAGTGTATCTGGCCTTATATCCGGTGCATTTATAGAGAGGAGTTGGCCTGTGTGCAGCTTTCCCTGTCCGTTCCCCTCTCTGCTGACTGTACTGCACACAGTTAGATCACAGAAGCTATTTTCCAGCTGATTTTACTTCTGAGTATGTGCAAAACCCAGGGAGCATGTCAGTAGCCGCACCATTTCCTCTATGATTTCTACAGTGCTGCTGCCATCTGTGTGGGAATCTAGAGGGGTAAGTGTTCAAAAAATGGGTGTGAAGCATGTGCGGTGTGGACTTCCCCTGAACTGCACTGATTCTAAATATGCCAGTGGCATAATATATTATATATATGCGTACATCAGAGCACAAACACATACACAGAGAGTGGTGCAGTATATCGATCTTATAACATGGCTCTGATGGGACAAAATAGGGTGAAACCGATACAGAATAGGAGTAAAAAAATTGAGAGGTTTATTTGAATATTACATGTTAACAAATTTAATGTAACAATGTATCAGTGAATAAAATAGTAGAAATAATTCTTTCAGAAATGTATATGGCTGAGAGAAAGGTGCTGCCATGCCAGTGAGGCTCGGGGGCAATGCATTGAAAAGTGTGTGCGGTTGTAGGGAAATAATGCACAGAGATTATATAACGCTTAAACAGCTGGCACTCCGCCAAAATTGAACTTACTTGCCTTGGTAACATCTGAGGTAAGCGAATACCAAATCCATCTAATTAGTGAACGATAGAACTCTAATAAAGAACTCACAGCCACACTGGGGTCAAACGGGAACCCCAGTGTGTCTGTGAATTCGGTACTTGTGTAGTTTCAAGGCGCCGCCGCGCGCACACTCTGTGTATGAAATTTGGCAGCTTGCCAGACACTCTGTTTAACTGTGCGTGTGCCGCTCTAGCTGTTCTCAGCGCAGCGCGTGGCTGCTTTCCTTATGTAAGCTACATTATCAGCGTAGCACTGGGCAGCAGCAGCGCGTGCTGACAGGTCACTGTGGTACTTGTAGTTCCACAGTGAAATAGGCAGTCGTGCGCACCGCTGACAACGGGGGCACGTAAACTGGACACCCCGGCAATTTAGACGCTAATGCGTCTACATCCACACTCCCTGAACTGGACACCCCGTACACTATTAAAGCTGTTCACAATGACACTAGTCGACACAACAGCTGTCGACCTTGTTAATTCCACTATCCACGCCAACCCGAAGCGTGGCGTGCGCAGCGGTACGCGTCCTACGACCTTTTAATACCCCCACTATCCACGTCGGCGTGGAGTTGAGAATAAAAAGTGTGGCGAGCGCAGCGAGCCGACGCGGATACCTTCACAGGTATCCGCGTCCCCTCGCGGGCTTCACAGGTGTCCGCGTCCGCTCGCCACACTTTCTATTCTCAACTCCACGCCGACGTGGATAGTGGGGGTATGAAAAGGTCGTAGGACGCGTACCGCCGCCGCTCGCCACGCTTTGGGTTGGCGTGGATAGTGGAATTTACAAGGTCGACTATTGGCATTGTGGACAGGTTTTAATCGTGTACCCCTAGACCCAGCTAAATCTGCTTATGCGTCTGAATCCAGAAACCCCCCGGCTTCTTAGCGGCTTGCAAGGTGCCTAGTTTCAAACAGTTTTGCATCTGAATCCAGGCACCACCCACGGCTTTTTACTGTGGAACTACAAGAACCACAGTGACCTGTCAGCGCTGGGCAGCGTGCGCTGCTGCTGCCCAGCGCTACGCTGATAATGTAGCTTACATAAGGAAAGCAGCCACGCGCTGCGCTGAGAACAGCTAAAGCGGCACGAGCACAGTTAAACAGAGCGTCTGGCAAGCTGCCAAGTTTCATACACAGAGTGTGCGCGCGGCGGCGCCGTGAAACTACACAAGTACCGTGAATTCTTTATTAGAGATCCATGAGTGCTATCATACATTAAATGGATATATAGAACATAAGCTCTGCACTCAACATTATGTATTCTAGACACCCTAAGCCAGGGGTGGCCAAACCGGTCCTCGAGATCTACCAATGGTCCACGTTTTCCAGGTTACTTAGCTGGTGCACAGCTGTAGTCATTACTAACTGTCACATTTTAAAACATGCTGCATTCATTCCTACTATAGATCCACAGGTTGCCTGGAAAACACGCACCGTTGGTAGATCTTGAGGACAGGTTTGGCAACCCCTGCCCTAAGCTATAGGAGTGGCAAGTGCAGTGGATCAATGCTATATTCACTGTGGTAATCCACTGCACTCACCACTCCTATGTCTGAGGTGCATGCGGTATGTGACCACATTAATTAACCAATGTTGAAACTATCATTCCCTGTTCAAAAACAACAAAATATTTGAATACTATAATGAGATATCACAAATTGCATTTATATTTCATTTACACACAATATTATAAATAATTTTGTGCATGAAACAAAGTTTGTGTAAAAGGGTCATGCTCACAATTCCATATTTCAGAATATTAGGTTATTCAGAATTTTGAATATGGGAGACTCAGCCTGTGTATATAAATACTCACTGGTGAGTACAGAAGCCAAAGTTTTATACACACACCCTGAATGTTGCCCAAGGCACAGAGCAACTGAAAGGATTACTGTATGTTTTTGAACAATTTCACAAAAGGTGCCAGCGTTACCTAGCAACTGCACTATAATACAAGATTAATACAAAGTATATCATACATAGTGCAACACCAAGTGACAGTCCATAAACACAGGACTGGTACATTTTATTGAATTAATAGGAACACTGTATGCATAAGCAGTACAGATGGTGTAATGGTTAGCATTACTGCCTCCCAGCACTGTGGCCCTCACCGTGCGGAGTTTGTATATTCTCCCTGTACTTGCGTGGGTTTCCTCCGGGTAATCCAGTTTCCTCCCACAATTCAAAAATATACTGGCAGGCTAATTGTGGCTCCCAACAATTTAACCCTATAATGTCTGTGTGTGTGTTCGTGTGTGTGTGTGCATGTACATGTGGTAGGGAATGTAGATTGTAAGCTCCACTGGGGCAGGGACTGATGTGAATGTTCAAATATTCTCTGTACAGCATTGCGGAATATGTGTGCGCTATATAAGAAACGGTTAATAAATAAATAAAATAAGCAAATCTGGCAATCTGAAAGACTCCTAAAGCTCCATACATGAAGGGGATTCTGAGCAATATTGTTTACAATATTGTCTAGTGTGTACACTCAATATCATTAACGATGTGTCGTTAATGATGATTGATGTCTTCCAAACATGCAGATCAATTTGGCAATATAGCCAAATGACCTGCATGTTTAGCCGGCCCGGGTGACGTCACCGAACGATATCAGTGTATGAACAATATTGTCTGCCCGCGGCCTATACGGTTAACTCTATCGGCCACGGCCCACGTCAGCTAGTGTTTATGGGGCTTCATGATAAAACCGCTATAAACAGATCCTTAAATTAAAATAACTGCTTGAATACGAGATACAACTATGGTATCTGTTATCCAAAAAGACGCAAAACCCCAAAAGAATAGTAATAATTATTAGAGGATTTTTGGGCAATAATGATCCACATACACCACGAGGAATGCGGTTAAACAATTCAATAAGCTGTAATAAAATGGCTCAGTCTCTATTTCTGTTATAGAATTTCTTGATTTGCTTTTATATTAGGGTTATCACCATTTAATAATCAGGCAAAATAAATACTGAATACAGGTTGAGTATCCCATATCCGAATATCCGTTATCCGAATTATTCCGAAAACCATACTTTCCAGAAAGTGGAAAAAAAAATTTGTTTAGCTAAAAACTCACTGGGGACATATGTAACAGCACTACTGAGGACATGATATGTACCTGGCACTATATATGTACAAGAAAATGATTGTTTGGCATTCAAATTCAATATCTGAGATAGTACACAAATTTTGTTTCATGTTTTGAAACCTTGTTTTTTGAACAAATAAAATATATTTGTGTGTATTTTATGTGGTAATAAAATATATTTAAGTTTATTTTATGTGTTTATACAGCATAAATGCAAGATACTTCAAAATACATCATTGAAATATTAAAATATTCCAAAATACGGAATAATCCGTTATCCAAAATTCTCCTGGTCCCGAGCATTTTGGATACGGGATACTCAACCTGTATTAATACTAAATGCTGGAAATATTTGCTTGAAAACATCTTGAAAACATGGATTGCAATATCCATTTCAAGAAAACATGAACTATTGCCAATGCTCTTCTCTAGACTTACCTAGATTCTGTGTATTTTGTTAGGGTTGCCAAACTGCTAGTGTACATGTGTCCACCAACATCAATGTGTACAGGTGCATTGGACTTTGTGAGCTGTGCTGGCGTGGGAATGCCTTGATTGTTCAGAGGTGAGGCAGGTGATCTGGTGATCAGAGGTCTTGACATGTTGGGTCTGGTGTCCTAAGAAAAAATACAAAAGCAAGTCAAATATGACACAATGGGACATGCAAACTTAAAGGTAAAACATAAAGCCTTAAAATGATGGTTCATAAATAGGACAACTTTCTACAGCAACAC
The DNA here is from genome assembly GCF_055691185.1 of Crinia signifera. NCBI lineage: Eukaryota > Metazoa > Chordata > Amphibia > Anura > Myobatrachidae > Crinia > Crinia signifera. The sequence continues at coordinate 77,382,536 of NC_139221.1, read as the reverse complement.
AGTGATCCTTATTTATATTTGTACCTTCCAGAACAATTGGCTGGGAATGAAGATGGTAAGGCCTGGATAAGCAGATAATAATAAAGAAATAATGATCCACTGATTCAGACACAGCACTCTACAACAAACATGGCCTACAATGAGAACAGTACTCCAAATTCATGGCTATCATTTTAGTATAAAGTACATCAATTTATTATACTGTACTGGGCTCCAGATTCTAGTATATTGCACAAAGCGGCAGTAGAACTTGGCCAACAAGTATTGAAAAAAAGATTTGGTACTCTTTACCTAGATGGGCGCCCGTCGTGGTGATCGCGGGTACATTTATGTCTGGCCGCGACGCGACCGACGCGATGCCCGCGATTTCCCATTGAAACCCATGTTAAACATGGAAATCTTGTCGGTCGCGTCGCGGCCGGCCATAAATGTACCCGCGATGCCCGCGACGCGATGCTCCCGATTTGCCATAGGAATCAATGTTAAAAGGCCCGATGGACACGATTTTACTGTTAAATGCCTCAATGGACCCGATTTGGCCATAGGAATCAATGTTAAATGGGCCACAGAGCCCAAATAAGCACAATTAACCCTTAAATGTCCCCCCAAATTTTTAACGCCACCCCACGATCCACGCCAACCCGAAGCGTGGCGAGCGCAGCGAGCCCGCGAGGGGCGGCGGTACGCGTCCTCCGACCTTTTCATGCCCTACTATCCACTAGGGCGTGGAGTGAGAATAGAATAGTGTGGCGAGCGCAGCGAGCCACCGAGCCCGAAGCGTGGCGAGGGGACGCGGATACCTTCACAGTTATACGCGTCCCCTCGCGGGCTTCACAGGTGTCCGTGGCGACGCGGACACCTGTGAAGCCCGCGAGGGGACGCGTCTACCTGTGAAGGTATCCGCGTCCCCTCGCGGGGCTCGCTGCGCTCGCCACGCTTCGGGCTCGGTGGCTCGCTGCGCTCGCCACACTATTCTATTCTCACTCCACGCCCTAGTGGATAGTAGGGCATGAAAAGGTCGGAGGACGCGTACCGCCGCCCCTCGCGGGCTCGCTGCGCTCGCCACGCTTCGGGTTGGCGTGGATCGTGGGGTGGCGTTAAAAATTTGGGGGGACATTTAAGGGTTAATTGTGCCTATTTGGGCTCTGTAGCCCATTTAACATTGATTCCTATGGCCAAATCGCGGGCATTGAGGCATTTTACATGAAAATCGCGCTCAATCAGCCTTTTTAACATTGTTCCCTATGGGAAAATCGCGGTCATCGCGGGTAGCAGATTTTTATGTACCCGCGATGACCGCGATTTTTACCCCCGACGCCCGCGATTTCAATCGCTGGCGCCCATCTAGGTAAAGAGTACCAAAGATTTTATCATATTTGCAACACAACCCCAGCATAAATAAAAATGTAGCTTAATTGTTACAATGCTTTGAGGCACGCTGCAGATGGGTATAGTCCCTTTAATACATGTTGTTTATTTGTCCTTCACACATTTATGGAACACATTTTAATATTGCTATGTACACTGTGTGCCATCCTGTAGGTTTGCTATGGAGCTCAGTGACAGCAGGTATCAGATGTTTTAGATGCCAAGAAAGTCCATGAAATATTTCATAGATTATTTACATAAGATGTAAGCTCTCACGAGCAGGGCACTCTCTCACCTTGTGTCTTTCTTAGAATATATACATACTGTGTGTATGTGTATATATATATAGCTGGGGGAGGCGAGCTGGCACTCTCCTTAGTGAAATAAGCCACGGTGCCCGTTGATGAAGAATGGAATAGACGTAGGCAAATAATCATGGCACTCAGAGGAACTTTTAAAACTTCAAACAAGTGTATTCAGGGTGTCCAACGTTTCAGGGGCACAGGCGCCCCTTTATCAAGGAAAACAAATGTATGCACAACTCTGGTGGGTTGATGGTGGAAAGCCAGGGCTTTCCACCATCAACCCATCAGAGTTGTGCACACATCTGTGAACATCTTTTGAGCAATTCATCTACCCACCAGAAGTGGCATATTGTTGTAACACTTGTGTTTGTGTTTATTTGTTAAACCCGATATAGGGTGATTCATGTGAAATTTCATTCTTAATCCTTTTGTATTAAATACAATTATTTTATCTAAATTGCTGTGTTATTCTAGCGCCCTCTGAAACCCCCCTTTCTTTCTCATTTCTATTTCCTGGATCCTATCTAACAGAGGATCCCTCGGAGGTGCTGCTTCCAAAAACTCTGAGCAAAGAGGGGACCCCCATACCTTGTTTTATATATATATATATATATATATATATATATATATATATATAAATCTGCCACCTTAATAATTGCTTCAGTGCTGTGGTGCAACTGTCTTTTTTACTTTATGGGCAAGATGTACTAAGCCTAGGGTTAATACCGGTCCAGGAATACTCCAGCAGTTCAATAATTAAGACCAGAGGGGTGGTGTTCACAGATTATACAATGTCCTGGAATAGACTGCTTGCTGCCTATTCCCGGACATTGTATAGTTTGGGAATGCCACCCCTCTGGACTCTGGTCCTAATCACGGGACTGTCTGGAGTAATTCCGGACGAGTGGTGGTAACCCTAACTAATGGGCCCCATACATCAGCAATCACAATTAATGGATTTCCAGATCCAGGGATTTTTTGGCCAGATAAATGGATTTTACAATCTATCTGACTTTGCCCACACATTACAGATTTATTTCAGTGATCGGCAGATTTTTCCATCTAAAGATTGCATCTTCATATCTGGAAATTGCCCAATCGATTGTCATTTCAGCGGTTCATAATGTAAATAGATGAAGAAGATGAATTGGGAATGCCCACACATATAAAAAAGATCTGCAGATAATACCAGATTATTAAGCATGCTTAAAAATCTGATTAAGCAATCGATTGGCGATTTTGATTGGGATTGCCAAAAGGGGGAGTCCAGGGAAGGAGGGGGGACCCCCTGCACATCACCGGCCACAACGCAAAGGACAGCTCTTATCGCAAGAGCTGTCATTTGCCTTAATAATCGCATATGTTAGTGCATATGCGATTATTAGCAATGCGAATGCCGGCGATGTGCAGCCGGGGTTATTAGAGAATCCTGCCCAATATGTCTGAGGATTTGTATTCTTTACTCGTAAAAATTTATTGGAATTGCAATATGTAGCATTTAAAGAAGGTGTTTTGGCTGCAACTTACCAGTGGCTTTGCCTGTGATAAAACAGTGGTTTGCAACCCATACAGTAACACAGAATCAACAACATTGCTTCTTGATAAATTTACCCCGTGTGCCCTGAAGGAGTGCTGGATGATTAGACAGATATAATATGCATCTTCTGTTTACATTGTTTAACAATCAAAGTTTAAATTCATTCCATAGTTAAGATAAGTTACTCAGACTTCTTGGCAGATGTATCAAGTGTTGTTATTGGCTTATTGGCAGGGGGGGGGGAGTGGTATCAGTTCACTTTATATGCGCTGATACCACACCCCCATGTATTGCTTCCTACGTATGTAGATGCCCAGTGACAGATGCGCTATGCACTGCTGAAATTATCGGCTCTTCTATCTAAAAGATAGCACGCTGATATGCGGGGGCAATGTATGAACAGGCGGCAGCGCTGACCATTCTGACACCTGCAGCTCTCAAATCCTCCACAGCAATTACAATCTGACCAATTTGGTCTGACTGTCAGGCAGTATAGTAATTTTCTGGTGTGTGTGTGTGTCTGTGTGTAGTCATCTGATAAAGGATAGAGTATAGGTACAACTCTAAAATATTGTTCAGTCGCACACAGTAGAGGCACCGGTGCTGTAGGATAGAAAACAGTGATATAAATGTGGCATTATCTTATATTGCATTGTTTCTGGTCCCTAGAAAGCTCCATTCAATTGGATATTAGTGCAGCCTATAAAATGCATTTCTCCACCAAACAAAGATCGCTAATCTGCAAAATTGCACATGACTGCAAGAAGATAGCAGCCACACAGACAGCAAGAAAAGCCACCCCGTGCAAAACTGCAAACGTTTTTCAGAACACTATCCACCTGTAAATCCATACACAATTCATGAACCATCTAATGATTTTTCCAGTCTGTGCAAGTCTGACCCTACTGGTCATCTGCGACAGAGACAGGCTGATCAAGGCCCGCGCTGACGTCACACACCCTCTTTCAAAATGCCTGGGCAGCCTGCACTTTTTCAGACACTCCCTGAAAACAGCTGGTGTCTACCCACAAACACCCACTTCCTGTCAGCCAACCTCCGTCCGCTGTGCGATTACGACAAAACATAATGCACAAATCCAATACACCAATCTAGATTTCATGTTTTCTCCTATGCCACCAGGATCAGGGGAAGGAATAACACCATTATAAGGTAAAATAAGAATGGAGACGCTTGTGACAGGTTCTATGGAAGTGCCAAATTGTGTGTGAGCCTCCCGGGGAGCTCCCGGGCGGCTCGCAGGAGAATTGGGTCCGACTTGTCCTAAGGACAAGTCGGCCTAATGTATGGGGGCCTTAAATCTACTCCCTGCCCAGATAACAGGAGTGTTCTGAAATAACCTTACAATGGGAGTGCCCAGAGCAGCACCTTTAAAATGAGTCAACAAATACATTCAGTTGTTACAAGCATTACTTTATATTAGATAACATCTCATTCAAACAGAGTACATAGACATTTTATACTTCACAGATTTGAAATCTATAACTTCCAATATTAATTTTTTGTATTCAAACTAAACTATTTTATTCCCAGCATAAGGACCTCTGAAACTAGTATACATCAGCCAATGGTTGTACCGGATGAAGGCTGACCTTTGTCCACACCTCGATAAACTTAGACGTTTGCCAATACACCCCTGGAGCATTATATTATTCGGATGCCAAACTCAGCGGAATAACATCAGAATACATATCCTTGTAAGGGTGCCACTATGCACAGTGCTGTCCAGGGTGGGCAGAATTAGCAAGCAATACATTTTTTGCAATGAGAAGATACTGAATAAAATGTGCAGCCTTCCCCCTGAACTGCCCAGGGCTCACAAAATAATCATATACGGCTGCTGAGTGCTCTGAGATAAGAAAGATTTACTTAATGTCTGATTAATCATTCAATGCACAGAGATCTACAGAAGTATATGCAGGACTCCATGATCACAGAGTATTTGAAACTGGCTTCAACTGATAATATGTAGATAGGTTTTGTGATGCTTGTCTGGTGTATATACACAGTTCTTCCAATCTTTGCCTGGGCACAGAGTGATATATTGCAGATCTATGTTGAGCTAATTGCCCTCTTGAGAAATAAGGACAAGGGCATTTCATTCTCAATTACATGTGATCCTGGAGTTCAAGCAGGTAATGCAATGCTAGGAAAACAACAGGCGTTAATTGGTGTAATTACAGGGTCTTAGGAATAGTCCCCACTCTGTGTGGAACAGTGATAAGAAGTAAATCCAGCAGTAAATGGCAGAATCCACCCCTGCAGGAATCCATCATTTCAGGACAGAAGGGCCACAATTGCAGCACAGCTTGATTTGCAGCCTTTCAGCCTTGGCATATACCATAAAGTGACAGCTCAATACAAATTACACATACACTCCGACAGTCTGCCTCTGATGCAGACAATTGTTCTATAAAATGAACTGCAGTTTGTTTTACAGACTCAGAATTGCAAAAAAAGAATTCTATTAAGTAGGAGATAAACAACTGCCATATTACAGGGATGCTGGGTAGGAGGTGAGAAACATGTAGGCTTAAATATTTAGATGAATTATGGGGACAAAGACCTTCAGCTCCACACTCCTCAAAAAAAAAAAAACCTACGGTATATTTGGCTCAATAAAAATTCTAGCACTTCTAAATTCCCAATAGATGACCCAATCTGAATATCATGGACTAAAGGACTGTAGTAAGGTGTACGGCACAGCTAATCAGTAAAGTTCTTTTTTTTTGGCTAGCCAAAAAACCTAGACCTTTCCTATCCAATTGAAGCCAAAAAAAAAAAAAAAAGGACTTTTGATATTCAATTGCGGCTGCTTTTTCCACCGATGCAGTTTCCCGGTTTGATCTATCTCAGATGTTTTTTAAAGCAGCAATCATTTAGAATCCAAAACAAACTGGTTTTGCATTGTAAATGATTGCCTCTTTAAAAAAAAAAAAAAGTCTGGGATAGCCGGTATTTCACACCTCCGGCAAACTCAGACCCTGCATGCAGATGTCCTGCTAATTTATCCTGCTGAGCATCTTTTTTGTGCTAAGCTTGGTGCGGCAAATGTGCCGTTCAACTAGGATGCACATGTATGTTCTGCTAACACAGTTCAGTTTCAGTATGTCTTTCTGTACGACATCCGCTATTAGGTTGTGTTTGTTAAGCATAATAAAAACACAATTTCTAATTTGAATAAATAAATAAAAAGTGTAGCTAGTATTTTATTTTATTTATTACCATTTATAACACATATTCCACAGCGCTTTACAGAGACAGGGACAGAGCACCCAGAGGAAACCCACACAAGCATGGGGAGAACATACAAACGCCAGACAGTTAGGACTTTAGGAGGTTATTCCATTGGTGCCAATTTTTTTGCTTAGGTGAAAAATTTGCACTTTGATGTTTTTAGATCAAATGTCAATTCAACCTATTCACAGGTAAAGTATTGTTTTTTCAACTAGGCACAGTGAAAAAAAGTGAAACAACTGCAAAAAAATAAATAAAAAAAATATTAAATACAAAGGGCTCAAAAAAACAGAATACCCCCTTAGTGGGAAATTAACCGTATTGCCCTAAATTTGATAGTCCTTTTTCTTTTTTTTAATTACTGAAACATTTTAAATGGACAAAATAATTGCAGAAAATGAACGTATCAATCAAGGAACTGTGTCAGAAATGTAGCTTTTAGTAAGTATGGCATAACTTCTGCAAATAACTAATGTTTAAAACTCTCTCACTATTAGCGTTTGCAGTCCAAGGTCCCCCTCCCCTAAATGTTTAAAACACACATTCAGTAGGCCTGGCCTGTGCTCCATTGCAATGATACACACCTCACTGATCTATAAATATGCTGCACCTAATGTAAAATATTTTCTGTACTCCCTGCTGATGCGTTTCACAAATGTCCTTCATCCAGTAAATGCAGGTACAAGTACTTGGCCTCTGTAGACACTGTGGTGGCCGGGAATTACCTTCTTTGAAACGAATTGTGAACATTGTTGGTACTTCCGTAGAAGTAACCAATCAATAAATGATTACAGCTGGGCATTTTTTCTGCTCATAAATCCTGTATAACTTCCATAAACTTATTGGAAAAGGCCTCGGGCTCCAAGACTTGAAATCAATGCAATCCATTAGATATCCGCATTTCCCTGGCTCACAGTTCAATTGCCCGGCAAATAATTATTATCAAAGAAGAATCATTTTCTATTCTGTAGTTTTATTGCATGTCAGGGCAGTCTTTATTTTACAGTGCAATGGATCTTGTTTGGAAACAAATTATGTGTTCAAGTTTTAGTAACTGGCCTGCAGTTTTAGGCAAAGGCAAAATGAAGTACTTACTATTGCTATAAGCCATAAAGAAAGCTGGATATTTAGCAAACATACATTTTACAGTACAAATAGCAGACAGAGCCTTTATGAGCTGTTTTGCTTTATAACAATGTGTTTCTGTGCTGTATCAGCTGATGTAAGGTTAGCTTTTTCGTATCTATTGTTTAAGTGAATTTTATATATCTGAAAAAAATATCTATTTGATATCCAGGTTCTCAAGTGGAACCATAGTCATTCCCATCCACCAATGACCCCAGTGCTGTGAGGCTGCAAAGTTGCGTGTGGCCATAGACTACTGCGACTTCTCACCTGGGAGAATTCGGCGATCCCCCCCTTGAGCCACCTGGGACATTCACGGGTGGCAGGATTGATAATTTTGTATACGATATTTATAGCACTCGATCGCAGCCAAGCCTGCTCGGCTCAGAAGCAATCCAAGAGAATGGTTGTGCAGCCCGTGCGACTGACATGCTCTAGTGTAATGTGCCCGGGAACGTACAAAGGGCGGGATTCACCAATAATACCCGGTGCACATCGCCGGCATTCGCATAGTTAATAATCGCATATGCAGTAACATATGCGATTATTAACGCAAAAGCGATGCCCGGCGATGTGCACCGGGTCCCCCCCTCCCTGCCGGAACCCTTACACAGCTGTAAGGGCTCCGGTTCCTCCTCCCTGCACTCAGAAGTAGTGCAGGCAGGAGGAAATCACTGGTCCGGGCAGCACAGCAGGATGCTGTCCGGACACAGATGAGGTGGGTGCGGCGCAGATCGGTGCGGGGGACGCGAAGGGAAGCCTATAGGCTTCCATGGGGTTACGCCAAAAAGGAACTGGCGTAACCCCCCCGCAGCGAAGCTCCAGCAATGGGGCTTTGCTGCATATGAAAATGCGGTAAAAACCCCGAAAACTGGGTTTTTACGGCATTTTTAACTTGCTGAATCTCGCCCAATGTATCGAACCTGCTGTCATTGACTTGTAATTTGGGCTCTTTACCTGCTATTGATCGCCGCAATTGCAGGTAAAAAGCCCCAAATTTCTAGTGCCTAGTGTATGGGGCCTTAAGCAAACCATTATATATTTATTACCAGTTTCTTATATAGCGCACACACATTCCGCAGCGCTTTACAGAGAATATGTGAAGATTTACATCCGTCCCTGCCCCAGCGGAGCTTACAATCTATATTCCCTACCACATGTACACGCACACACATTAACCTACCAGTATATTTTTGGATTGTGGCAGGAAACCAAAGAACCCGGAGTAAACCCACAAAAGCATGGGGAGAATATACAACCTCCCCACAGTCAGGGCCATGGTGGGTATCGAAGCCATGACCTCAGCACTATATCAGTCTTAAAAAATATACATGAAACCAAAATTCACAAAGCTTTCAAAGTACATGATGGTAATACCCAGACAATTCACAGTTTTCCATGTGGAGGAATCACCCTCTTTTCCTAGCTACTAGGGTGGTCTTGGATGCATCACAGACACAAAGTTCAGCAGGTCATAGAAGATTTCAGATAGCTGAAAGGTCATGCACAGACCCCTCCTCATCCTCACACCGGGCACAGAATCAGCTTGGTGTCAGTGTAAAAAACCACATATTGAATAGTAGCTTGTATAGGGATATAAGGGCTTCACAGCATTTATCTTTGACTTTGAAATAAAAGTCCATGTAGCCAAATATTTACAGAGGGACTATGGTGCAAACACAATCCAAAAAACCAACATTATATAGGCCATATCGCATTCATAGCAGCATTTATTAACTACTGTATGCATGAATAATAATGAACACAAGGATATCTCTTATCGGAAGAGCATTATGAGGAATCGCATGTTTATGTTCCGAAATCCAATCTCACCATCGTCCTGTACAAACCATTGGTGGTTGGGTGGGGGTATGATAGTTGAAGGATCCTTCACATTTTGTCAGTATTTGGGACTGGAGTGATTTTTGTCCATTCTTCCTTACAGATTTCCTCCAGGTCGGTTTGATGATGCTTGTAAATCTGTACTTTGACTTGGCCATTTTCGAAAATTCACCCATTTGTTTTTCAACCACCGCAGTGTTGCTTTTGAACTTGTGCTTGTGATCACTCTACTGCTGAAATGCGAACTCTCTCCCAAACTTTAGTTCTCTGTATTTTGCACACCTATCTTTCCTTTATGCCCACTCACTGCCATGGAAAAGCATCCCATATTGAACCCCAGACTGCACATGTGGGTTGGTGGTTGCTGATAATGGGCAGTGTCCGGTGTGCACCACACATAGCATTTTCAATTGGAGTAAAAAAAGCTATTTTTTGTGTGAAATATGACCACAGAACCTGATCTCATATTTTAGCTGGGTCACTCTGATCAAACTCCAGACATGATTTGTTTTGGCTTTTCCTCAGTAATGACTTCTTTTTAGCCACCACCTCATAAATGCCATCTGCATTCAGAGCTCTAATGATGGTTATCCCATTCACCTTCAATCCAGTATCAACCTCTGTATCTCCTTGAAATGGGTTTAATTACTAAGATGGGAGTTCTATTGAAGATGGGATGTTGCCCATAGCAACCAATCACAATCTACTTATTTATTTATCACCTTCTTGAATATATAGAATGTTATTGGTTGCCCATAGCAGCATTCCCTCTTCAATAGAACTTCCATCTTAGAAAATAAACTCCAAAGTGGCATTTCTGTGACTTCCCTCGTGAGCCTCCTTACTCTTGGTTTTGAGGCATGGACTTGCCTAGAAAATGCCTGGCTGGTATGATGGAGCTTCCATTACCGCACAATGGATCCAACGGTGCCCCCTAAGCTCTCCGAGAACTTGGGAACTTATTCTTATAGCCTTTTCCTTGTGAATGACACTTTGTTAGAATCTCTTTGTTCTTCATTTTCACAGCTTTACTTCAGATTCTCAAAGGTGGATTGAATTTCTTTTTGAAAGTCAACTCTTGGTCATCAATCACAGTTTATTACTATCAATGGCTGGTTGCAGTATCGCCATCGATGGCGACTGTACCGAAGGCCAACCCTAGACTGAAGCAAGAAGAACTCCTGTCCAGTGTGCTCAACCGGGACACTGGGTATGTTAACTAACTGCTGGGGGGGAAGGGGAAAGGAGGAAGCCATGGGTGATATATGTTCACTGCTGAGGGAAAGGGAGAGGAGGCGGCTTGCATATATTCACTGCTGGGGGGAAGGAGGCTACTGTATGTGCCATACTGGGGGGGGGGGAGAAGAGAGGAGGCTCAAGGTAAGTGCCGAGGTTGGTGTTAGGAGACTGGCCAGGTATAATGTACAATGCTGGGAAAGGAGGCCTGGTATAATGTACAATGCTGGGAAAGGAGGCCTGGTATAATGTACAATGCGGGGAGAGGAGGCCTGGTATAATGTACAATGCTGGGAAAGGAGGCGGGGTATAATGTACAATGCTGGGAAAGGAGGCGGGGTATAATGTACAATGCTGGGAAAGGAGGCCGGGTGTAATGCGAAATGCTGGGGAAGGATGCGGGTATACTGTGCAATGCTGGGGAAGGAGACCGGGTATGATGTGCAATGCTGGGGAAGAAGGCTGGGTATATTTATGTGGCATTGAGGGTTAAGGAAGAAGGCTGGGTGCTGGGGTAGGATTGTTATATTGAACTGATTATTATTCCTGGGGAACCCAACTTTATAAAATATGAAGTCCCAGTGAGCCACACATTTTTTTTCTTAGCGCGATCACTGTATTTATTCTTTGGAAATGTTGAGGTTCCACAGCACAGGAATTGAATACTTCTACAGCCATCATTGATTTTTTTTTTTTTAAATATTGGATTATGAGTTTTACATTTAAGAGCCTAGTGGTTTGCAATAAAAATACTGTCGGAAACAATTTGTGTTTCATTTGCAATTCAGACAAATCTGTTGAATTTTTAGAATTTAATACTTTCAAGAGCCACTTTTTTCTCCAATGTTGTAAATTAAGTTATGAATGCAGGAAACAGATAGTGCTCTTCTCATTTACTTACAGTTCATTTTTGATTTCTTAAAGATTGGTCCCTGGCGTATTTGCTCCAGGGACTGATGTTTTGGCTCTGTGCACTTATATTTTGCAAACAGGGGAAAAATAATTTGATGGTTGGCGAACATCGAATGATTTTTGTCCCGTATGCTCCCGTGTGAATGGATATTTATGCAAAACATCTATTTGCAATGTGGGCAGCGCGCGGGTGGCGGCGTCAGAGGGTTTGCTAAGCAGGGAATCCTCGCTGCTTAGCGAGCCTCAGTGAATCAGGGCCCAAGTTTGCTGGAACATAACACAGACTGCATGTCCAACCACAAAGGTAGAAAGTATTTGGAGAATATGACTAATAGCAAAAGTAATGCCCTGAAAAAGAGTTCCAAAGGCTGCTGCGGTAGTATAATTCCAGCTTTGTTTTTGTTGTGACAAGTTGTAACAGAACACACTAGTGTTGTATTTTTACGGAACTGGGCCAGAATGTTATGCTACGTTAATACCTCTCCATTTGTAGGTAAACTGTAAAACAACAGTGAGCTGTATCTACCAAACAAAGCAAAGAGGCATGTGTCTTGGGTAGCAGCAAATGGATTCATCTATTATAGAGAAGAGAGTGATATCACGGCTTAAATAAATAAGATTGTCTCAGTTACTTTTGCCAAAGAGATCGTTGCAACATGAATAGTAATATGGCAACCTCAATACACACAATAGCAATGCTTAAGATCAATAAACGTGTGACACAGACATACACTCAATCCAAGTCTGATTGTTAGAACAAACTTTGGCCACACATGTAGATAGGAAATTTCACAAATCCTGCAACTTATAAATTATACGATATCATCAGCCCATACAATATATGTGGCCAATATACCCCTCCCGTAAGAGGATGTTGGTTGTTTTAGTCCAGCCCAATCCATAGATGGTTAGTCCCAATCAGCGTTCCATCATTAAGAAATCACACACCCGCTCTTATTGGGTACATACTAACGTTAATTATTCTGTTATGTACCTAGAAAGGCACAAAGGACAGCCCTCCTGGTAAGAGCTGTCCTTTGCGAAGAACTTTAAGATTTTGTATGTGCACTGTGACACGGCAGCCACTGGGGTGCTCACAGGGATCTGATTAAGGGGGCGATTATCTAACACAGAAATGCGGTAAAAACTTACTTCTTACCGCAGAGCTAATGTGATGGATCCGTCACAGATCCCTCCCAGCATGCCCTGTGCCAGGCTCCGGCGCTCTGCGCATATGGACTCCTGGGTCACAGACCCGGAAGTCCAGCACCGGCACCGCATCGCAAGGACAGCTCTTATCGAAAGAGCTGTCCCTTGCATTAATAACCGCATGTTAGAGCATATGCCATTATTAATAATGGGATGCCCGGCGATAATGGGCAGCGGATGTTGCAACATCCCGCCCTAAGTCACAACATCTGTAGCACATAGCATAGCTGAATGTGGACACATCTTTTTTTTATAATTTTGTATCATTTTTAGACTGCATCGAGTCTATATTAGCCATTAGCGGCATGCAGTCCGATGGCAGATGAGGAGCTGAGAAGAGCTCTTGAAGTCTCAGGTGGCGACTACCATTGCAAAAAAGCTTTAAGGCTGCTGCACCCAGGTGAATATCACAGATGAAGATGCCCCTGGGGAGGTGATGGCCATGCAAAAGTGGTTAACGGCCGCTGCCCCCCAGGTGAAGGTGCAGATAAATAAAAAAAAAATGTGTATGTAAAAGTGTGTTCCTGTACTTTTCTGTAAATGCAGGAAGACATCTGCAAGCCTATGTTACAGTACATGCTGTTTGTTTAATTAAAAGCAAATTACATGGTGTCATAATAAAGGTTCCAAGTAAAATAATATAAAATAAGGTGCAAAGTATATATTATAAATTAATTATCCAACTGTAACAAACATCTCTAATTAAAATATTATTGGTAGTGCCGAATTTGGAGCAGGAATTAATTTGATTGCTATGATCTGAAAATGGACACTACATGCAGGGCCGTCGACAGGGGGTGCTGTGGGTACAGCTGTCCTTGGCCCTGGCTACCCACAGCCAGAGCCGACCCTAGCTAATTTGATTTTGGTTGGTGCCCCCTAGCACTGTCGTTAGTTTTGCCCCTGACCCATTGCTCCTTATTCACATTACACCACAAAGTATTGCTCCTTATTCACACTGCACCACAAAGTATTGCTCCTTTTCACACTGCACCACAAAGTATTGCTCCTTATTCATACTGGCTGGCTGCTGATAGCTTAGTTGTATGAGCTGCATGCCCCATGGAATTCAAAATGCCCTAGTCATTTGCCTATGTCTGGGGCCGGCTCTGCCCACAGCGACAGCGGCACAGTGCCACGCCCCGTCTAGCACTGAGCCTAGGACACAGAGAGGCTCGGCGCTCTGCAGGCTGCACTGTGTATTGTGTGTCCTCTCGTCCCTGCCAGCCTGTGAGCATCTGCACAAGAACAAAGGTCAGTCCCGGGCCCCAAGATTCCTAATGGCACCCCTGACTACATGTGTTCTACAGTAAGCCTTTCCGGTACTTGTGAGTTATCCGGGCTGCCGATTTTGTCCTTAAGTTTGGTTAACTTAAGGACACCCGACCGACGCGATGCCCGCGATTTAGCCCCAAATCGGGGGCATCGCGTCGGTCGTGGCCGTTATAAGGGGCCGCGACGCGATGCCCACGATTTCCCATAGACAGTAATGTTAAAAGACACGATGGACCCGATTTCCCATAGACAGTAATGTTAAAAGACGCGATGGACCCGATTTCCCAAAGACAGCAATGTTAAAATAAAATGACAATATGAAATTGGCCAATATGTTTTTTTTAAAAAAGTTTCATGGCCCCCCACCACCGTTAACGTCACCCCGCTATTGACGCCAACCCGAAGCGTGGCGAGCGCAGCGGACACCTGTGAAGCCCGCAAGGGCACGCGGATACCTGTGAAGGTGTCCGCGTCCCCTCGCTGCGCTCGCCACGCTTCGGGCTCGCTGCACTCGCCACACTATTCTATTCTCACTCCACGCCCTAGTGGATAGTAGGGCATGAAAAGGTCGGAGGACGCGTACCGCCGCCCCTCGCGGGCTCGCTGCGCTCGCCACGCTTCGGGTTGGCGTCAATAGCGGGGTGGCGTTAACGGTGGTGGGGGGCCATGAAACCTTTTTTTTTAAAACATATCCAATGTGAAATGGCCATATTGGCCAATTTCACATTGTCATTTTATTTTAACATTGCTGTCTATGGGAAATCGGGTCCATCGCGTCTTTTAACATTACTGTCTATGGGAAATCGGGTCGGAAATCGGGTCCATCGTGTCTTTTAACATTACTGTCTATGGGAAATCGTGGGCATCGCGTCGCGGCTCCTTATAACGGCCACGACCGACGCGATGCCCACGATTTCGGGCGCGATGAAAAAATCGGCAGCCCGGATAACTCACAAGTACCGCCTTTCCATTACAAATCAGTATTAAATGTGGAAACATAACAGATTTTGGAAGTTTTACATATATACATATTTTTTGTGTGTTAGGGCTATCATGCCTTACAGCTCACAACAATTTGTTCATCCTTGCGAAGGGTTAAAGTCACAGCTACGAGGTAGATCTACGAAGACACCCATTTCTATAACAAGATGTTCAGTTCACATTCAGAAAACATTGGCCAATGATTTGCTGTAGTTTCTTCAGGCTCAAGAGTTGCCGGAGGGAAAGAATTTGACGTCAGAAGGAAAAGAACAACAACAACTCCAGTCATTGACCTCTGATGTCAAATGAGGTGAACAGGAAACCTCAGTGAACTGTCACATGTTTGCTGCTTCCCCAATCAGGCTCATGGGATTAAATCACTTACACGCCTAGCCATAGAGAGAGGACACCCACTGCATTGAGTCTGTAATCCTCCTTGGCATAAATAACAAGAATACTGTACAGTATTATAGTCCTAAAATGACCTATTAAACATATATATTTATAAAGAACAAAATGTATCACATTTATGTATATATAATGTTCAATTCAAAGTTCACATCTCAAAGTGTCTGGAACGCGTGGTTGAGGCTTATTTATCTAAGCTAGTTGTGAACCTGCAGCATTTATTGCTAGCTGGGAGGATTGCTGGTCTCAGGCCAAGAACATTAACATCCCAAAACCAATTATTAGCTTATTATACAGGAACAATCAGGACTGAGCATGTTGGCTATTATGTTCAAAACTTTGCTACTGCATACAGCAATATGTTTCACACCTGTCCTCAGGATTCACAAATAGGTCATGTCTAAGCATTTCAGAGCTGAGGCATTAAGGAGATAGCTAAGCACAGAGACTAAAGCTAGGTACACTACTACACAATGGTGCAACCCGGCGATGTGATGTGATGCATTGTATCACATTGCCATACACCGTACACGATCCATCAATATATCGTTACGTCTAATATAACACCACAGCTTTTGTGGAATCATCCACTCTGCAGCACATCAGATGTAATGCAGTAACAAACAATATGGGGTGATTCAGGTTGGTTTGCAAAAACAAACTCCTTCTTTAATGGACAAAACCCATGTGCACTGCAGGTGGGGCAGATGTAACATGTGCAGAGAGTTTAGATTTTAGTGAGTTATTTTGTTTCTGTGCAGAGTAAATAAAGGCTGCTTTATTTTTACACTGCAATCTAGATTTTAGTTTGAACACACCTCACCTAAAAACTCTCTCTGCACATTTGACATCAGCCCCACCTGCAGTGCACATGGTTTTGCGCATTTGAGAGATTTTGTGTACAGATTGATAGAAAGTACCAGGATTGCAGGCTATGTGCATAGTGCCTTTAGATTGTAAATTCTAACAAGCAGGGCCCTCTTTCCTCATGTGCTTCTCTAAGAATACACTATATCTTTGCGACTGTTAAAATAGCGTCAGTGGGCGGGATGCTCTAATATCCGTGCCCCGCTGTGTGGGTTTTCCGGCATATCAAAATGCGGTAAAAACCCAGATAATTTTGATTACAGAATCCCGCCACTGCAACTGGTTTTTATTTACCATGTACTTGTCCTAATTTGTATTAGTACTGTTAATCACTGTTTTCTTGTATTTTTGCCAGGTTGTGCTGGGGCTTGTAGTGCCACAAACACATACACCTTATTAGAATGACCATAAATCCACCTGAGTCTGCAAGTGGATCAGTGCTCGGCCACCAGCTGCTTCCTGTCAGTCAAGTTGCGTGGGGGTTGAGAAAAAAATAATGAATGTTTTTTTTCCCAGCCTGACGCATGCGCGCTACGTTCTGTTTGATGATTTATCGGCTTGTGAATTCGCCCAACAGCAATCAGATCTCAATAACCCCCTAGGTCAGGGTTGCATTCAGCATAAGCAAATAGGTAAATTCAGTGCAATAACTCGAATTTGACCCAATTTGACTTTTTAAAGCATTACAGATCATGAGACAAATTAGCACAAGCCAGACTTATATGACAAACTATCACCTGGAACATCTGAACTTATCCAAGCTCCTTTCAAAATAAGGAACCTATACTCATTAACTTGTTTTTAGCTGATTTCTGTTGAAAATGGGTAAAATGTAAACCACATTAATACATCAGTCACAGATTTGTACTGTTAGTTAGAGATGTTAACTGCATACTGACTACCTGGACGCCACAAGCAAAACTTAGACATGAAGGTCGACATGAAAAAAAGTCGACATGAGCGTTTCCATGAATTTATTTTAAACTAACTTGCTCATACCTTCCCATCCCAGTTGGCCTAGATTGAGAATACAATAGTGTTCCGAGCGCAGCGGGGCACCGGCGCTCACCATGCGAGCGCACTCGGTACACTTATATGGTGTCCATGTTGACCTATTTTGACATGAACCTCAAAAAAGTGAAAAATTATGTCGATTTTTTTCATGTCAACCTTTTGTTTGTGTCAATCTTTTGACCATGTCGACCTAATGCATCTAACAACCCATACCCTGACTACCCTCTATAGACACTAATAGTAAAAGTTGAAAAGCATAAACCAACCTTCCAGTATGTGGAGTAACATACTGCATTACGGGTGAAGCCCACTATCAGACACGACTGAAACACATGAGCAAAGTCTTCCATTTTCTTATATGATGCCTCAAAAATCCCCTGCCCCAACTCAGCATTAAATCCATGATGTGACAAGATTCTTATGAACACTGGCCTTTATGGTGTAAGGGTCTTCAACATGTGGCCCTCTAGATGTTGTGGAACTACATGTCCCAGCATGCCCTGACCGTTTTGGCATGCTCTTATAGGAAATAATGTGGCAATGCATGTTGGAACATGTAGTTTCACAACATCTGGAGGGCCACAGGTTGAAGACCCATGGTAAGATATAGCTGGCATTTATTAGGCATCATATGAGTGGAATATACACATACAGACTTTTTGCCCACTACAAATTAGGAGTAACTTTGTAAATGTAAAATTACATTATCTCATTAACAGTGACCTGTATTTTTGTAAGTTTTACAAGCTGGTTATAAAAGAGTGAAATTGATACATTACAAAAAAATTTAAAACTGGCAATAAAAGGTGCAAATAGCACAGGTGTAAAAAGGTGTGAAATAACGGAAAGTTCATGCAATTTACCATGACAGCCATTGTAATGAAATTTTATGACAAATATTTTTTTAGAAGAGTCTTAAAATGAACCAATCATCCATTACACAGCTTTGTCACCAACCAATCCTATAGTGCCAATGAGTGGACACGCCATGCATCAAATGCTTCATGAGGAAAGTGCGCACTGCTGTGAATAGATATCAAATTAAACATACTGGCAGGTGCACCCGAAGATGCATTAAACTCCCCATGTTGGCCAATAATATAATTTAGTTAGTGCAGGGGTTCTCAAACTCAGCCATCAGGACCTCACACATTTCACGTTTTCCGGGTCACCTGACAGGTGCACTCGTTACTCATCGACACATTTTAAAAGATTCACTGATGGAGTTAATTATTTCACTTGTGATTCTGTGAGGAGACCGGCAAAACATGCACTGTGTGGGGTCCTGAGGACCGAGTTTGAGAACCCTGTGCACTGTGAGTGATTACAGACAGGCCTTACTATAGGTGTTCTTACCCTAATTACCAACTTCTTCTATGCTATATAATTCCCACAATCACCCATTACTTAAAGGAAGTACAACTAAAAAATCATTAAATAATCCTGGAACATAATTCATATGAGATTACACTTGGTAATGTATTTGTAATTGCTCTACACTTCAACTGTTTATAGAACGCATTGGTGTGACCTCTAACAGGTAGAACAATGAATTTGAGTTTTTAGGCAATTAAAAATGTTCACAACTGCCAAGCTGTAACAGAGAACAATACCTGGAGTAAAAACAATTGTATGCTGGTTACCTGAACAAAGTGTCACACACACTTCCTGGCAGAAACAAAATATTTACATTTCTACAAACTCAAATATTATTTCATATGCTTCTTCTGACTCGTTTATCTAGGTGACATTTCAATCATACACCAAGTGAGCCAGCCTGTACAGCACAATAATCAGTACTTATATGTTAGTTGGGCACCCACTATAGTTAGTACGCTCATACCCCCACTATCCATGTTGGCGTTGGAGTTGATTTTATATAGTGTGTCGAGCCCGAAGCGTGGCGAGCGTAGCGAGCCCCGCGAGGGGACACGGAAATCTAAGCAAACAGCTTAGTGGGTGCCCAACTAACATATAAGTACCCAATAATCCCTCTGATTACTAATTCGGTGCCACAGTAATAAGTTTTGCGGCCAGAACAGAAACCGTCTTAAAGAGCCTAAAATCTTTAACTACAATTGTTTTTATTACCACCCAGGATTGCATAGTGAAATGCGATCCATCGGCGGGATGTATCATCCCCCACATGCAGGGACAGGGCACCGAAACGATCCCAGAGCCAGATGCCGGGGATAACAGGTCTGAATCAGGTCCTATATCCCAGCATTTAGGGCCTACAGCACTAATGACTGAACAGCAGAGGGGTCAATTGTGTCGTTTTCAGCACACTGTGAATTTGGAACAGCGCATAAGCAAATTATTAGTAAATATCAATATATGATCCCCTGAGAAAAGCCCATAATGCACTGCAAAAATAAGTCTAGCCAAGTAATGTGAGAACATCAATAGGGTATGGGAGCGATCGGTTGAAAATGAATCATTACTTGCTACAGGTGTCCTGTGTATGTAAAAGTGCATGCCTTCTAATGCCTCTCATTTGTACAAAACATCCTATCTTCGGAACTAAGTATGTGTGCACCTTAATACATGTGGCTGTGTTAGGACCCTACTACAGGCTTTGGGATGCTGCAACCACCGCATTTTCTGTAATCCATTCTAGGCATGACCTATTCCACCCAGGGTAATCCTACATAGGGTGCCAAATATGGCTGCCTCACCTGATGCCTTTCATTAGTGGCATAACATAGTGCAGAGGCCGCTCTCCCTACCTACTGCTTTATGTAATGACCATCTCTAATTGCCTTCAGGCCTCCTTCTCCTCATGTCACCTGTCTGTCTCCCCCTATAGCCTGTAAGTTCCTTGGAGCAGGGCCCTCTTCCCTCCTGTTCTCACAGCACTCTTCTTGCATTTCAATGACAGCTTTCTTACTCACCTACCATCTATACCCACATCTCTTCTCACTTGTGTCCCTCACAGGGGGGGATGCGCTAACATTTGCGCCTCCTTACCGCCGCCCATCGCCGGCTACCGCAAACATAATTATCGCATATGCTCTAACATATGCGATAATTATGACAAAAGACAGCTCTTGCATTAAGAGCTGTCTTTTCCGTTGACCCGGCGATGAGCGTCGGGTCCTAGCGGCTCCCCCCTCCCTCTCTTACCCGGCCTGTGGATGCTGCTGCAGGGGGGCTGGATCTCCTCCTCCTCCCTGCACCCGGAAGAGGACGTACCATGTGTTTTGGGGGAAATTGGGGACATTTTCGACTGTTTTTTTTTTGTCATATTGTGCCGATGCAGTTGCAACTTTAAAAAAAAGTTACATTGTATCAGTGAAACAGGACTAAAAAGTCAGAAGATGGCAGCAATTGAATAATAAAGTCAGTTTCTTTGTATGTACAGCACAGTCGGATTGTTTCTGAAAACTAGAGTATTATTGTAGTAATTAGAAGTGTTCCCTAAGTCATTTCTATTGCAGAACAGAGGTCTACATTGACAATTTAAAGCATCCAATATGGGATATGGGATGTGAATTTTGTAGTACTTCATACAATAATCCACCCCACCACCACTAGGTGCTATTAATTAACTGCTGTGTATTCTTACATCCATTTGTGATGTCTAAATCTGGATACACACTATATTAATATCTGTCCAATGTATCTGTCAGAAATCCAGTAACGTATTAGCATTAATGTCAACCAACCATTTGATCCCAAAATGGGTAAAAATTGTTGTTCAGGGAAGTTGGTTGAATCCATTTGAAATTTGCAGGTCAGAACTTCCTATCCTACCTATTCCGTAAGGGTTTACTACTTAATACCATGGTGCAATGGGGCAAAGGTTGGGGGATTTTGGTTAAAAAAGGTATTGGTTTCCTTTCAAAATACATACCAACAAAACCCTCTTTGGGAGTTCTCATGAAACAACCACAGCATGAATGCACTATAAATGGGTATGGATCATTAGGTGACCAGCATTATGGTCGACAAGGAATAGGTCGACACCATTAGATTGATATGCATTTAGGGTGACATGAGTTAAGGTCGACATGCAGGAAGGTCGACAGGGTCATTAGGTCAACATGGGTAAGGTTGACATGGTCATTAGGTTGACATGGGTAAGGTCGACAGGGTCATTAGGTCGACATGGGTAAGTTTGACGTTGAAAAAGTCGACATCTTTTTTTTTTTTTTAAACTGGAATTGGAACACAGTCAACGTAAACACTAAAACGCAGCACTGCATCCCTTCTCATGGCTTGCTGCACTCGCCATGCTTCGGGCACGGAGCCTTGCTACGCTCGGCACACTATTTTGTTCTCCCACCACACCCTAGTGGATGGTAGAGCATGAAATACCACCTGTCGGCACATGCCATGTCGACATGGACACCAAAAGCACGGCATTCCCTCGCATGTCAACCTTCCTGCATGTCGACCTTAAGTAAGGTCGACCTAATTGTGTCGAACTAATGCTTGTCGACCATCATGCTGGTGACCAATAACCGTATCCCCTATAAATAATTGCATATAACATTTGTTGTGATTTTCTACACTGTGCTGCAAAAACAGCACCCACAGAAACATTACATGCAATTAGAAAACCAATCTACACTAACAATATGTTGACTGCGACTGTCAATTTCCATGTCCTGTAACATACTGTAAAGTCATATAACACCTGAGGAGTCACTTTTTTACTTTCTGACACACTGAAGGGCCCATTACTTGCATAGTTCTAGCTAATTTCGGGGATTAGCTGTAAATATTAAGTATCCCCCAAATGTATGTAGGAGGGACCGAAACAAGACTCTCCAATCCCTGCTGTGATCCATCCTGCCCTGCTCGTGGGTGCATCCCCCATAGGCTGCTTTCTGATTTATCATTGGGCAGCATCAGGTCCCGGGGCTACCACCATTTTGAGTGTGTTGTAGTATCAGAGCCAGATGAAAGAGTCTTTCACAAGTTGCACTGACTGACCTAATTGGAAGTTGCAATCTGATTCAGATTGCACGCAACACATAAAACAGGATTTATTTTTAAAGCCCAAGGTGCGTGCACACGTCACCCAATGCATTGCTTGGGTCTTTGGACCCTCTTCAATCGGAGAGGAGCCCGATTAAGGGGAAAAAAAAAAAAAAATCTTTGGGACCCCTATTATAGAAGCTAGGGGTCCACTTGACATTCCTGTCTCCCAGAGCCAAGAAACCCTTATGAGACAAGGGCCATCAGTTGTCACTTGCATGCAACGGATGGCCGTAGCTTTTGGTTGGAGAACAGATTCTGTAGCTCTTCCTATAAGGAGAGAGCCTCAGATAATTTGGGAGGTGAGATGTACTAAGCCTTGAAAAGTGATAAAATAGAGAGTGGAAAACGACAACCAATCAGCCCCTAACTGCCATTTGTATTTTCAAATACAACCCGTGACATGACAGTTGGGAGCCGATAGGCTGGTGATTTATCATTCTCCATTTTATCACTTTTCAAGCTTAGTACATCTGGCCTGGGGAAAGATCAGCTCATAAGTTTCTAAACCCAAAACCCCACAAAAACGTGGCATGCGTGTAAAATATAAACAGGCATTGCAAAAAGTAAATAAGCTCCAGCCTTTATGCCGGGAAGGCAAAAATGATTCTTCCTAGTGTGTGATTCCTAGTGTGTGATTCCTAGTGTGTGATTCTAGTAGAAAATGACCTGAACGACATGAGACTCAAACTAGGCTAAGGAGGTCGTACACTATGTAATTATCTGCGCTGATTGGGCCAATAATTGTACAGTGTGCAGTATGGCTGGAACAGAGCACCAAAGGCCAGACAGTTGTGTGTGAAATACCTTTCAGGATGCCTGACAGATGCTATAATTACTGCTTGAATCTGACATTAGATTTACTAACCATCAGACAGACAGACCTGTCATCTGACAGTGTATAGCAATGTCAAATAACTGGTCTGTAGTGATATATTAGAAGACATTGGAGAACTTTTTGATTGTGGCATACCTGTGTCTAGTCTATACATTAAAACACATATTGTAGTGGAGGAATTTATAGCATAAAACAATTTGCAGTAACTTTGGTATTTAGCTGTCACATTGTAAATTGAGCCTATTGCTTATTTCCCAGACCCTATAATAATGGATCGCTCTGTAGCACTTTAGATGTCAGAATAAAGGGTACTTATGTAGTATCTGGGCTGCCGATTTCTAAATCGGGTCGGATCGGGAGATCGCATCGCATCGCATGCGACCATGCGATGCGATGACCCGATTTTTCCATAGGAATCAATGTTAAAATGGACTGAGTCCATTTTAACATGGAATTCAATGGGAAAAATGGGTCCTTTTCATACCCCTACTATCCAAGTGGGCATGGAGTTGGATATAAACCTGTGGCGAGCGTAGCGAGCCACCGAGCCCGAAGCGTGGCGAGCGAAGCGAGCCCCGCGAGGGGACGAATACCGTCCCCTCGCGGGGCTCGCTTCGCTCGCCACGCTTCGGGCTCGGTGGCTCGCTACGCTCGCCACAGGTTTATATCCAACTCCATGCCCACTTGGATAGTAGGGGTATGAAAAGGACCCATTTTTCCATAGGAATCATTTTAACATTGATTCCTATGGAAAAATCGGGTCATCGCATCCGATATCGCATCCGATATCGGATGCGATGCGATATCGCATCGCATCGCATCTGATTGTATGCCTTAACTTAAGGCATACAATCAAAAAATCGGCAGCCCAGATACTACATAAGTACCGAATAAAGTGAGGTTCCTAACCCAGGACAGGAGAAGTCCTCACAGCAGACATCACTGGGTTGGATCAGGACTGTAAAAGTAACATAAACAAGATATGTACCAAACTGCACTGGAGGAACCAGATGTTATAGCACAACTATAAGACAGATGACAGCACAGCACCTGCTCACATAGACCTCCAGTGTGTCCACCTGTACAATATACCATACATGTTCCTTACACATTGTCATCTAAGCAGATAGAGGTGTTACAGTGTTTAGGAACCCCACTGACCCGCTCCCCTGTGTATATTACCTGGACCGGGGACACCCCGGAGGGCGAGGTGACAGCGGGCGAAGCAGCCAGTACCAGGTGCCCATTAGTGTCTGGGCAGGGCGGCTGCGGGTCACTCTTGACAGACACCAGCAGGACACAGTCTGAGGGCTCCGCGGACCTGATGCAGAGTCTCTTGGGCGAGGGGGGGCTGCAGGCTTCCCTGTACACTGGCTGGCCGGCGTCGTACCCCAGCGGCCTCTTCAGCGCCTCAGTCTTGAGCTCCTGCAGGCCTCCGTTGGGCTTGGGCAGGAGGCAGATGCTGCTGGGGGCCGCCGGCCTGTGCCTGCTGCCGTTCACACCGTCCAGGAAGTAGGGGGGCCCCAGCTTGGTGCCAATGCCGGCGATGCTGTTGAGGGTGGCCACGGAGACGGCACCGATGCAGTGGTTGGTGTAGGTCTTGGAGAGCTTGGCCGCCTTGGAGAGCATCTGCATGCGGGTGCCCAGCAGGTTCTTCCCGATGGCCTTGTTCTCGTACCAGGTGACGTCCGACTCGCTGCAGTGGTCCCGGGGCCGCTGGAAGAACGCCTTGCACAGCGGGTTGCGCTTGGCCAGGTACTTGACGAAGCTGGCATAGGGGCAGAACTCGGTGCCGGTCTCGTACATGCGGGGCAGGTTCTCCTCGTCCCCTTCCGCGCCTCCCCCGCCGCCGCTGCTGCCCACTACGCCCGGCCCGCAGCGCTTCTTGCCCCAGGACGAGGCGGAGGAGGAGGAGGAGCGGGACTTGTGGTAGGGCCCCAGAGCCTTGAAGTAGACGAAGCGCCGGCCGTCCTCGTCCATGGCCAGCCCGAAGGAGTCCTCCTCCAGCTCCCGCTGGTTCTCCCGGCCCCGGGTGCAGAAGTACATGCAGGTCTCGAACCAGACCTTGTTGAGGAGCCCGAAGGGGGAGGCGGCGCTGAAGACGCAAGAGGTGTAGAGCTTGCGCAGGTCCGCCCGGGTGATGGCCTGCTTCTGCACCACCGGGCCGGCCCCCTGCTCCTCCAGCTTGCGGATGACCGCGGCCAGGGTGAGGTTGGCGCTGCGCAGCTCCGGGTCCTTGGTCAGGTCCAGCGTGCGGCAGTAGGGCGGCTCGTTCAGGTAGCGGTTGAGGGACGAGCGGATGCTGATGAGGGAGGACTTGCTGTAGAGCTGGCCGCTCTTGGAACGCGCCTCGGCGTAGAAGGAGCGCAGCACCCGGCACAGCGCCTCCTTGTCCATGCTCTCGAAGTCCGGGCTCTGCGCCTTCTCGCTCAGGTACTCCCGGAAGATGCGCACGGCGTAGCGGGTGGCCAGCCGGGTGTTCTCGCTCAGGCGGGCTCGCTCCGGCCGCTCGGACGGGGAGCCCGCTGCACAGCCGCCCCCGTCCGCTGCTCTGCCCGCGCCCCCGAACTGCAGCAGCAGCGGCTCCACGTCCTCGGCCACCATCCCGGAGCGCAGGCCGGGTGGCAGGAGCGAGCGCTGCAGCGGGTGGTGGTGCGGGACGATGCCAGCTGCGCGGTCCCCTAGCCGGGTGTACGGGGAGTCCAGCAGCGGCCCGTCCTCCCACTCGTCCAGCGGCATGTCATCCTCATCCTCCTCCAGCAGCAGCAGATCGTCCTCCTCCTCCTCATCCCCGGTGATCTGGATCTCCTGGATCTCATCATCCTCATCCTCCTCCTCTTCTTCTTCTTCTTCTTCTTCCTCCTCTTCTTCTTCTTCTCCGGCGCTGCCTGGCTGCAGGCGGTGCTGTGCGGACCGGGGCTGCCCCTGCACGGGCTCGGTGTCCGCGGTGCCCGGGGTGCAGTCCCCGCTGCCAGGCATCCTCGCCATATTGCCTGTGTGTGTATATGCCTGCTGCTCTGTCTGTGCGGTCCGTGTGCCGCCTCTCCTGCCTCTGCCAGGGCCCGGGCGCATGCGCTATATTGGACCGCAAGTGCCTGAGTGTAATGACCTTCACAGACCGGGGGGAGGGGACGGGGAGGACGGGAGGCGGCTCTGGAGACACCGGCTCTGTGCCACTGCCCGGAGGGGGGGCTGGCTGTGTGTCTCACAGGCAGAGAGGATGGTGCACCAGGGAGGGAGCTGGCAGAGAGGAGGCTGCACTCTATACACAAGTATAGATCACACATGTACAAGTATTGAAGTATATGTGTGTGTGGCTTTGTATACAGAATTCAGAGGCAGGATCTCACCAGTCTGCAAAAGAAGAATGGTAAATGCCCTGTCTCTGGACTCTGGATACAATATATATATATATATATATATATATATATATATATATATATATATATATATATATATATTTTTTTTTTATAATGGATTATACATACACGTGTATGTTGGGGAGTGTAGCTATTGTGTTACAATAATGTGTAAATGCTAAGGGGGCTATTTATGATAGTGACTTATAAATAAATGATAATATCAGATTGTGAACCAATTCAATTTATCAACTGGCAACATGCTAATGTAGTACCATGTTGGGATAGGCTTTGCTGCATCCCTCACAGATAAAGCTGAATACACACTAGGGGGCCAGTTTATTATTTGATATTTGAGGGTAAATCCCAGAAAACTATTTTCTGAATGTATCAGGAGGGACTGCAGCAGGGATCAGATTCCTCCTGCACTGCCACCGGCTGCATCCCCTATAGCAGGCATTTCCAAACTGTTGCCCTCCAGATGTTGTGAAACTACACACCCCAGCATGCCTTGCCAGAGTCTTAGCATTCCCTAATAGCAAACTGTGGCAAGGCATGATGGGACTTGTAGTTTCACAACAGCTGGAGGGCCGTAGTTTGGGCATGCCTGCCCTATAGGTTACTATGGGGGATTCAAAGATGGCCAAAATTGGGCAGCATCGCTTTGGGTCCCTGGGCTACCGCCATTCCAAAATGGGCAGCAGCCCATTGTAGCCTATGGGTTATGGACCGCACTGCCCCTGCATGCGCAGACCCCCCAGCGCCCAGCTGAGTGCATTGCAGGGACGGACTGCTTTTGGAGCCATTCCTTCACGTGGGGGATTATGCATTCCCGTAATAGGATTGCATATTACAATGCAATCCTGCAATATTCCACGCAATCCTTAATAAATGGGCCCCAAAATTACACATAAACACTGCGATGGTCATCCCGATTTTCCTTTAACTCCCGGTAATTGATATAGTACATTCACACTATGCTATCAAATCATCGAATGATATAATGTATATCATTAGGTCATTAATGATACATATGTATATATATCAGTGCATACACACTAAAAGATATGTAGAAATCGTTCCCAATATCTATCGAAATCGACTGCAATGCAGTCAGATGAGACGATGCAACAAACGATACACGGGAGTGCACCACAGGGCATACGCACAAGCCGATGTGGATGATTTCTCCAAATTCAGCTCAAAACGACAAATCGTCCAAGTTATCAAATAGTGTGCTCCCAGGTGAGAGCTATGTGATGGTGAGAGGAAAACCATCCTTAGCAAGGCTTGTGCATAATGAGCATGCCTTACTGCAGTGGTTCCCAAACTTTTTAAATCACGGCACCCTAGAGCATCAGAATTTTTTTCACGGCACCCCTAGTCCAAAAGTTTCTTATTCTGTAAATTGATTTGTATGTCATACATGGGTTTATTTATGGATGAGGGACAGGATTAGCTTCTGTTTGTCCACATAAATAATTTCTATTGCCTCTAGACCACTAATTCAAGGCACCCCTGCAAGTGTCCCAAGGCACCCCAGGGAGCCTAGGCACACAGTTTGGGAACCACTACCTTACTGTATATGATATCAAGCAACACAATGTGATATTTACTGCATCCTAATAGCCACCAAAGATAAACATACAGTAGGCATGTAATTAATTCAACAAATAAGATTTGGTTACTTAATGGCAAAATCACAGGTATGTCTCGGGTATCTGTGTGATATGTTTAGACACACAGTTCCCAGACACACAGGAGTATGCAAAAAAGTAGCCAAAAAATCAGGCACACTTTAAATCCAACTGCTATAAATTAAAACATTAAATTGCACACATTAATAAATGTACCGCAAATTAACACTTGCTGCTCTCAATTGGGGACTTCTGTGAACCCCACAGAAACAACCAAAATGCAAATTACCAAAAAGATAATAAGAGAGCGCACCAGTGATACTATAGTACCTGATAATTAATAATCAATGTATTCACAATTAATGGTCATATTAATAAACAATATAATTTTTTTTCTTAAAAAACAAATTAATAGACAGGTCAATAATACCCTTCCAGGGACAATGGTATTTTAAAGAATCGAAAGTTTGGCGATCGTGGGGTGGCGTTAACAATTGGGGTGGCCATTTCACACTTTTGGCCTCTGTGGCCCATTTAACATTGTTTCCTATGGAAAAATCGGGTCAATTGAGGCATTGAACAGGAAAATCGGGTCAATTGAGACATTTAACATTGTTCCCTATGGGAAATCGTGGGCATCGCGTCGGTCGCATCGCACCCGATTTTTTAGTGCATGCAATGCCCGCGATGGGCGCCCTTCTAGGTAAAGAGTACCAAAAGTTGTAATCCAAAAATATCAATCGCAGACCTCTCTGCCCTTGTATATGGCAGTTTCCTCAGAAGGTCCTTCTACCTTCTGAGGAAACTGCCATATACAAGGGCAGAGAAACATGCCGCAGCTCCCGACTGAGAAAAAAGGATATAAAAATATCCAAAAAAAGGCGCTGGTGTATGAGTGTGCTTGGCTAATAAAGCAGCAGTCTAAAGAAAGGGGGAGTCAGCCCCAATACAATAATAAACAAGAAAGGAAGTGGACGACTGCGCTAGGTGGATGTAAATAATCTAAACACAATGAATGGAAAAAGGTCAGGTGTATAATGAAAAAAAGTTGTACAATTTATTAAAATTAATCACATATAATAAAACACTAAAAATAAGGTAAAAAGTGACACTGATAGTTATATTCACCCTTGGTCGGTCATATGAGTCCAATCCAGTTGGTAGATTTTTAGAATTTGTAATCCATTTGGAAAAATTGGATGGGTGGATCCACACCTGACAATTTCTTGTAGCAATAACACAAAGTGAGGGGCCAGTTCACTTTGTTAATGGACCGCAGAATTGATGAATTGGGAACACCGGTAATGTGGAGAATGGTGGAACCTCTGCATTCAGATCGGGCTTGATTAAGGGGGTGGCGTACCTCCAGATGTTGTGGAGCCACAGATCGAAGTCCAGGGAACCAAGGTGTAACATCCACTATTGGTGCATGCGGTGGTATTGATGAGAAAAGTTCTGCTGGGAGTAAAATTCTCCCGGTGGCAGGTGCTGGATCCAAGGTGTTGACACAGACCGTGGGTGTCGATTGCTGGGGTGGTATCAGGTCACAGTAGCTGCACCTACGCGTTTCGCTGCTCTGGGCAGCTTTTTCAAGGTGACTTAATAGGGAGACTGGTGGGGTTTAAATACCCTATACAATGAATGTAATCATACACACCTGACCTTAATTGTTTGACATCCTATATCGATAATATTAATGAAAACCTGAAAATCTGCATTGGGAGGAGACAGACCCATTACTATAAACCTCATAGGCAATGTTTACCATGAAAAGTTACCTTTGTTTCAGACAGAAATATCTCCGGTTTGTGGATCGTATCTGACGGAAGTATGCTGTTTAACCGAACTTCCGGTGCTTGGAACGCAAGCGACCGGAAGTAGTTAGGTTGTTATTGCTGTGCCCCGTTTTTTTGTGTGTATATAGGGCATCATGGATGCGGCTCATACGTTCCGTCCATAGCGATATCCTAGGCGGAAGTGATTCGCTTATGAGACGCATAGTAAACGGAACCAATCTTTATATGGAACGCATATCGCTGTTCCTAATGTTCCTTTCAGTTATCCTCAAATGACGGTCCACAAATGGAGATATCTCTGACCAGAGAGGACCAATATGTATACATACTGAATAAGTTTATTACAGTTATTTTTTATTATTTTACTAATAACACATATTTCTATTCTGGTATGTATCCGAACATGGTTACCATAGTAACCAAAGAAGGAGAAATTATGTTATCATAGACAGGAGCTATGTATCAAATTTATCTCATATACGGGTTCTATTATATGATCCATATTGCAAACATAGACAGTGTTTCAAGATATAAGTTTATAAAGACATGCAAATATAGATACATATATATTTTTATACGAGGTTGTATATTCAGAATGGCAAAAATACAAAAAAATTCACAAAAAACACGAAGAAAGTCATGAGAGACATATATATACAGGAGACACGTAATGAATAAAAAAAATAAAAAAATGAATAAAAAAAAAAAAATGAATAAAAAAAATAAAAAAATAAAAAAATAAAAAAAATAGAAAAATAGAGGCTCAAATAATTGCATTCAGTTCAATGGCTTCATTTAGCCCGTCAGGATGCACTGATTGCATCTTAAACATCCAATAGACTTCCTGCTTACAGAGTTTCTTGAATCTGTCCCCCCCCCTGATGGTATGTGGAATACGTTCTATGCCTACTATACTAATTTCTTTTGGATTACCTTGATGTTTTTCGGCGAAGTGTCGCGGGACACTGTGTGAGGGTATTTGTTTAAGGATGTTTCGCCTATGCTCACAAAATCTAATTTTAAGTTTCCTGGTGGTGCGGCCAATATATTTGAGCCCACATGGGCATGTCAACATATATATAATAAAATCAGAATTACAATTAATATGAGTTTTTATTGGGTATGTAGTTCCTTCATTATCAACTACTTGTGTAATGGGTTTATGAGGAATGTATGCACAGGTTATGCACCTTGTGCTTCCGCATCTGAAAAACCCTTTAGGGGAGGGATTAAGCCACGTATCAGTAGGGTCATTTTTTATTTTGCATGATTCTTCTGTTTTTTTGATGAAACTTGGTGCTAAGGAGCTTTTAAGAGTTCTGTTTCTTTTGAAGACAAACCTAGGTTTTTCAGGTAATAGGTCAGAAAGGAGGGGATCTTGTTTGAGTATGTTATAATTTTTGCTTATTATTCTTTGGATTTTAGAGGAATGGTTATTGTATGTGGATACAAAAGCCATCTGATATTTATTTTGTTGGTTACTGATAGCAGGAATTTTTTGGAGCTGACAAGGGAGGAGTTGTGATGATTTTTTCTCTAAAAGTTTGTTTCTATCTAGGGATTTGACTTCCCTAAGTGCTTTTTCAAGTAATGTTTTGGGGTATCCTCTAGATTCGAAAGAGCTCATCATTTCTTCCGCCTGTTGGTCGAATAGATGAATATCCGAGCAATTTCTAAACAAACGGAGAAATTGGCCCTTTGGGATCCCCTTTTTCCAGGGCATATAATGCGCACTGGAAAAATGTAGATATGCTGCTGAACCTACTTCCTTGATGTAGTTGGAAGTGGTAATCCTGCCGCCAGATGCTTCAAGGGCTATATCCAGGTAGGAAATGCGGTTCGGGTGAAGGGTGTGTGTAAATTGGAGATTGTAAGTGTTTTTATTAAGGTGATCAACGAAATTAAGTGCTGTTTGTGTGTTCCCATCCCAAATAATAAACAGATCGTCTATGTAACGGCCATAGAGGACCAGGTTCGCTGCGAAGTTGCTGTTCCAGATCAGTTCTTGTTCGACTTCGCCCATGTATAAATTTGCATAACTGGGTGCGAACCTGGTCCCCATGGCCGTCCCCATCACCTGTAAAAAGAAAGTGTTCTGAAATAAAAAATAATTGTGTTGGAGAATGTAAAGAATGGAGTTAGTGAGGAATCTCTTGTGTCTATCCCCCAGGTCTCCATCCAGACGTCTGGATAATGATGGAGACCTGGGGGATAGACACAAGAGATTCCTCACTAACTCCATTCTTTACATTCTCCAACACAATTATTTTTTATTTCAGAACACTTTCTTTTTACAGGTGATGGGGACGGCCATGGGGACCAGGTTCGCACCCAGTTATGCAAATTTATACATGGGCGAAGTCGAACAAGAACTGATCTGGAACAGCAACTTCGCAGCGAACCTGGTCCTCTATGGCCGTTACATAGACGATCTGTTTATTATTTGGGATGGGAACACACAAACAGCACTTAATTTCGTTGATCACCTTAATAAAAACACTTACAATCTCCAATTTACACACACCCTTCACCCGAACCGCATTTCCTACCTGGATATAGCCCTTGAAGCATCTGGCGGCAGGATTACCACTTCCAACTACATCAAGGAAGTAGGTTCAGCAGCATATCTACATTTTTCCAGTGCGCATTATATGCCCTGGAAAAAGGGGATCCCAAAGGGCCAATTTCTCCGTTTGTTTAGAAATTGCTCGGATATTCATCTATTCGACCAACAGGCGGAAGAAATGATGAGCTCTTTCGAATCTAGAGGATACCCCAAAACATTACTTGAAAAAGCACTTAGGGAAGTCAAATCCCTAGATAGAAACAAACTTTTAGAGAAAAAATCATCACAACTCCTCCCTTGTCAGCTCCAAAAAATTCCTGCTATCAGTAACCAACAAAATAAATATCAGATGGCTTTTGTATCCACATACAATAACCATTCCTCTAAAATCCAAAGAATAATAAGCAAAAATTATAACATACTCAAACAAGATCCCCTCCTTTCTGACCTATTACCTGAAAAACCTAGGTTTGTCTTCAAAAGAAACAGAACTCTTAAAAGCTCCTTAGCACCAAGTTTCATCAAAAAAACAGAAGAATCATGCAAAATAAAAAATGACCCTACTGATACGTGGCTTAATCCCTCCCCTAAAGGGTTTTTCAGATGCGGAAGCACAAGGTGCATAACCTGTGCATACATTCCTCATAAACCCATTACACAAGTAGTTGATAATGAAGGAACTACATACCCAATAAAAACTCATATTAATTGTAATTCTGATTTTATTATATATATGTTGACATGCCCATGTGGGCTCAAATATATTGGCCGCACCACCAGGAAACTTAAAATTAGATTTTGTGAGCATAGGCGAAACATCCTTAAACAAATACCCTCACACAGTGTCCCGCGACACTTCGCCGAAAAACATCAAGGTAATCCAAAAGAAATTAGTATAGTAGGCATAGAACGTATTCCACATACCATCAGGGGGGGGGACAGATTCAAGAAACTCTGTAAGCAGGAAGTCTATTGGATGTTTAAGATGCAATCAGTGCATCCTGACGGGCTAAATGAAGCCATTGAACTGAATGCAATTATTTGAGCCTCTATTTTTCTATTTTTTTTATTTTTTTATTTTTTTATTTTTTTTATTCATTTTTTTTTTTTATTCATTTTTTTATTTTTTTTATTCATTACGTGTCTCCTGTATATATATGTCTCTCATGACTTTCTTCGTGTTTTTTGTGAATTTTTTTGTATTTTTGCCATTCTGAATATACAACCTCGTATAAAAATATATATGTATCTATATTTGCATGTCTTTATAAACTTATATCTTGAAACACTGTCTATGTTTGCAATATGGATCATATAATAGAACCCGTATATGAGATAAATTTGATACATAGCTCCTGTCTATGATAACATAATTTCTCCTTCTTTGGTTACTATGGTAACCATGTTCGGATACATACCAGAATAGAAATATGTGTTATTAGTAAAATAATAAAAAATAACTGTAATAAACTTATTCAGTATGTATACATATTGGTCCTCTCTGGTCAGAGATATCTCCATTTGTGGACCGTCATTTGAGGATAACTGAAAGGAACATTAGGAACAGCGATATGCGTTCCATATAAAGATTGGTTCCGTTTACTATGCGTCTCATAAGCGAATCACTTTCGCCTAGGATATCGCTATGGACGGAACGTATGAGCCGCATCCATGATGCCCTATATACACACAAAAAAACGGGGCACAGCAATAACAACCTAACTACTTCCGGTCGCTTGCGTTCCAAGCACCGGAAGTTCGGTTAAACAGCATACTTCCGTCAGATACGATCCACAAACCGGAGATATTTCTGTCTGAAACAAAGGTAACTTTTCATGGTAAACATTGCCTATGAGGTTTATAGTAATGGGTCTGTCTCCTCCCAATGCAGATTTTCAGGTTTTCATTAATATTATCGATATAGGATGTCAAACAATTAAGGTCAGGTGTGTATGATTACATTCATTGTATAGGGTATTTAAACCCCACCAGTCTCCCTATTAAGTCACCTTGAAAAAGCTGCCCAGAGCAGCGAAACGCGTAGGTGCAGCTACTGTGACCTGATACCACCCCAGCAATCGACACCCACGGTCTGTGTCAACACCTTGGATCCAGCACCTGCCACCGGGAGAATTTTACTCCCAGCAGAACTTTTCTCATCAATACCACCGCATGCACCAATAGTGGATGTTACACCT
Organism: Crinia signifera; assembly: GCF_055691185.1. Lineage (NCBI taxonomy): Eukaryota > Metazoa > Chordata > Amphibia > Anura > Myobatrachidae > Crinia > Crinia signifera. The sequence continues at coordinate 77,347,822 of NC_139221.1, read as the reverse complement.
TGGTTCCCTGGACTTCGATCTGTGGCTCCACAACATCTGGAGGTACGCCACCCCCTTAATCAAGCCCGATCTGAATGCAGAGGTTCCACCATTCTCCACATTACCGGTGTTCCCAATTCATCAATTCTGCGGTCCATTAACAAAGTGAACTGGCCCCTCACTTTGTGTTATTGCTACAAGAAATTGTCAGGTGTGGATCCACCCATCCAATTTTTCCAAATGGATTACAAATTCTAAAAATCTACCAACTGGATTGGACTCATATGACCGACCAAGGGTGAATATAACTATCAGTGTCACTTTTTACCTTATTTTTAGTGTTTTATTATATGTGATTAATTTTAATAAATTGTACAACTTTTTTTCATTATACACCTGACCTTTTTCCATTCATTGTGTTTAGATTATTTACATCCACCTAGCGCAGTCGTCCACTTCCAGCTCCCGACTGAGGTTCGGTAAGGAGTTATAACAGTCGGCTCTTCCCTCTATGTGAATTGTGGTCACCTAGTTCTAATTGGGTGCATTCACTATATAAACTATTAACAGCGAGTGTCATTATTATGTGGAGTGTCAAGTCTGGACTGTACTAACAAATGGCTTGTGGACTTATAAAGCCAGCCAATTAAGGCAAGCGGTTACATGATCACCAGCGTCCACTAACTACCACTCCTTATTGACCCTTGAGAGGTCTGGGATTGATATTCTTGGATTACAACTTTTTATACCTGAGGCAGAAATACTTAATCGAATAACACTATTGAGCCAGAATACAATCGTTATTTCACAGATCCTAATATATGGAAAAGGCTCCTGTGATCTTCTTTAAAATACCATTGTCCCTGGAAGGGTATTATTGACCTGTCTATTAATTTGTTTTTTAAGAAAAAAAATTATATTGTTTATTAATATGACCATTAATTGTGAATACATTGATTATTAATTATCAGGTACTATAGTATCACTGGTGCGCTCTCTTATTATATTTTTGGTAATTTGCTTTTTGTATGTAATAAATTCAGGCTGAATACTTAAGAAGAAAAAAGATAAACTGCGCAAAAGGAAATACTAATATTTCAATAAATTTATTAAAAATAATATTCACTTATACAATTGGTATGTGGCCACAACCTATAAAATATTAGGACATAAAACAAAACTGCCTTAATAAATTTAAAAAGACATAACATCCAATTAGACTGTACTATTCATCAATCACAAATGGCTCAATGCTGATTACCCTGTAAGTTAATAAAACAGGTTGTTGGGTTAGTAGGCTTTTTTGTAAATGTATTTAGATCCAGATAGTCCATACAATCAAACCAGTGGCAATGATAGCATATTTCAGATTTGACATGTGGTGTTATTAGTAGCAAGCCATCAGGTTTATTGCAGTAGTTGTCTGGCCAGACATAAAAAAAAATTGGTAAAAATGTACCTTGTAGACTTGTAGCAAGTTACAGTCCCTTGTGCCTCCCAGTTGCTGGAACTGAATTTCCTTAGTGAGTGCAACTATATCCGGAGTAGAACACTGAAGGCTGAATACTTGTTGTCTAATACAATGTCTTACTTATAATTTTGAATTATACTTTGCACCTGCTGAAGCAGTCTCTGGGCAATCTAGTAGAATAAGAGAAGGGGTGGGCAATTATTTCAGCTGGGGGCCACTTAATACGTCCAGCAGATATTCGATAGCCACACTCCAGAAATAGGGGGTGTGGTCACTCAAAAGTGGGTGTGTCTTTGAATGTATTGTAGCACACCATATACCCCAGGGACGTGCAGGCAGGGGAGGCAGAGCCTCCCCTGTCATAATGATGAAAATAATAAAAAGAAGATATTTATATATCTTATTTTATTATTTTCATCATTTCTACCTCTCCCGCTGCCTCCCACCCTCTTACACTGCTGCATGTGAGGGTGGGAGGCAGCGGGAGAGGTGCCTCCCACTGTTAACATTAAAACTCCGGGGGGGGGGGCAGGGTGCAGCAATGGGCTGTAAAAAGCCCATTGAAAATGAATGGGGAAGCTGCACTTATACTGGTGCCGCAATGGGCACCAGTATGAATGCACGCCCCCAGATATTATTGGGCCGCTGGGTCCGCTGTCCAATCACACACATGCAGGGCCTGGAGAGGATGCAGCAGCGTGGCCAGCGGGAGTCCGGCGCCGCTGGGAGAAAGCCACCGCCACTGCCTAGGAGAGGACAGGTGAGTCCGCTGGGGGTGGGGGTGGGTACCGGCGGCTGCTGCATTCCATGTAGCACTGTGTCCGGGCCTGGCCGGGGGGGGGTCAGTGTCTCCCCCGGCAATGACCTCACCGCACGTCACTGATATACCCCTTTTACACATCATGCAACACAATAGTAGGCTCCTTATACATACCCCTTACATATTATGATGCACAGATTGAGCCAAAAGTCACATTATGCAACCCGGAACGAGTGAAATTTCACACTGAAGTAGTAAATATTCACATTATTCCGAACACAATGAGCCAAAAGTCCACACACCAGCTCCCCCTTAGTAATGCCACACACCTGCCCCTCTTTAGATATTCCAAACACCTGTGCGCTAGCCTTGAAAAATGGCGCTGATTGCAGCCTCATGCAGTCACAGTGACTCACCCATCCTCGGTGGCAGTGCTGTAGTGATATTCGGGGGGCGGGCAGCTCGGTGCTACTGTATGCTGCTGTATGTGTGTCCAATGGCGGCTGTGTGTGTGTGCACAGCGTAGACCTGCTGCCTTTCGCACATGCGCCACAGGCTGAGCGTCAGCTACACAGGACTACGCCACGTACACACACAGCCACCATCAGACACACATACAGGAGCATCGAGTGGTGGGACAGTCAGGAGCTGTTCGCGGGCCGCATGTGGGCCAATTGTTGCCTACCCCTGAGTAAGAGCCATAAGCAGATAGCAGTTACATTAAAATAAATAATAATAACAATATTTATATAGCACTTTTTTTCCCAATAGGACCCAAAGTTTAACAGTCGATATATTATCTGGCTAGTGTCCGTGCGGCTCCAAACCACTGCCATCTGTTGGCAGCGAGTGAAATTATATCTACTAGCTTTCAAAGCGTTTGCTTTGAGCAGGCTTACTAGTATAAATATAATACATTGGCTACAATCCGTCGAAATGACGGCTTCTCCAATACACTTTAACTTTAAGGTGTGACAGTTTTTACTTTCACTTTGAGCTGTGACAGTTTTTAGCCCACAACTGTCCACCCCACCCCCAATCCGCTCCTATCTCCAATATCTGGAGGTGATTCAGATCTGTTCGCTAGGCTGCGTGTATTTGCAGCCTAACGAGTAGGCGCCTACTGTGCCGCCGCACATCACTCACCATCAAATGATTGTTCTCCTGTTTGTAGATAAAAGTCAGCCTAAATCAGTGGTTCTTACTCTCGGTTTTCAGGATCCCCCAACAGTGCACGTTTTCCAGGTCACCCGGCAGGTGCACAGGTGCACTCATTTTTCACTGACACATTTTAAAATATCGCAGGTGGAGCTAATTATTTCACTTGTGATTCTGTGTGGAGACCTGGAAAACGTGCACTAGGGTGGCCAATCCCGGGATCAGCGGGATCCTGGGATTGGCCCCAAAATTTCCGGGATTTCAATCGATTTCGGGATTAGACTGCGCATGCGCAGCCTAATGCCAGGCAGAATCTGAGCACTCACTCAGAAGTTGCCCGGCTGTCCTCGACCCGGCGTGCGGCCTGCACAGCGTGATTAGGTAACAGGTCATGCTGCGCAGGCCGTAGCACTGCATCACCAGAGTCGGAACCCGCTCGCCGCCGGGCCTTCCCCAGCTGCCTGCCTCCTCACCGATGCCGCATGCCTCAGCGCTGATGCTGCCTGCTTCCCCCGCTCCCCAAAAGTAAGTGTGGAACCTGCTTGCTGCCAGGCCACCCACAGCCTGTTTCTGCACCGCTGCCACCTGCCCCCCTCCCCCAAAGTCAGTCTGTGTGGGGCACAGGGGCAATTTTCTTTTAGGCATGCCAATTTCGGGATTGAGCATTTTTCAATCCAGATTCCCGGGATTGAAAAAATGCCCCGGGATTGGCATCCCTAACGTGCACTGTTGGGGGGTCCTGAGGACTGATGTTGAGAACCACTGGTCTAATTGGAATTTTAACCTGGCCGCAGATAGCCAAATTCGGTGCCGGTGCTAACGTCATGTGACGTAGTTTGAATCACCCCCTCTGTCTTCACAGCTCCCTCTTTCTACATCCGATTGCTTTCAATTCCTGTTATGACATGTTTTAGCACACAACTGAGTAATTTGGTCCATTGAGTGGCCTTTCGTGGTCAGTGTCAGTACATCACCTCATAGAGGTGATGATTAGTTAGCTTTTTATGTATATAGATCAGTGGTGTTAAACTCATGGCCCTCCAGCTGTGTGGAACTACACATCCTAGCATGCCCTGCCATAGATTTTCTATAATGGATTGCTAAAACTGTGGCAGGGCATGCTGGGACATGTAGTTCAGAAAGCCATAAGTTTGACACCACTGATATAGATAATACTTTTGTATTTAAAACTGTTTAAAAGCCCTAAATCTATAATAGAAAATTCTCCTGTAAAGCTGAGTTCACATTACATGATATGCAGTACAGATGGTGTAATGGTTAGCATTACTGCCTCACAGCGTTGAGGTCATGGGTTCGATTCCCACCACGGCCCTAACTGTGCGGAGTTTGTATATTCTCCCCGTACTTGCGTGGGTTTCCTCCGAGTACTCTGGTTTCCTCCCACAGCCCAAAAATATACTGGTAGGCTAATTGGCTCCCAACAAATTAACCCTAGAATGTCTGTGTGTGTGTGTGCGTGTACATGTGGTAGGGAATATAGATTGTAAGCTCCACTGGGGCAGGAACTGATGTGAATGTTCAAAGTAGGAGCCTACACACTGGGCGACTATGCATACACACTGAGCGGCTTTCCCCCAGCGCCGACGGATGGGGGAGGATGGCGTTGCATAGCGGAGCGATATGAAAAGCCGTCCTGAAAGCCGCTCATCTGCTGGTATAACCGATAAGCGTCTTTCCCAGCCATGATGCGGGAGCGTACAGCAGCGCTCATCGCCAGGCCATACACACTGGGCTTTGAGCTCAAAGCTGCTCAAACTTGTTGTTTTGAGAGGCTTTCAGTGTGTATGGGCCTATATTCTCTGTATGCGCTATTTAATAAACTGTTAATAAATAATAAAATATGCTCCATGTGGGAGATTTTATCAGTGTTTTCCCTTGAACTAAAAGACGAATGATATAGTGCATACACACTGATCGATATAATTAACAATGTTGTTCAGTGACATCATCCTGTCACCACTCTGCACATGCAGTTGATGATATAGTTAAAACTGAGTTGCATGTACAGATGACAGAATACCTATATTGAGTGTAAACAATGAACAATATTACAAGCGATATTGCTCAGAAGGGTCAAAATAAGCATTATCGTATAAAATATCGCTTAGTGTGTAAAGGCCGCCATACACTATGCGATTTGGCCCCGATTTCACCCGATCCAGATGGATCGGGCAGTGAAATCGGACCAAATCGCAGGTTTTGACACCCGGTCCGACCCGATGCGCGGTCCCGTGCGCATCGGGTCAGAGTCGGGACGTCGGACCGGCTGCACATAAGATAAATCTTATGTGCAGCCGTGGGGACTCTGAGGACGCCGGCGAGGGAGGGGGGCGGGAGACGCCGGCGAGGGAGGGGGGCGGCAGGGGGAGCCGGAGCAGGGAGCTGTCATGCTCCGTCCGGGTAGGGGACACGCCGCTAGTAGTGCGGACGCTGCGGGGGACACAGGCGGCAGTGACATAGAGCCGGGCAGGGGGAGCCGGGAGCTGTCAGCACTGAAAAAAAAAAGCCCATGATTGGCTGAGTGGTTCCTGATTTACTAAGCAGCCGTATAGAAAATACGGCTGCTTTTATCCACGAAAATACGGCAGAAAAATAGAACACCATTTTCCTGTCGTATATCTCGTCAGATCCGTGCAGGCTGCGGTGTAAAAATAAATAATATAAATAAAAAACCGGCGTTGGGTCCCCCCCACAGCCGTAACCAGCACCAGGCTGACAGAGCCTGGAGCCGGTAATTAAAAATCAGGGAACCCGACAAATAAGGGTTCCCTGATTTTTAACAACCAGCCCCAGGCTCCTGCTCTGGGGCTGGTTCCCAAAATACGGGGGACAAAATGAGTAGGGGTCCCCCGTATTTTAAGAACCAGCCCCAGGCAAAACCAGCCAGCAGGGTAATGCCACAGCCGGGGGGAAACTTTTTATGCAAGTCCCCCCGGCCAAAGCATTCATCCCTACCGACTAGTCAGCCTGGCCAGGGGCCCTGGGGGAGTGGGGACCCCCCCAATAAAGGCCCCCCCCTCCAGGACTTACCTGACCAGGCTGAAGCCTGGTGCTGTCCCCGATGCCCCTGGGCGGTGGGCATCGGGCTGATTCAAGTGTAAAAAAAAGATTAAACTATTGTTTTTTACTGTGGCACTACAAGTGCCAGCAAGCCTCTCCAGCAAGCTGGGACTTGGAGAACCACAAGTCCCAGCCTGCTGGGCATTAAAGGGCCCGCTGGCACTTGTAGTTCCACAGTTAAAAAAATAGTACACAAAACACACTGACACAAATTTTAAATAAAAGTTTAATACACACATCACACACACACTGATACTTACCTATCTTGATCCCGTCGGTAGGTCGTTGGCTCCGGTGTCGGCGGCTCCGGTGTCGGCGGCTCCGGTGTCGGCGGCTCCGGGGTCGGCGTCCTGTCTGAAGAAAATCCATGGTGGACCTGTGGAAGGAAATCCTACTCACCAGGTCCTCCATGGATGGTCTTCTGTCTTCTTTTCCAGGGCTTATTTCTTTATCTTCTTTCTTTTTTCTTCAAGCTCCCGGGACTTTCAGAGCTTCAGAGATGTTTCCTCCTCGACGTCTGGACTAAGAATGAATTCTAGCCAATCAGGAGCAAGTAAAGTCGGCTCCTGATTGGCTAGAATTCATTCTTAGTCCAGACGTCGAGGAGGAAACATCTCTGAAGCTCTGAAAGTCCCGGGAGCCCGGCAGCGTAAAGAAGAAGAAAGAAGATAAATAAATAAGCCCTGGAAAAGAAGACAGAAGACACAAGACCATCCATGGAGGACCTGGTGAGTAGGATTTCCTTCCACAGGTCCACCATGGATTTTCTTCAGACAGGACGCCGACCGCGGAGCCGCCGACACCGGAGCCGCCGACACCAGAGCCAGCGACCTACCGAGGGGATCAAGAAAGGTAAGTATCAGTGTGTGTGTGATGTGTGTATTAAACTTTTATTTAAAATTTGTGTCAGTGTGTTTTGTGTACTATTTTTTTAACTGTGGAACTACCTGTGCCAGCAGGCCCTTTAATGCCCAGCAGGCTGGGACTTGTGGTTCTCCAAGTCCCAGCTTGCTGGCACTTATAGTGCCACAGTAAAAAACAATAGTTTAATCTTTTTTTTACACTTGAATCAGCCCGATGCCCACCGCCCAGGGGCATCGGGGACAGCACCAGGCTTCAGCCTGGTCAGGTAAGTCCTGGAGGGGGGGGGGCCTTTATTGGGGGGTCCCCACTCCCCCAGGGCCCCTGGCCAGGCTGACTGGTCGGTAGGGATGAATGCTTTGGCCGGGGGGACTTGTATAAAAAGTCTCCCCCCCCCGGCTGTGGCATTACCCTGCTGGCTGGTTTTGCCTGGGGCTAGTTCTTAAAATACGGGGGACCCCTACTCATTTTGTCCCCCGTATTTTGGGAACCAGCCCCAGAGCAGGAGCCTGGGGCTGGTTGTTAAAAATCAGGGAACCCCTATTTGTCGGGTTCCCTGATTTTTAATTACCGGCTCCAGGCTCTGTCAGCCTGGTGCTGGTTTCGGCTGTGGGGGGGACCCCACGCCATTTTTTTTAATATTTATTTATTTTTATATTTTTTTTTACACTCTGCAGCCTGCACGGATCTGACTGATCCGTGCAGACGGCTACAAATAATTCGTATTAGCGGCCGTAAATACTGCCACTAATACGAATTAATACAACATCAGAGGGTTACAAAGCAGTCGTATATGACTGCTTTGTAAATGACCCTCCGGAACACGACTTTGCATACGACTGAAACAGTCGTATGCAGTCGTAGGGGAAATACTAATACGAAAAACTAGGTTTTTCATATTAGTAAATTTCCCCCACAGTGTCAAGGTAGACACCATATGTTCAACATACATATGGTCGATATTGTCAAAACGTCCACACATGAACAGGTGGGCATGAGTTTTTCACAATTTTTTAAATGTTAGACTTTTTCAAGCTTAACCATCCACGTAGACTACAATTGGGAATGTGAGGGAACACGGTTGGAGCACTTGGAGGTCCAAGTGCTCAGTTGTCAACAATGACGCCAAAAAGTGAAAAACTCATGGCAACCTATTCACGTGTGCACCTTTCCCACCTCAAAATTTTGCTTGTTTAGACATTTTTCAAGTGGGATTATTTTTCAAGTACAGGCTGAGTATCCCTTATCCAAATAACTGTTATACAAATTATTCTGAAACCATAGGTTTATAAAATGAACTTTTTTTTTGCTAAAAACCTACGGGGTACATCTGTAACTGGCACTACTGGGAACATGATATGTAACTGGCACTACCTGGAACATGATATGTAACTGGCTCTACTGGGGACATGATATGTAACTGGCACTACTGGGGACATGATATGTAACTGGCACTACTGGGGACATGATATGTAACTGGCACTACTGGGTACATCTGTAACCGGCACTACTGGGAACATGATATGTAACTGGCACTACCTGGAACATGATATGTAACTGGCACTACCTGGAACATGATATGTAACTGGCACTACCTGAAACATGATATGTAACTGGCACTACCTGAAACATGATATGTAACTGGCACTACCTGGAACATGATATGTAACTGGCTCTACAGGGGACATGATATGTAACTGTCACTACTGGGTACATCTGTAACAGCACTACTGGGAACATGATATGTAACTGGCTCTACTGGGGACATGATATGTAACTGGCACTACTGGGTACATCTGTAACCGGCACTACTGGGAACATGATATGTAACTGGCTCTACTGGGGACATGATATGTAACTGGCACTACTGGGTACATCTGTAACCGGCACTAGTGGGAACATGATATGTAACTGGCTCTACTGGGGACATGATATGTAACTGGCACTAGTGGGAACATCATCTGTAACTGGCACTACTGGGGACATGATATGTAACAGCACTACTGGGGACATGATATGTAACTGGCACTACTGGGAACATCATCTGTAACTGGCACTACTGGGGACATGATATGTAACTGGCACTACTGGGGATATGATCTGTAACTGGCACTACTGGGGATATGATCTGTAACTGGCACTACTGGGGACATGATATGTAACTAGCACTAAACAAGTGCAAGACAATGATTGCTTAGCATTCAAATTCAGTGTCTGAGATTGTAAACAAACTTTAATTCATGTTTTTGTTTTGTTTCCTGCACAAATAAAATATATTTGTGTGTATTTCATGTGTTTGATGTGTTTGTACAATATAAATGCAAGATACCTCATTCAAGTATAAAAATATTCTGAAATACGGAATAATCCGTTATACAAATTGCTTCTGGACCTGAGCATTTTGTATAAGGGATACTCAACCTGTATCAACCTTGTGCATGACAACCTAGAAATTGTCTGTGAGCTATACCACACCCCCAGCCTCCCAGCCTGCATCCAGACATTGAATGACTGTCAGCATGCTGACTGATGAATGGTTGGAGATATCCATAAATTAAAGTGCTGACAACCATGGAAGAGTGTGGAGAGACTGTACAGGACTGCAGTCCCTATGAGTGGGAGGCTAGAGGCCAATTGCATTGCTCTGTCCAGAACCCCTTACTTACCACATAAACATTAAGTAATATGATAATTTGCTCTCATAGCAATTTCTTTACTAGAAGATAATAAATAGAATCTGATTTGTTGCCCATAGCAACATCCCATCTGAAGTAAAACTCCCATTTTAGGGGCATATTTATTAAAAAACGGCAGCCAGTCCCAGGAAATAAGGATTACTTATTGCCACAATTCATGGCAAAAAGTATTATTCACCTAAATGTATTATTAATGAGTCACCAGGACAGAGGACATCCCTTGGATCAGTACAAGTAATCAACAACAGGCAGCAGAGGGAAGGGATCTGAATTTTTTTTAATACTTGGCTAACATTCCAGAATGGCAGGGAGGCTCCCCAAAATTTGGTGGTCCTCCCAGACCACCAGGAAGGTGGGCAAGTCCCCTGCTTTCCCAGGAGGCCTCCCTTTGCCAGCCACAATAGAGTACAAGGAGTAAAAGTATGGAGGGAAAAGTCTTATAACCCCTAATCTTCATACCTTAAATTCTCCATTCCCTTTATTAGCTTTGTTGCCCTTCTTTGGACTTTTTCCAATTCTATGATGTCCTTTTGGGGCCCAGAATTGTACTCCGTATTCTAGATGCGGTCTAACCAATGCTTTGTACAGTGACATAATTACATTTGAGTTCCTAGTCTCCATACCCCTTTTTATGCAGTGTATCTGGAGCCATGCGGCACGCAGGAATCAGCAGTATGCTTCACACACTCCTAAGCCTGTCCCTAGACTCTCATTGTCTAGTTTCATAGGAGTATGGGTGTGGGCTAGGAGTGTGTGAAACCTTATGCTGATTCCTGCATGGCGCCATATACACTTGGCACACCCGATCCACAGGGAACCAGCCATAAGATACACTACATACATGATAACGTGTGTTTATATGTGCTAAGAGTTCCCCCCCTGAATTATATGCATACTTGCCTATTCCCCCATATCCTGCGGGAGACACCCACATTTTCAGATAGCCACCCCTGCACACCCAGAAAAGTGGGCACCCCTTGTACATTCTGCCAACTGCCTAGTGAAATGGGCAAAATAAGGAGACAAATAGAGTGAATCCGCAATCCTGGCAGAGCCTAATAACACGATTCGATGTTAATCAAGTAATATTATTACCACATTTACTTCAATATCGACATTTTCCCCACAAAGAGGGTGGGGCTTAATGATGCCTACCTCCCCATATTACTTCTCCAGGCATCTTCAGGAGAGGAAAGAATGGTACTCTTTACCTAGCAGGGCGCCCACCAGTGGCGGATTCAGGGGGGGGGGCACCCGGGCACGTGCCCCCCTGTCATTTATTTTGTAGCTGAGGACCAGGGCTTTCCAACGAGCCCAGCCCAGTGTCTCTAGCCCCCCGGGAACCGGAGATATCGCCTGGCAAACCTGTAACGTTTTTTCCCCATAGGATAATATGGGACCCGTCAATTCCGACCCGCACCCGGTTCCGACGGCTGCCAGTTCCCGCCCTGGCATCACAGAAGCTTGGGGTTGATTTCATTCAATTCCAAATCGCTGGGCCTTCAATTTGATACCAGGATGGTCTAAATCGGTTCCAGAAATATTGCGTGTAAACCGATTTTTTTATTTTTGAAATGTAATTTCATGGCTGTTCATGTTCTTTGAGGGCAGATTACTCTGGAACCAAACGTTCCAGTTTCACTGGACCAAAATCATTCAAAGCCCACTCAAAAGTTCTTCAATATAATACTTCTCTCATGTAAATGGGTCAGTTGGTTCCGAAGATATAGCCGGTTAAATGAGATAACTGGTTAAAGGGGGGAGGGGTGGTTTTCTCTCCACCTCACACCAGAAAATGCAGGGACTAGGCTGGTGTGAAAGGGGCCAACCTGGGAATGCATTTTCTGGTGTGAAAGGGGTATTATTTCAAATAGCCGGAACCTGCAGTGCTCTGAATACAGCCAGGCTCTGCCACTGTCAGTGGCTATCACTTCTGCCTGGCGGCGGCTGTCCCCCATTTACCTCGAGCATGTATTCTCCCTTGGCAATGAGCATGTAATCCCACATGGCAACGAGCAAGGAACCTCTGGCAATGACCATGGAACCCTTGGCAATGAGCATGTATAGAAGCAGCACTTATGTAGCATAATTTTTAATAGGCATTATGGTGTTTGGCATAACACATAATGGACATAATGGCGTGTAACTTAACGTGTAATGGAAATTATGGTGTAAATGTTTAATGCGAGCCTTTGGTGGACAATGTCCCTGTTTATGAAGTGTATTGTGAATTTTGGCTTAATCTGTGTGGCATTATGTGAATTCTGGCTCAATCCATGTGGCATTATGTGAATTTTGTCTCAATCCGTGTGGCATTATGTGAATTTTGGCTCAATCCATGTGGCATTATGGGAATTTTGGCTCAATCCGTGTGGCATTATGTGAATTTTATCCCAATCCGTGTGGCATTATGTGAATTTTGGCTCAATCCATGTGGCATTATGTGAATTTTGGCTCAATCCGTATGGCATTTTATGCATTTGGCTCAATCCGTGTGGCATTATGTGAATTTTGACACAATCCATTTAGCATTATGTGAATTTTGGCTCAATCCGTGTGTGTTATTATGTAAATTTTGGCTCAATCCATGTGGCATTATGTGAATTTTGACACAATCCATGTGGCATTATTTGAATTTTGGCTCAATCCATGTGGCATTATTTCAATTTTGGCTCATTCCATTTGGCATCATGTGTAAGGGGCAAGTATAATGGGGTCTAGTATTTTGTTGCATAATGTGTAGAAGTTGTATATGGTGTTGACACGCCCCCTGTTGAGTGGCCACACACCCTTTTCCGGAGCGCGCCTTTGGCGCGCGCACAACTACATCCTTCACTTTTGTTGCCATGGTGGGCCTGCATACTTTAAATGCCAGGGCCTATTTTTAATTCCATTCCCACCATCTCCTGCCGCTCTCTTAGCATGTACACTGGCACCACTAACACCGCCCCTCCCCCACCCAAACCCTTTTTTATCATGGTGCCCCCCCTGTCATTTTATCCTGGATCTGCCCCTGGCGCCCACGATTTTGATCATGGGCATCGCAAGTAAAAAAATCGCGTCGTCGCATCGCATGCGACCAAAAAAAATCGCATGCGATGCGATCGACGCGATTACCGCGATTTTACATAGGGAACAATGTTAAATGGGTCAATTGACCCGATTTAACATTGGGAACAATGTTAAATGGCCCACAGACCCCAAATAGCCACCCTGTGCCCCCCCAATTGTTAACGCCACCCCACGATCAACGTGAACCCGAAGTGTGGCGAGCACAGCGAGCCCGCGAGGGGCGGCGGTACGCGTCCTCCGACCTTTTCATACCCCCACTATCCACGTCGGCATGGAGTTTAGAATATATAGTGTGGCGAGCGCAGCGAGCCACCGAGCCTGAAGCGTGGCGAGTGGACGCGTATACCTGTTAAGGTATCCGCGTCTGCTCGCCACACTATCTATTCTAAACTCCACGCCAACGTGGATAGTGGGGGTATGAAAAGGTCGGAGGACGCGTACCGCCGCCCCTTGCGGGCGCGCTGCGCTCGCCATGCTTCGGGTTCACGTTGATCGTGGGGTGGCGTTAACAATTGGGGGGGCCCAGGGTGGCTATTTGGGGTCTGTGGGCCATTTAACATTGTTCCCTATGTTAAATCGGGTAAATTGACCCATTTGACATTGTTCCCTATGTAAAATTGCGGTAATCGCGTCGGTCGCATCGCATGCGATTTTTTGGCCGCATGCGATGCGACCGATGCGAGTTACATTTTAACATGGTTTTCTATGTAAAATCGCGGGCATCGCATCGGTCGCATCGCATGCCATTATAATGGCATGCAATGCCCGCGATGGGCGCCCTTCTAGGTAAAGAGTACAGAAAGAATTATAGTGGGGGGGGTGATGGTCATGCTGCATGTGGTTAATGTTGACCTCCTTCGTCTGAACAGGCTGGTTGAGGGAAGGGGGTCGTTAAGGATGCACGGGAGCATGCATTGTACACACTAGGCAATAATGTAAATAATATCGGCTAGTGTGTATGGGGCTTTAGGCAAGTACCGTATTTTTCGCACCATAAGACGCACTTTTTCTCCCCAAAAAAGTGGGGAGAAAAGTGTGTGCGTCTTATGGAGCGAATATAGCAAAAAAAAACATGCAAAAAGCTCCTGGATGCTGGTGCTGCTGCACCAGCGTCTCAGGAGCTGCAACAGAGCCTGCTCCCCCCCCTCCCCTGGTACAGCTTACAGAGGTCCAGACAGCGGGGTCCGTTCGGCGAATGTGATATCTTCGGCGGGGTCCTTGCGGCTGATGGGAACTAGTAGCGCTACTAGTTCCCATCCCAGAGGACTCGTCTCCCACCGCCATAGATGAAGTTTCCCAGACTGAAGGGGCACTGCAAGCCACTGCAGTGCCCCTGTACCAGAGCACAGAGCTCCGCAGCTCCGGCAGCAGCCGGTGACGTCATCACCTGGCACGCGCCGGGGTCCTTCTGGCAGTCTCTGTCAGAGCCCCCACAGAGGACGCATCACCCAGCATCATCCACAAGTGAACTCCGGTTGCTGCATGGAGCTCCATCACTCTGGCAGCACCCGGTGATGTCATCACCTGGCGCGCACCGGGCCACTGCTGGTCAGGCTTCGGGGATCGTCTGGCAGCAGAGCCGGTATCCCCATAGAGGACACAGCATCAACTATCCTCCACAAGGGACCGACTGTCACGACGTGGGACACATCCACAAGACTTGCTCAAGGTAAACCAGGGGCTGTGATTAGGGACACCAGCTCCCTTCCCTCAGAGTGATCCACTACTCCATCACTGCAGTGATATTGACGTGCCCACCCCCGTACCCAGCAGCATCCCTGTCCCGCTCCCCAGCCAGGCCCCCCACACAGTGGCCAGTCCCTGGGGTCACTCAAACTAAAGTCCAGAAATAGCCGCTGTCTGCTTACACAAGGGCTGCACTCTGACATGTCTCTCCACATACTGTACACTGACATGTATTGCACTATTTGGTTCAGAATTTTTTTTTTACTGTTTTCCTCCTCTAAAACTAGGTGCGTCTTATGGTCAGGTGCGTCTTATAGAGCGAAAAACACGGTACCTTTCATAGAGCCAGTTTTGGCATACGTGCACAACTAGTCATCCCAGCATTAAGCTACACCTCTTTTTGAAAGATCCCTGTACAGCCTACTATTTTAGTTACAATGTTCTAATGCAGTCCACTGATTGTGAATACATTTGCTTTAAGTGACAATGCACCCTAACCATGCTTTTAGAAAGTGAGGAAATAGTTGTAGACATGTCATGCATGGATGAATACCTTGAGACTACCAGTATTCTGCTTTTATAATTGTGAGAATTAGGACCCCATAAAGGAGGAGGAGTTTCTGTTGTCACAATGGGCAGTGCAGGTAACGGGATACATCATTCTGGTCAACATAATGGGTGAAATTTACTAATATGGGAAATACACTTCACAGGTCATGTTGCTATGGGCAACCAATCAGAAGCTACTTCTTATTTATTTACCACCCACTAGAAGATAGTAGACAGGATGTGATTGGTTGCCAATAGCAACATCATCTGTGAAGTGTATTTCACATCTTAGTAAATTTCACCCAATGTCTATAAGCAGTACCTAGACCATGGAACATAGACACCAGCATGCCAGCAAGGGCAGGCTGGAATAACCATGAAGTACCTGTAGTATAATAGATTAGTATAATAGATTTACCCCCAGATATCATATTAGTCATGGACAAAACCGGTCTGAAGGTTATAAGTCTAGTGGTGCTCCCCAGAGTATGTGTAAATGACAACTAATACCATGTTCTCATTGCCGCCCCTGCAAAACCCGGGTTTTTCTTGCTGGGTTTTTGGCGGGGCACAGAGCATCGCAACTTTTAGACCCCGTTCTCACTGCACCTTAGACCCGGGAAATTCCCGTGTCTGACCCGTTCACACTGCTTCCCCTGGTCTGCACTGTGTGAATATAATAGCAGCTTAGATTGGCTGTTGAAAAAGTAGCTGTGATTGGCTGTATTAGAAAGCAGCTGAAGATGATGTCATTAAAAGAGGCCTTTTTCCCAAGCACATTGCATTGCTGGAATCATGGCTGACGAGATATCCCTGATGTTTTGCACTATTTTGCTGTTTCATGCAGCAAATGAGAGCTTGCTGCAGCTGCTAACATCGTGCTACCTTGCAGAGTGTACTTTGAAGAGGAGGAAAGCGTAATTTCTTGCTGAGAGAGAGAGTGCTCACCTTCATTATGTGCGCAGGAGAAGAGCTTTCATCGTATCCAGCATTACCTCCATATTGAGGTTCAGCACTGGCACTACCCGGCAAATGTGGACCAGAGACCGCTCTCATGGCGAGGTCTTTTGGTCTACAGTGGAGGCTTATGAGGATGACCAGTGAATCGAACATTTTCGCATGTCACGTGGGACCTTTCAGTATGTGCTGGACCTTATCACCCCAGCACTTTCTAGGCAGACCACAAACTGCAGAATACCCATCTCTCCTAGAAAGAAACTAGCGATAGTGTTGTGGGGGTATGCTACCCCTGGAGAATACCGCACAGTCGCGTGCTTGTTTGGAGTGGGGAGATCTACGGTTTGCACTTTAGTGCATGATGTAATGCAGGCTTTGCTGGAAGGCCTTTACAGTCGTTTCATCACCTTACCTCAAGGACAAAGGTTGGACGACACCATCGCTGGTTTCCTGCATCGTGGATATCCACAGTGTGCTGGAGCCATAGACGGGACACACATCCCTATTATTGCCCCCACAGACAACCATGCCGATTACTTCAATCGCAAAGGCTGGCACTCTATAATTCTACAGGCTGTAGTGGACCACAACTATTGGTAATTTTCATTTTTTATTTTAAATACTAGACTGTGCTATAGAAAAGAAAAAACTGTTTAGGGACAAACTTTTTTGTATTTTAAATATACATTTTAAATAATTCAGATAAAATGAATCCAACATTCATAGACACATATAAATAACACTAATAGTATCTCAATTGTAATAATAGTTATGGACCGGATAGGGTCCAAGAGAGGAATTTGCAGTGAAACATATTTTGAACATATTCAAATCATGCAATAATTACATGGTCTACATATCAGCACAATAATATGAGAATGTTAATGTTATATAATATTATGATCACTTATAACAGGGGTTCCCAAACAGACCTTAAGGATGCCACAGCCAAGAGTTGAGCTGTGAGGAAAGTCTCTCCGCCTAAGTGCTTTGAATGTGGTGAACCTGGGCATTTCCATACTTAGTTCCCAAGCTGGCAGGATACCATGGAGTGTACAGTTACACAGTTGGGTTCCATTTTTCCCAGTTCTTGCACCAATTTTGACTATATAGTCGAAATCGGTAGAAAACTTAGCACAGATCGCACAGTGGAGCTCATTCTGGTTGACACCCAGTGCTGCGAAGTTCGCAACGATGCATGTCTCTTTAAGCCCACCAGCCATTCACATTGCCGCTCAACACCCTTCGCAGGGTGAATTCGCCCGCATGGCTGCGAATGGATGTTTTGCATAGACATTCATTGGCAGGCTAGGCGAGACCCACATTATTCGATGGTCGCGGAACACTCACAGGTGTCTCAGCTTTGCGTGTGTCCTGTACGAGGACACCTAAGTCATTGGAGCATTAATATGAGAACGGCCAGCATTTTCGTGGGAACGCCCATGGGCGCCTCCCCCTGGCCCACTGTGGGCCGGGGGACCCACACTGTTGTGTGCGAGCGCCATGTGAACACTCTATTCCCCGCGGCCACTCGGACGCAGCGCATGCACTTGTGCAGAAATGCAGTAATTTTCCTAGCACAGAAACAAAATAACTCACCCCAATGTAACTCTCTCTGCACATGTTACATCTGCCCCCCCCCCCCCCCCCCTGCAGTGCACATGGTTTTGTCATATGAGAAGGAATATGCCTTTGCAAGTGAACCAGAATAAGGGCCATAGATCGGGAGATAGATGTAAAAATGCAGTTACTCTCTCCAGTAAATGTGTGCTTCTTGCTTGCTATAACCGCTTCACATACAGTAGGTTGGCAAAACTAAGGGAACAGACAGGTGGCAAAAAGGGCAATTTGCCATAAACAATATTAGTCTCTTATGAAAGAGGCAAATTCTGTGTTTTTCCATGTAGGTCATGAATAATAAGTTATTGGGAGCTTACATTATCTGAAGCACTGTTACTCATTAGTCTAGTGAGAACTGTACACATTTCGGTATACTCTTCAGTAGGTAAATCAGCAACACAGTCATCACATTTTTTAAATACCTTCAGGATAGTAAAATACAAACCAACAAAAATTACCTCTGATCTGCCTGAACAATTAGTGCACCTGCTGAGATATACGGTACAGTATCAGTCATGGTTATACTAGAACTAGCAGCAGATACTGACAATTGGTTTGCAGAATACCTACAGAGAATATTGTTGGTTACTTGTATAATATAAAGTCTAATTGAACAAGTCCCGCAGTTTCCCGAAAATCGCATCTTTGCCGGCTGGGATGAAAAGTATGATTTTTATTCATATGTACTGATGTGAATTCTACTGGATAAAAGGACAGGCCTACATTGGACCCTATAAGTAAGTGTGTATGACTGTATGTATGTATGTATGTAGTATGTACTGTATTAAAGTTTTATTTTTACAGGTGTGTGTGTGTATGTCCGGGTTACGGTCATTAGGTCTACAACAACTATGTCGATAAGCATTGGGTCAACACCGCTAGGTCGACAGGCAACAAGGTCGACATGGGTTTAGGTCGACATGGGTCTAGGTCACTAGGGGAACACAAGTATTAGGTCTATATGGGCAAGGTCGACATAGGGTTTTTCACTGTTTTTTGAGACAACATGTGCAGACAGGCGGTATTTCATGCCCTACCATCCACTAGGGCGTGGTGGGAGAATAAAATAGTGTGCTGAGCCCGTAACAAGGCACCGTGCCCGTAACAATGTGAGCGATGCGAGGGGATGTGGTGCACTTAAAACTCTGTCCATGTCGACTGTGTCGACATTCGGGTAAAAAAACGGTGAAAACCCCCATGTCAACCTTTTGACTGTCGACCTTGCCCATGTCGACCTAATGCTTTTGTCGACCTAATGTATTGTCGACCTAGATCCATGTCGACCTTGCTGCCTGTTGACCTAGTGGTGTCGACCCAATGCTTGTTGACCTACTGTAGTTGTGGTCGACCAAACGATCCACACCCATATGTTCTTGGGGTATTGGTTCTGCAGTAGGACTACAAGTCCCATTGGGCCCATTAATGCCCCACATGCTAGGACGTATGGTTCTCCAAGTCCCCACATGTGGGGGAGGCTTGCTGGGCTCTGTAGTTCTACTACAGAACCCAATATCTATTTTAACAATTTTATCTTTACACTTTTTACAAAATCAGCCTGCCACCCACAGCACAGAGGTGGCAGGGGCAGTCCCGGCTTTAGCCTGGGCTGCGGTTCCCCTGGAGGGGGGTTCCCACTCCCACCAGGGATCTGGGGTAGTGGGATCTGGCTTTGGCCAGGGGACCTTATGTAATAAGTGTCCCCCAGCTGTGGCATGACACCGTTGGCTGTTTGAGCCTGGTGCTGGTTTCCAAAATATGGGGGACCCCTACTCCTTTTATCCCCCATATTTTGGGAACAGGGACTGGGCCAAGAGCCTGGAGCTGGTTATAGAAATTAAAAATACAAACTCCTTCTTTAATGGACAAAACCATGTGCACTGCAGGTGGGGCTGTAACATGTGCAGAGAGAGTTACATTTGGGTGGGGATGTGTTCAAATTGAAATCTAAATTGCAGTGTAAGAATAAAGCAGTCAGTATTTACCCTGCATAGAAACAAAATAACTCCTCCAAATGTAATTCTTTCTGCACGTTACATCTACCCCACCTGCAGTGCAGAGTGGTTTTGGCCATTAAAGATGGAGTTTGCTTTTGCAGACCGACCAGAATCACCCCCTTAGTCTCCGATCTAAGCATGTCCTAGATGGGTACACTCCCTTGCAGGCATATATTAGTTTATGTGAAAGCCTGCCCTCACTGAAACTTTCCTACTTGAGAATTCTGTGTTACCGCCCAGTTCCATCTCTTTAGTCACAAGTGTAAATGGTGTATCTACTTACATGTGCCCATTTGTACCTATTGGGAAGAGAATACTAACCTACCATGGAATAGCCCAAGAAATATGAATGCATTATGTTAAAACTGTGAGGCCACAGTCACTTTGAAGATGACAAAAGAGGGAATATTGTCATGGCCAACCAGTGGCATAAGTTTGTCCCAGTTGCCCGGAGGCAAGATAAATGCTGGTGCCCCCGTCCGATAGGTAGATAGATAGATATGTGAATTGATGATGCCAGTGCCGCAAGTACCACAAAGTATGGCTGTGAGAGTAGAGGTTAGGGGATAGGCTAGGGTAAGGCTGCTGGAGGGGAGAGGTTAGGGTAAGGCTGCAGGAGGGGAGAGGTTAGAGGATAGGTTAGGGTAAGGCTGCTGGAGGGGAGGCTAGGGTTAGGGGAGAGGTTAGGGTAAGGCTGCAGTAGGGGAGGCTAGGGTTAGGGGAGAGGTTAGGGTAAGGCTGCATCAGGGGAGAGGTTAGGGGATAGGTTAGGGTAAGGCTGCATCAGGGGAGAGGTTAGGATAAGACTGCAGGAGGGGATAGGTTAGGGGATAGGTTAGGGTAAGGGTGCAGGAGGGGAGAGGTTAGGATAAGGCTGCAGGAGGGGAGGCTAGGGTTAGGGGAGTGTTTAGGGTAAGGCTGCAGGAGGGGAGAGGTTAGGGGATAGTTTAGGGTAAGGCTACATCAGGGGAGAGCTTAGGATAAGGCTGCAGGAGGGGAGAGGTTAGGGGAGAGGTTAGGGTAAGGCTGCATCAGGGGAGAGGTTAGGGTATAGGTTAGGGTAAGGCTGCATCAGGGGAGAGGTTAGGATAAGGCTGCCGGATGGGAGAGGTTAGGGGATAGGTTAGGATAAGGCTGAAGGAGGGGAGAGTTTAGGATAAGGATGCAGGAGGGGAGGCTAGGGTTAGGGGAGTGGTTAGGGTAAGGCTGCAGGAAGGGAGAGGTTAGGGGATAGGTTAGGGTAAGGCTGCATCAGGGGAGAGGTTAGGATAAGGCTGCAGGAGGGGAGGCTAGGGTTGGGGGAGAGGTTAGAGTAAGGCTGCAGGAGGGGAGAGGTTAGGATAAGGCTGTAGGAGGGGAGGCTAGGGTTGGGGGAGAGGTTAGGATAAGGCTGCAGGAGGGTAGAGGTTAGGATAAGGCTGCAGGAGGGGAGGCTAGGGTTGTGGGAGAGGTTAGGGTAAGGCTGCAGGAAGGGAGAGGTTAGGGGATAGGTTAGGGTAAGGCTGCATCAGGGGAGAGGTTAGGATAAGGCTGCAGGAGTGGAGGCTAGGGTTGGGGGAGAGGTTAGAGTAAGGCTGCAGGAGGGGAGAGGTTAGGATAAGGCTGTAGGAGGGGAGGCTAGGGTTGGGGGAGAGGTTAGGATAAGGCTGCAGGAGGGGAGAGGTTAGAATAAGGCTGCAGGAGGGGAGGCTAGGGTTGGGGGAGAGGTTAGGCTAAGGCTGCAGGAAGGGAGAAGTTAGGGGATAGGTTAGGGGATAGGTTAGGGTAAGGCTGCATCAGGGGAGAGGTTAGGATAAGGCTGTAGGAGGGGAGGCTAGGGTTGGGGGAGAGGTTAGGATAAGGCTGCAGGAGGGTAGAGGTTAGGATAAGGCTGCAGGAGGGGAGGCTAGGGTTGGGGGAGAGGTTAGGCTAAGGCTGCAGGAAGGGAGAGGTTATGGGATAGGTTAGGGTAAGGCTGCATCAGGGGAGAGGTTAGGATAAGGCTGCAGGAGGGGAGGCTAGGGTTGGGGGAGAGGTTAGAGTAAGGCTGCAGGAGGGGAGAGGTTAGGATAAGGCTGTAGGAGGGGAGGCTAGGGTTGGGGGAGAGGTTAGGATAAGGCAGCAGGAGGGGAGAGGTTAGGATAAGGCTGCAGGAGGGGAGGCTAGGGTTAGGGGAGAGGTTAGGATAAGGCTGCAGGAGGGGAGAGGTTAGGATAAGGCTGTAGGAGGGGAGGCTAGGGTTGGGGGAGAGGTTAGAGTAAGGCTGCAGGAGGGGAGAGGTTAGGGGATAGGTTAGGGTAAGGCTGCAGGAGGGGAGAGGTTAGGATAAGGCTGTAGGAGGGGAGGCTAGGGTTGGGGGAGAGGTTAGGATAAGGCTGCAGGAGTGGAGGCTAGGGTTGGGGGAGAGGTTAGAGTAAGGCTGCAGGAGGGGAGAGGTTAGGGGATAGGTTAGGGCATAGGTGTCAAACTCAAGGCCCGCGGGCCGAATCCGGCCCGCCAGACCAACTCTACTGGCCCGCGCCGCCAGACCAAGTCTATTGGCCTGCGCTGCGCTGCCAATCTATAAAGCCGGCTGCCTCCTGAGAACGCTGTGGTGCTGAGCGTTCCCAGGAGTCCATTGCGCTGCCCGGCGACGTGCGCGTCATGCCGTCATGCCGTCATGCCCGCGCAGTATGCTTTGCCTCTGGCAAAGGAGCGTGGGGTGCGGCTGCGGTGACGGCTGTCCTGCCCTGCCCTGGCGCGCGACGGAGGGGGGATCTTTTTGCCTGCTGCCACATCATTGCAGTAAGTGGCTCTCCCTCAAAAAAAAAAAATATATAATAAAAATGCACGAATGCTGGCTATGGTGTGACTCACCTGCTGCACGCTGCAGCACAGAGTCTTGTCACATGGTGGCTTGGTGGGCTGCTGGTGGCATATTGAAATAAGTATATTTAATGTACTTTTTTAATAAATAAGTATTTGAAATATGCTTATTTCAATATGCCACCAGCAATACAGCCCACCAAGCCACCATGTGACAAGACTCTGTGCTGCAGCTTGCAGTAGGTGTGTTATATATTAATAAATATATGAATGATGCTGGCTATGCAGTGACACACCTGCTGTAAGCTGCAGCACAGAGTCTTGTCACATGGTGGCTTGGTGGGCTGCTGGTGGCATATTAAAATAAGTATATTTCATATACTTATTTATTAAATAAGTACATTAAATATACTTATTTCATATACCAGCAATACAGCCCAGCCCAGAGTCTTGTCACATGGCGACATGGTGGGCTGTATTGCTGGTGTATGAAATAAGTATATTTAATGTACTTATTTAATAAATAAGTATATGAAATATACTTATTTCAATATGCCACCAGCAGCCCACCAAGCCACCATGTGACAAGACTCTGTGCTGCAGCTTACAGCAGGTGTGTCACTGCATAGCCAGCATCATTCATATATTTATTAATATACAGGTTGAGTATCCCGTATCCAAAATGCTCGGGACCAGGAGAATTTTGGATAACGGATTATTCCGTATTTCGGAATATTTTAATATTTCAATGATGTATTTTGAAGTATCTTGCATTTATGCTGTATAAACACATAATATACACACAAATATATTTTATTACCACATAAAATACACACAAACATATTTTAATTGTTCAAAAAACAAGGTTTCAAAACGTGAAACAAAATGTGTGTACTATCTCAGCACTGAATTTGAATGCTAAGCAATCATTGTCTTGCACATATATAGTGCCAGTTACATATCATGTCCCCAGTGATGCTGTTACATATGTCCCCAGTGAGTTTTTAGCAAAAAAAAAAATTTTTTTCACTTTCTGGAATGTCCGTATTTCGGAATAATTTGGATAACGGATTTTCGGATACGGGATACTCGACCTGTATAACACACCTACTGCAAGCTGCAGCACAGAGTCTTGTCACATGGTGGCTTGGTGGGCTGTATTGCTGGTGGCATATTGAAATAAGCATATTTCAAATACTTATTTATTAAATAAGTACATTAAATATACTTATTTCAATATGCCACCAGCAGCCCACCAAGCCACCATGTGACAAGACTCTGTGCTGCAGCTTACAGCAGGTGTGTCACTGCATAGCCAGCATCATTCATATATTTATTAATATATAACACACCTACTGCAAGCTGCAGCACAGAGTCTTGTCACATGGTGGCTTGGTGGGCTGTATTGTTTCTGCTTTAAGACCTAGTTATTACTTACAAAACAGTAATAATTGAATGCAGTGACAATAATTTATTACGATAATAAAGAGTGGACGCATAGTCCTATACAACCGGCCCTTTGAGGGTGACCAAACTGCTGATGCGGCCCCCGATGAATTTGAGTTTGACAC
Source organism: Crinia signifera (assembly GCF_055691185.1). Lineage (NCBI taxonomy): Eukaryota > Metazoa > Chordata > Amphibia > Anura > Myobatrachidae > Crinia > Crinia signifera. Next base: position 77,323,583 of record NC_139221.1, on the reverse strand, counting down.
CCCTGGGTTAGGGTAAGGGTGCAGGAGGGTAGAGGTTAGGATAAGGCTGCAGGAGGGGAGGCTAGGGTTAGGAGACAGGCTGTAGCCCACTCCCTGCTCCTCCCCTGCTCTATATAAGCTCCACTACATGTGTAATGTCACTGACCTGTGTGAGCCATAGCAGGGGAAGGTGCTCCTGGCTGTGGCTGGTTGTAGCTGCTCACAGTGAGGAGTTTCCTCCTGTGCCTGCAGGGTAGTGGCTGTTGAAAGTTGCTGGCTGGCTGGGGGGACCCATTTCCTGCTGCTTCTGAATATGTCTAGAACGACAGAGGAGCATGTGCTGGGCTCTCCTCCAATCACAGCTCAGCACATGTTCCTCTGACCCCACTGCAGTGCCTCCTGGGATTTTTTTACCCAGTAGTGCACTACAGATTGCTGTGTGCTGCCCGACCACCCGGAGGCTGCAGCAGCAGAGGTAATCGCCGCTGGCAGAAGATGGGTCCCTCCTGCTCTACTTCGAGAGGGAGGGATGCAGGGCTGTGAGTACAGCGTAGCCGGAGGCAATGGAGATGTGCCCCCTCCGGGCAGACGCCCGGCGGCAGGTGACTCCATTGCCTCCGGCAGTTCCGCCACTGTGGCCAACAGTTGGGCAGTGAAAGCACATTCCAGCAATTTTCTTTTAGGACACATTTCATTAACTACAAAAATGGCTATGAAAGTGTTGACCCAGGTCATGCATCCCAAGTCCACCCCGGGTATGTCCTTGGCCTGTAACCCAGCAGCTGCAGTGTGAAAGGCAAACCCAGTTCATACCTAATATTCTGCTGCTTGGCGGGGTCAGGGGTGCTTGGAGACCTCATCTCCAGGTGTTCTGTGTAAACACCTATGAACAAAGACCATTCGGCAATATGAAATGGAGAAATATAGTCAATGCCCAGTCTCTGTCCTTTGGAAGACATTTTCATGGTAATTTTCCTGCTGCACATGTGCTACTGCCTCAAACATTGGACTCTGTAGGTGTAAGTATTAAAGAATTGGGTGCAATGTGTGGACCCATGAGCTCTGCACATCTTGTACCCATTATAGATACACCATGGAGCTCTTCATTTCTTTAACACACTCAGGGCAGTAGAGAGCCTGACTGGGCCCAGATACTTTTCAGGTGGCGTGGCTTAGTCATGGGAGGTGTGGTCATACATCCTTAGAATAAAATACAAATATAGCACTTTAAACACCTCACTTACCACATTGCAGCCCAGCACACAGCAGCATGTGCTGGGTAGAGAAGAGTTGCTGCAGCTTCTGCTGCCATGTAATGGGGGCCCCACTATAAGACCTGGGCCCAGGTAATTAGTACCCCTACCCTCTCTGCACCACTGAACACATTTGCTGTATATTTATCACTGCTCTGACTGCATCACTCTAACGCAGCGGTACAACACTATTATATCTCTGTGTCTATCAAACCTCTGCAGCTCTTCCCCTCAGCCTGTCAATGGGATATGTTTCAAGCCTTTAAAGGGTATAAAGTAGAGTCATTTACCAAAGCAAATAAATCATTTCTTAATTTCAAGACTGTACTAGAAAAATGACAGTTAAAAGTGATTGGTTGCTTTGACAAATTTCTCCATTCCAAGACTTGATATATCTTGCCACCGTGGGACTCTTCTGCCTCCTCTGCCTTCCATCTTAGGGTTTCATCCCTTTTCCTTTATATTTTAGGTTTCCTTCTACCTAGATGAGCCATGCTGTCTCTGCAGTGACCCCTCTCTTTAGTTGCTGCAAGGAACTATTTTTATTTGGGGCTTCTCCTTCACTTTAATAGTTCTTAAGATTTCTGTCCACAACTGGACTCATGCTATCTCCGCATGGATAATTCTTCCCTCTTACTATATATTTGGGCAGAGTGAAAAAGTTGAAATTGAGAAAATCGGCTAGTGTGGAAAAGTTGTGACCTAAATAAGAAACGTGCAAAAGCGTTTTGCTCTAAATCAATATCTTCTGTTCCGGCAAGACACCTAGGTACTTGTGTATTATCTGGGCACCCGATGTTTAAATTGTATGCCCGTATCTAAAGCATGCGATGCGACGCGATTTGACGCGATTTCCCTTGAAATTCCCTTGAAGTCAAGATCGCGTCGCATTGTATGCTATTGTATGGTATACAATGCGACGCGATGCGATGCGACACGATTTGGGCTAAATGCCCCCCATTTCTATATGTACAGGCACCCAGATGCTTGTTTCATGTGTGAAATGGCCCCCCAGACCCCATTTTTAATTGTATACCCACCCTGATAGCTAAATGCCACCCATTGTTAACACCACCCCACTATCAACGCCAACCCGAAGCGTGGCGAACGCAGCGAGCCTGCGAGGGGCGGCGGTACGCATCCTCCGACCTTTTCATACCCCCACTATCCACGTCGGCGTGGAGTTGATTTTATATAGTGTGGTGAGCGCAGCGAGCCACCGAGCCCAAAGCGTGGCGAACGCAGCGAGCCCCGCGAGGGGCCGCATATTACTTCACATGTAATTCGCGTCCCCTCGCCACGCTTTGGGCTCGGTGGCTCGCTGCGCTCGCCACACTATATAAAGTCAACTCCGCACCGACGTGGATAGTAGGGGTTAGAAAAAGTCGGAGGACGCGTACCGCCACCCCTTGCGGGCTCGCTGCGCTCACCACGCTTCGGGTTGGTGTTGATAGTGGGGTGGCATTAACAATGGGGGGCATTTAGCCATCAGGGTGGGTATACAATTAAAAATGGGGTCTGGGGGGCCATTTCACATATGAAACAGGCATCTGGGTGCCTTTACATATAAAATTTGCGTCGCATCGCATGCAATATGATTGTATGCGATGCGATACAACGCGATTTTTGGTGCGATGAAGAAAATCGGGCGCCCAGATAATACACAAGTACCGACACTTAAAGTTTCGCTTTTTAGATGAAAATAAGGAAACGTATAAAGAAGCTCCGATCTAGTTAAAATTATGTCAGGATGTCGTACAGTGGTTCATTAATATACTTCAGCATAGTAAACAAGAGTACGAGCTTGTCTCCTAGTTACTGACTTTGGTGGGAGAAAAACATCCCTGGTAACTGACCCGTTTTCATGGTCACAAGTGTTTTTTTGTTTTTTTGTGGAGAGGATGCCCTGTAATTGATGTAGGCAAGATAAAAAATTGGGGCAAAGAAAGGGTACATCCCTTTTGTTTGCCCTTAATAAAATAAACACCACCCGCGGATTACCGCGTTCGACGGAGAGGGGGGGGGGCTGGGGTGCGGGCGTTCCCTGCAGGTTGCCTCTCTGCGACATAACCAGGGGGGGGGGAGATCAGCGAGTGCCTGTCGTGGAATGTCTGCTGTCCAGTACGGGGGGATGGGGGGTAGCTGGCACCTGCCGTGGAGATTGCCGCTGGCTGTCCAGCACGGGGGGGCTCCAGAGGGTGTGGGTGCGAGCTCTACCCCACGCAGAAGATTGCCGCTGACGACCAGCACGGGGGGCAGCGGGTTTAACGCTAATCCCGGCGGCAGGGGGGGGGGGGGGGGGGGCATATGGCTCACCTGCTCCCTGCTGCTCTTCTCGGTGGCTCAGTACTACCCTCCAGTGGCCGGCCCTGATTGTACTTCAGGTTAAAAAACAAGCAAAATATGATATGACAAACACACATAAATTAAATTATTGTTTTTCAAATTCACGTATGTCTCAGTGTCTTTATTGTGTATTGTATGCATGTAATTTAATGAGGGTATGCCACGTAAATAAATATCAAGTGTTGAGAAGCAAAAAATAAATAAAATGTATTTATTTTTTTACAGTAACTCCCATGAGGGAAAACAGCACTCACCAGACTTCAAAGCATCAAAGGTTCTCACGGGCACGATGTCCCGTTTTAATGAGCCAAATATGGAGCCTGCCGACATTTCGGTCCTACAGGACCATCAAGGCAGAGAAGTATCCAACAAACATAAAGGTCATCACAGCAATCAAAAGGGTAATAGGGACAGGGAGCCGGTGTCCGGGGCCCTGCTTTATTTATTTATTTTATATATTTTTAACACACCTTTACCCTTCCTTGTCTTCACAATTGATGTATGTGTGTACAGTATGTCATATTTCGCTTGTTTTTTAATCTGAAGTATATTAAATAAAGTTATATTTTATTTTGAAAATCCTAGGTGCACCACAGCGTTGACAAACCTTTCTCTTTCTTGTGTTCCTAATAGTATTCTATTGATGGCGTATCCATTTGTATTTGTATTTACAAAATATGAATGTGCCATCAATACGAATAAGGAATTAACGTATTTTCAGGATAGTAAATCCTGAAAATACGTATACGCCTAAAAAAAATCATATTTTGCAATGCAAATACAAATTTTTCAGCCATATTTGGCTTAGCAACTTTCCCCCGAGGTGTCATGGACCATGTTATAATAGAGTCCTGGGCATGTGTGTTACAGCATGCAATAGCCAAAGACAGGGACTGCTCAAACAGAGGATTATCTGACCAATGGTTCGTCGATGGTAATGAGATCGGATCCACCAGAGACAATAAGAAAAGTGCTCACTACATCCCACAGAAGTAAACCAGAGGAACAATAAAACCGGCATTTACCTATATTTGCACTTTATTGCAGCGGACTTGAACACACTGTCACAGGAGGGTGTAACAATATCTTTGCTCACGTTTATTGACATAAAAGTAATTTGTACAGGATAAATAATGCAATTTTTATAACAAACAGACCTCCATTTTATGATATCCTCTAGGTTCCAATCAATAATATTGTAATTATCATTTATATACAGTATAAAGCACCACAATACTTTGATGCAATGTTTAGAGGAGAGTTTACACATTACAAATAAATTATGATTAATCAGTAAGCAATTTACTTAACTAATACCCCTTTCCCACTGCAGGCTTTACACGGTAAAATGCCGTTTTTTTAGCCTTTTTAAACGGCTAGAGCTGCAGTGGGAAAGCTCCAGGTTGCTTTACACGGTTAACAAATACCGGTATTTGTTAACCGGGTAAAAAGCAGTGTTTTTACCGTGTAAGAGCCGTTTTTTCGGCAGTGGGAAAGGGGTAGCCCTTTACCCGTTAAAAAAAAAAACGGCATGGGGTCCCCCCCACTGCTGTAACCAGCACCAGGCTGAAGGAGCCGGGGCTGGTATTAAAAAAATCAGGAAACCCGACAAATAGGGGTTCCCTGATTTTTTACAACCAGCCCCAGGCTCCAGGTCCGGGGCTGGTTCCCAAAATACGGGGGACAAAATGACTAGGGGTCCCCCGTATTTTAAGAACCAGCCCCAGGCACAACCAGCCAGCAGGGTAATGCCACAGCCGGGGGACTTATGATATAAGTTCCCGCGGCCAAAGCATTAACCCTACCGACCAGTCAGCCTGGCCAGGGGCCCTGGGGGAGTGGGGACCCCCCCAATAAAGGGGTCCCCCCCCTCCAGGACTTACCTGACCAGGCTGAAGCCTGGTGCTGTCCTCGATGCCCCTGGGCGGTGGGCATCGAGCTGATGGTATGGTGTAAAAAATAGAATAAAAACCATTGTCTTTTACTGGTGAACTATGAGTCCCAGCAAGCCTCCCCCGCAAGCTGGGACTTGGAGAACCACAAGGGCCCGCTGGGTCTTGTAGTTCCACAGTAAAAGAAAGAGTTAAATAAACACACTGACACACGTGAAAAATAAAAGTTTAATACATACATAACACATACATACTGATACTTACCTATCTTGAGCCCGTAGGTAGCCCTGGTCCTGATGTCCTGGTCCGTGTCGGCGTCTGTATCCATGTCGGCATCCCTGTCGGCGACGGCGTCGGCAGTCCGGAGTCCGACGAAAATCCATTTGGGAAGCTGTGAGTATGGTTTCCTGTGGAAGGAAACCATACTCACCTGTCCCAGCGCGACGTAGTCCAGGTAAGGTCTTTGCAAAAAAAACAAACCGAACACCCGAACCAAGCGAACAGGCAGAGAGCCGCACGGTGTTTGTTTACATCGTGCGGCTCCGCCCCCGAATGCCGCTATTGGCCGCTAGGCTGCAAGGCGGCCAATAGCGGCATTCGGGGGCGGAGCCGCACGATGTAAACACACCGTGCGGCTCTCTGCCTGTTCGCTTGGTTCGGGTGTTCGGTTTTTTTTTTTTGCAAAGACCTTACCTGGACTACGTCGCGCTGGGACAGGTGAGTATGGTTTCCTTCCACAGCTTCCCAAATGGATTTCGTCGGACTCCGGACCGCCGACGCCGTCGCCGACAGGGATGCCGACATGGATACAGACGCCGACACGGACCAGGACATCAGGACCAGGGCTACCTACGGGCTCAAGATAGGTAAGTATCAGTATGTATGTGTTATGTATGTATTAAACTTTTATTTTTCACGTGTGTCAGTGTGTTTATTTAACTCTTTCTTTTACTGTGGAACTACAAGACCCAGCGGGCCCTTTAATGCCCCGCAGGCTGGGACTTGTGGTTCTCCAAGTCCCAGCTTGCGGGGGAGGCTTGCTGGGACTCATAGTTCACCAGTAAAAGACAATGGTTTTTATTCTATTTTTTACACCATACCATCAGCTCGATGCCCACCGCCCAGGGGCATCGAGGACAGCACCAGGCTTCAGCCTGGTCAGGTAAGTCCTGGAGGGGGGGGACCCCTTTATTGGGGGGGTCCCCACTCCCCCAGGGCCCCTGGCCAGGCTGACTGGTCGGTAGGGTTAATGCTTTGGCCGCGGGAACTTATATCATAAGTGTCCCCCGGCTGTGGCATTACCCTGCTGGCTGGTTGTGCCTGGGGCTGGTTCTTAAAATACGGGGGACCCCTAGTCATTTTGTCCCCCGTATTTTGGGAACCAGCCCCGGACCTGGAGCCTGGGGCTGGTTGTAAAAAATCAGGGAACCCCTATTTGTCGGGTTTCCTGATTTTTTATTACCAGCCCCGGCTCTTTCAGCCTGGTGCTGGTTACGGCAGTGGGGGGGACCCCACGCCGTTTTTTTTTTTAAATTCTTCCCCCCCCCCTCCTTTCTTTACACTGCTTAAACGGGTTTTTAAACGGGTAAGTGTGAATGTGACAAAAACAGCTTTTAAACGGTAATTTACCGTTTAAAAGCTGCAGTGGGAAAGAGTCTTTATGGCTCTTACCCGTTTAAAGACCCGTTTAAAAAAAACGGGTCATTACCCGTGTAGGCAGTGGGAAAGCAGCATAAGTAACAAAAGTAATGGGAAACAGAGTATAATGCTGCTTTCCCACTGTCTAAACGGGTAATGACCCAGTATTTGTAAACGGGTCTTTAAACGGGTAAGAGCCATAAAGACCCTTTCCCACTGCAGCTCTTAAACGGTAAATTGCTGTTAAAATACAGTTTTTGTCACATTCACATTGTACCCGTTTAAACCACAAAGCAACCCGTTTAAAGCCATTGTAAACTTGGGTTGTCATATAAATGGACTTTTCTTGCCCAACTGTACAGTCATCACATGCAGGAAGCCAATCATGTTCTTAACCTTTATTATTATTACTAAATACCGTTTAAGTGCCTTTCCCACTGGCAAAAAAAATGGCTCTTAAATGGGTAAAACACTGCTTTTTACCCGTTTAACAAATACCGGTATTTGTTAAACGGGTAAAGCAACCTGGAGCTTTCCCACTGCAGCTCTACCCATTTAAAAAGGCTAAAAAAACATCAATTTACCGTTTAAGAGCTGCAGTGGGAAAGGAGTATTATACTGAACATAACTGGAGCAAGCACAATGAAAAAGCGGGACTAAGTAAAAATCAGACTAGGACAAGACCCCAGACAGCCGGACCGGACATCAAACTCTGCGTTCTGGAGCTTGAGGTGTCCAGTCTGGGGGGGGGGGTGTCTTGTCCAGGAGGATGCGTATGATGGCTTTCACCAGGCACATGGGGAAGGGGAAATTACTGCCTCCTCGTGTGGTCCGGACCGTGACGGTTTTTATTACATCCCCGGACCATGCTGTATTCTCCGAGACTAAGTAAAAACCAGTCCCGGACAATACCCCGGAATGCCGGACTGGGGGCGCGTCCCATTCGGGGGGTGTCTTGTCCGGGGGCTGCCTGTGATAGATTTCACCAGGGACATGGGGTAGAGGAGATTACAGCCTCCCTGTGTGGTTCGGGCCGTGCCGGTTTTTATTACAGCCCTCGACCATGAGTACCTTCTACAAATTTATTGTCCGGAGCGCAACTCTGGTAAAACAGGGAAACTGCAATTCTGCTGCTTACTATTCTATACAGGATTACAAATTTCATACCAAGGACCATCCACCAAGAGCGGCACTGGTAACTATAAGGTGGCATCTATCTCATTGTACCTATGCCTAAAGGTGATAAAAGAGCCATTTCTAGCCTCATAGCCTCAGCCATTTATTCAATGACTTTTTAGTGTTATATGTTGTAAGTCCTGTTTGTCTTATATGTTTATTTCATGTAAAAGTGCACTTTCATGTATTTACAATCTGTCTATCATGTTTTAAAAATAAAATTTATATAGATATACTGGTATTTGTATGATTGAGCACAGCAGCGCCCCTTAAACAGACTTTGTGGCTGATTGCCACTTACACTGTCACACTCCTATTATTTGCATTCCAGAGGTACACACCCTCTTAATAGGGGCTGCAGCATTGCCCAATCAATTAAGTGACTGTGTTATTGCCTGTGCCATTGCACATTGCGCCCCTTAAACAGACTTTGTGGCTGATTGCCACTTACACTGTCACACTCCTATTATTTGCATTCCAGAGGTACACACCCTCTTAATAGGGGCTGCAGCATTGCCCAATCAATTAAGTGACTGTGTTATTGCCTGTGCCATTGCACATTTTAGTATAAATTTCTGATTATCCTAGGGTAGTGCATTTATTGTCCAGCGCTTTTGGGTGACTATTGTCACAATTGTCAAGCTTTAAGTAAATAACAGACCCGGACAAGAACCCGGAACGCCGGACATCAAACTCTGCATTCCGGAGCTTGTAGTGTCTGGTCCGGGGGGTGTCCCGTTCGGGGGGTGTCATGTCCGGGGGGCTGCCTGTGATAGCTTTCACCAGGGAGATGGGGTAGGGGAGATTACAGCCTCCCCGTGCAGTACGGACCGTTCAGGTTTTTGGTACCATACAGGGAGGCTTTATTCTCTTAGTCCTACTTTCTTCCAGAATGCAGAGTTTGATGTTTGGTCCGGCATTCCCGGGTCTAGTCCGGGTCCGGTTTTTACCCATACCTGTATTCTTCCCCCTCTCCTCTTCCTGGTGATAGGTGTCACAGCAGCCCCACCAGACAGGACACACCCGGACAGGCATCCCATGGACCCGGTCTGGCGTTCCGGTCCGGTTTTTACCCATACCCTGAAAAAGCATTCTGAAGCATGCCCACAGCAGCTAACTCCGTCTTTAGATAGGATTAGTATGGCTATATTTGCAGAATTAATTGGGAGAGGGACTCATAGGAGCCTTAATCACATTGCTTAGCTGCCCATATTTTCTGTAACCCCATGTCTTCTTCATTCAGAACTTTATCTCAACGGCAACTGTTGTACTACATCTAAAACTACCTGTTAATAATGGGTCGCTACTCTGAGGCCGGCAGTTACTGCTTGCCCCAAGGCTAAAATTTACCAGCCAACCCCTTAACATGAAATACTCTTCACCCAGCTACTCCACAAATACTGCTATCTTGCTTTACAAATTCATGTGGTTTGAACCTCATACTATTTCACATATATCACCAGAGCCATCTTAACTGCATTGAAGGCCCCGGGCAAAACACTGCATTTGGGGCCCCTCCACGGAAAAAAAGAAAAAAAAAATTCATAACACGCCCCTTCTGTGGTCCTGTCATCTCTTCTCTTGCTTCCATACAGTGAATGGCTGTCAGCACTATGGGGTTATTCTGGCCCATTCACAAGGACTGTACATTCCCACGGGGACCGATGTTTGGTGTATGCACAGCCACATTTCTGCGCATGTGCATATGCACGGTGCATGCGGCAACGTCGAACAGACTGTTCGCCGGGTGCACACACCCAACATTGCCGGTAGGGGGTGTGGGGCGGTGGCGCATAGTCACGCTCATGGGAATGACTACAATGGGCATTCACATAAAAACGCTGGGCGTTCCCACGGAAATTGCCCAGTGACGTGGGCCTGGATGTCAGCTGCCCGCCCACTTCCATCTGAATGCCTAAGCACATCTATGGTTACCTCAGAGTAACCTTAGATGTGCGTGTGCCATCCACATCATTCGATGGTCGGCGACATCGAATGATGTGTGCGTTCCCCCACAGCCTGCATACGAACACGGCGTATGGGCGGGGGGGGGGGTGCATGTCGGCATTTGCATGGTGGTGTCTAATGGACTTTCAAGGCTGCGAATTGGCATCATTGCGAATCAACCAGAATAAGCCCCTATGATTGGTGGATAGCTCCAGCCATCCACCATTCAGAATGTTGACAGCCATTCACTGTTTGGCTGCAGTTAAGAGGCAGGTAGAGAATGCTCGACTGTGATTGGGGGATAGCTACAGCCTTCCAACAATCACCATACTGACAGCCATTCACTGTCTGGCTGCAAGCTGGAAAGTAGGAAGAAATACTGCCTGGTTGCTCGGTTTGTTAGTGATTCACAACTGCCTCCCAAGAAGCTCAGAAGGTAGATGCCCACAACCCAATATGCACCAGCACAAAGGCCACTAAAATTGGAGACCCTTGGGCAGCTGCCCATTGAGCCCATACGTTAAGACGGCCCTGTATTCACACAAAGGAAGTGGAATCAGTAAGTGTTCTTACTGATTCTGTGGCTTAAGAGACCATGAAACAGGGCACGGCATGGTTGTATGTATACTGTAACTGTACAGTAATGTAATAAAAAGAAAATGTGGTCATGTTCTATGGTGCTGAGCGAATAGCTGTAAACCTATTAAAATATATATTACAATACCTGTAATCAATTTGAAACCAAGTAAATGTATAGCTTTTTCATTAAAGTATTTTCCATTTGACTGTTATTTTCCATCCTGCTTCATAGACTCGTATGGATTCCATTCAGACATCCCCATTGGCTAATAAATGGACAGCTCAGTAATTGTACTTGTTCTTTCAATTTTGATGGTAATTGTTATTGTATGTGTAAACTTTATTTTCCCCGTGGGTCAATGCCATTACATGGACTCTAATATTTCCAAGCTTTGCTTAGGGCTACGCCGGTTCATGAAACATGGTCTGAAAATACGAGGGTCCTACAGTGTTCCAATGAAAAATAGAAATGCAAGCACTGTGAGCCACAGAACAGAAAATATATAACTGACTGGTGTAAGAAATACGCTCATATGATGAGGAGTGGGATTTCCTTTTCTGCAAAGAGCTCCAAACAAGACAATTTTGGCTGGGTCTCTACATACACTGTGGACCTAATTACTAACTTTAGGTGAGTACACAGCAAAAAGTTTCTCAACAACACAAAATTTGCAAAGCTATAATGTTCATGGAAGGTTTTGTTTGTCTGCCAACAAACTGGATTGAGAATTCTGTAAAGTGCAAAACAGAATAGTAATAATGAAGCAAAATATCAAATCTATTTTTCTCTATTTTGTTATTACATGTTGAGTATCTCTTATCCGGATATGTTATCCCAATTATTCCGAAAACCATAGTTTCCGGAATGTACTTTTTTGTTGTTGTTGCAAAAAGTACTTTTGGGGACATGATATGTAACTGGCACTACTGGGGACATGATCTGTAACTTGCACTACTGGGAACATGATCTGTAACAGGTACTTCTTGGGAAATGATCTGTAACTGGCACTACTGGGGATATGATATGTACCTGGCACTACTGGGGGACATCTGTAACTGGCACTACTGGGAACATGATGTGTAACTGGCACTACTGGGGACATGATATGTAACTGGCACTACTGGGGACATGATATGTAACTGGCACTACTGGGGACATGATCTGTAACTGGCACTACTGGGGACATGATCTGTAACTGGCACTACTGGGGACATGATCTGTAACTGGCACTACTGGGGGACATCTGTAACTGGCATTTCTGGTAACATGATGTGTAACTGGCACTACTGGGGACATGATCTGTAACTGACACTACTGGGGACATCTGTAATGGGCACTACTGGAAACATGATCTGTAACTGGCACTACTGGGGACAGGATATGTAACTGGCACTACTGGGACATAAGATGTAACTTACACTACTGGGGACATGATATGTAACTGGCACTACTGTGGACATGATATGTAACTGGCCCTCGGCCCCCCCCCCCCCCCCCACAATTTCCCAGTAAGTCAGGTGAAATTAGATATTCGGCGTCTCAAATGTTTTCCAACCACCTGACTGTACTGAGGGTCGAGAGTTCGATCCTCAGATCATACGTGCTGTATGTATCATCCATCGGCTTTCCTTGCGGTCCTAAACTTTTAAAGCACATACGATCACTCCTTTGATCGCTCTTATGACCTGCATAAGATCAGTTCATATGCAGGTCGTTCTGATGTATGGACAGCTTTAGGCTATGGGAGCCAGGGCTGGATTAAGGATCTAATGGGCCTGGAGCGGGAAATGTTCAAGGGCCTATTATGAGAAGTTAAGGTGAAGCCTGTGCCATGTAGAACCCATAATATATATGCCCCAATGTCTCACTACATATATATATATATATATATATATATATATATATATATACGTAGAAAGAAGGAATGGCGGCACTGGCAGTCTTGATGAAAAAAGATCAATGTGTTTATTTCACATCACGGCAATCAATAGTGCGTGGGTGTCCGACGTTTCGGGGTAGTGTCCCCGTTTTCAAGGTGCAGAAAAACAACAACCTTGAAAACGGGGACACTACCCCGAAACGTCGGACACCCACGCACTATTGATTGCTGTGATGTGAAATAAACACATTGATCTTTTTTCATCAAGACTGCCAGTGCCGCCATTCCTTCTTTCTACGTGTATACTTGTATCGGAAGGCACGACAGCACATACCCGCTAGTGAGGAGTGCCGGTCCGCCACCACTGTCTGTCTATATATATATATATATATATATATATATATATATATATATATATATAGTAAATTGTTAACACTTGTCGAGTCATGATGATGGGCCCAAGGGCGTAACTACCATGGTTGCAAGGGGTGCAGCTGCTATGGGACCCAGAGCTGAAGGGGGCCCATCTTTACTGTATAAGTTATATGTGCCATTTCCATTCATCACTATTGCTGGTACATAGGTGCCCTTACAAACTTTTGCTATGGGGCCTACGAATAACTAGTTATGCCCTGGATGGGCCTATTTTTATGTAGAGGTCTGGATCTGCAGCTCCATCCACCCCATTGTTAATCTGGTAAGAAGGGTGGGTTAGAATAAAAATACTTAATGGGGTCTTATCAGGATCCTGATTGTCACTGTGCTGTGCGCCGGGAATTTTGTACCAAACCCTTTTGCACTAGCATACTTAGTATGCCAGTGAAATAGTTGTATATTAAATATATGTATAATAAAATAAACTAGATAAAAATATGCTACAAATAAAATAATTAATAAAGTTCTTAAAGGGAAAAAAAATGCTTTAGCAAGAAAATGTTTCCTTTTTTTTCATTCTTCTTGCCATCCAGTGATGTAATAATAGTATGGATGCGTGACAGGTGGTTGGGAGTAGTAACAGAGTCAGACTCATGGCAGCAGGAGGAGGTGGTGGGGGTCAGGGTGGTATTAGTAGAGACTGAGTAGGAGTAGAGAAACATGGAAGCTGGTGGAGTTCGTGGGGGTGAGGGTAGTAGTAGGGATTGTATTCGTAGTGGCACATGGCAGGTGGGGAAGGTAGTTGGGGTGAGGGTGTTAGTAGTAGGCACTGGGTAGGAGTAGTAGTGGGGACACATGGCAGCTGTTTGAGGTAGTGGGGGTGAGGGTAGTAATAGGGATTGTATTCGTAGTGGCACATGGCAGGTGGGGAAGGTAGTTGGGGTGAGGGTGTTAGTAGTAGGCACTGGGTAGGAGTAGTAGTGGGGACACATGGCAGCTGTTTGAGGTAGTGGGGGAGAGGGTGGTAGTAGGGATTGTATTTGTAGTGGCACATGGCAGGTGGGGAAGGTAGTTGGGGTGAGGGTGTTAGTAGTAGGCACTGGGTAGGAGTAGTAGTGGGGACACATGGCAGCTGTTTGAGGTAGTGGGGGAGAGGGTGGTAGTAGGGATTGTATTTGTAGTGGCACATGGCAGGTGGGGAAGGTAGTTGGGGTGAGGGTGTTAGTAGTAGGCACTAGGTAGGAGTACAACAGAAAAAAAATTCAAACAAACAGGACAATTCAGCTGATTATTGAAGAACCACTTCAATCACATAGTGGTAGCAAGAAAATTATTGCTTATTATTCAAATTCAGTGCCTGAAATATTACACACACTTTGTTTAATATGTGTATACCTTGTTTTATGTGTTTATACAACATAAATGCATTTTGTTTTAACACATGGGTCCGGTCCTCAAGATACCTCATTGAAATATAAAAATATTCTGCAATACGGGATAATCCGTTATCCAAAATGCTTCTGGTTCTGAGAAATTTAGATTAGGAATATTCAACCTGTACGACACATTTTAATACAATAATACAATCAAAGAATTTGTTGCCAATTTGGCAAACTTTTTAGTCATCCAATGCTTGGTTAATTAATATCTTTATATCTTATTTGTGTTTTTATTTAGTTGTACACTAAAAATAACACTGACTTATTTCAATTTGTGAAGATGAAAAACTGGTGGACCCCAATTGCAAATGATTTCTTTTTGCTATCATTCAATTAGAATTTTGCATTGTAAATGATTGCCACTTTAATAAAACATCCGACACCGGCTGGATTCCTTCTTTTCTGGCAAACTCATACAATATTAGTGCTATAAACATTTACCACCATTATTTGGCACATAGGGGCCCCTTACAAACTTTTTCTATGAGACCAATGAATAGTTACTTGCCTACTATAACATATGTTCCATGGTTTGAGGATACTGTGGATGTTATTAATAGGGTCCTAAAGAGATATCAGACTGGACTTTGATGTATCATTTTCACTATAAGCTGGGTCTGTAATATGCAAATGGCTGTGTGAAGCAATTCCTAAAACATTCCAAAGCAGGAAGTAGGCGTTTACATATGTATGCATAAGGCGGCAAACACGTACATGTGTATAAAACTGAATGCACTGCCTATGCATTTGGGGAAAGCAATTGTTAGGTAAATATTGGCAGCCAGACACATTGATAAGTATTATCTATTAGAATGTATTCAATAACCCAAAACACAGGTAATGGTAAGGTACCGGTCACACTTCATAGGTGTTTTCATGATGTATTTTTTTTTTATAGTATAGTTTAAAAAGAGGTTTGGGATAAGGTTTTTGCTTACAGCCATTTCCAGTCTCCACATTTATTTATATAGCACCGTTGGGCATGCAATAATTTAACTAGTTATAAATGTTAAAACGCAGGGGCTACTTACAATGCAGGAAATACATTCAAGTGCTCGGAGAAATTAGAAACAACATCAGGGAGATGCCTTGAGGTGACAAATGTCCCAGTTTTGGCTTCATATAGCAGAACAAATTCACGGACAGAATTCCATATTGAATCGCTGTGTACCTGCTTGTAATACTTCAAAGCTACGTTCAAAAAGTCCATATAGTTGAAGGAGCGTAATACCGTTAAGAACATATTTATATGCAATTTGTTCCAAAAATTTTCTCTTTGCAATTTAACCAAACACAATTCAGTAAGTTGTCTATTTTCACGCAACAGTCATTCTCTAATACAGTCATCAGTGAGCTATTTACTAAATGGTCTTGGAGCAGATTCTAAAGCCTTTAGGGGAGGTAAAGGAATACATACAGTAGTAGGGCAGAGTCTATACAGATGTGTCCTTCTATATCTAGCCTCAATATGCCATGTAGCGCGGGATTCCAGACGTGAAGGAACCACCTGGTTTCAATCAACTCTAGAATCAGGCATCTTTTCTTTGTCAAAAATGTCTCTTAAGCTAGGCACATACTATACAACATGTTACCAAGCCCAGCATCAGCAGCGTCGGGACATGGTGGCATCGGCAAATACATGCACACTTGCCAACTCAGGTAGTGGCATCGGGGCCATTCCGCAGCATGGCCCTGCATGTAGGGCCTAAGAAGGATGCAGCTGACAAGCCTCAGGAGCGTAAATCATCCCAGCTTTAGTCAGAACATGATGCAACTGGAGACTGTGCTGATTAATTTGATATGCAACAGTTTTATAATTATTATTTATTTATTACCAGTTTCTTATATAGCGCACAAATATTCTGCAGCGCTGTACAGAGAATATTTGAACATTCACATCAGTCCCTGCCCCAGAGGAGCTTACAATCTATATTCCCTACCACATGTACACGCACACACAGACATTCTAGGGTTCATTTTGTTGGAAGCCAATTAACCTACCTGTATATTTTGGATTGTGGGAGGAAACTGAAGAACCCGGAGGAAACCCACACAAGCATGGGGAGAATATACAAACTCCGCACAGTTAGAGCCATGGTGGGAATCAAACCCATGACCTCAGCACTGTGAGGCAGTAATGCTAACCATTACACCATCTGTGATGCCCCAATGTGTGCAACTGAGTCTGTATATGAAGCACAATGGAAATGTTGTAGTACTTTGTATACATATATTGTATACAAGTGTGAAATAGCAAATTAATCAGCAATCTCCTGGTATGCTGCATCATTTTTTACTTAGATACATTTTTGGCAAAACAGATGCAAAAAAGACCCCGAAGCAAACAGAGTCTCACGAGACTGGACGCACAGGAAGTCGCTGTTTGGCGAGACTGCAGCAATGATGTTTAACCCTTTGCAGTCCAAGTTTTTTTTTGCAATTCAAACAGTCTGGTTTCAATGCTTAAATTAATTGTATTTTTTTTTTAATTCAAATATGGTCTACATTGAATGATGTTAATGTTTTAAATTTAAAGTTGCTCACCATTGGATCTGCTACTAGCATTAGGGCTGTTGAGTAGATGTTGGATCTGAAAGGGTTAAGGACATATCTGTAGTTATAGATATTGGTAGTATAATTGAGCAAAACGTCAAAACGTTGTGCAAATAAAGGTTTGAAGCAGAACAAAACTGTGTTGCAGTTAGGGCCGGATTAAGGTCTGTGGGGGGCCCTGGACAACAAATTTGTGGGGGCCCCCCACAGATCACGCCGACGACAGCCCCTCCTCCCTCCCCCTCCCCGTGCCTGCTCCTGTACCTGTGTCCCACGCTTACAGGAGGGGTCTCCCCGGGGCTCCTGTACGAGGCATCCCTATGTACTGCACACAGCAGCAGACAAGATGACGTGCCTGTGTGCGGCAGTGGCAGCCAGAGGTATACTGGCAACTGTCAGTGTCCCCGGCACAGGGCTGGGAAGGTGGAAGGAGATTACGGCACTTGGTTTGGCAGTGGCGGCTAGTAGCGCTATTTGCCGGGCAGGAAGCACTGCTAATTTTGTAAAAACTGGCCGGACGCTGATTGGCTGAGCGTCCTGCCAATCAGCGTCCGGACACGATTTTCTAAATCAGCAGTGCTTCCCGCCCTGGCGATCAGCAAATGGCTCTACAAGGTCCCAACACCCACTGCCACCACCCGCTGCTCCCCAGGGCAGTGCCGTGCTCTCTGACTGATTTGGCAGCAGTGCCGTGAGTTTGTGGCGACCACCCCTATCGCCCCTGCCTTAATCCGCCACTGGTTGCAGTGGTTTGGAGTTTCTGCAACACAATCTCTTCTGCATCAATGTTCTGCACAATGAACCAATCCAAACCGTATTTCACATTTTACTGAATTTATCATCTATATTAAAGCAGCCGATTCATTGTGCTCTGTTGTGCTGTCAAATAAGACTGGATTAGGTTATAAGAATTAGCACAGCAAAGTAATAGATACAGTCGCTGATATTCATAGAATTAATAATACACTAGTTATTTTTTTTTCTTTTTGGCTAGTGACCAATAGGTCTCTCTACTGTGTGAGAATTGTTGTATCCGGTTGCATACCACAATACTATGACAAGGTCCTGCGGTTGTTTGCAAATACAAATTGCAGGATACTCACACATAATTATCAAATGTTAAAGAACCACTCAGACGGTGTGCACAGCACAGTGCAACTCAGTGCTCAGCAACTTGGGGAAGCTTTTGTACAGCTGCATTTCCCATTCAATACTTTGATATCACATTTTTTTCACTTGTGTGATAATGGTGATGAGTTTATTGTTGCTATATTATTACTGCTTTTACAACATTTGCCAGAGCCACTTGGTCATGACAGTGATGAATCAGCTGTCTAAAGATCTGGTCATTACATGGTACAGTGATAATTAATGTTATTATCATTGGGATCAATACAAATGGATGGAAATGAGAGAGACATATTCTAGTTACTACAACTTTTGTAAGCCATGTTCTTTAAACTTGAAACTTCCAAATGAATAGCCATGTTGAAGCCATCAGGGTTTATTTATTAAGACGGGAGTTTTATTGAAGATGGGATATTGTATCCAATCACATTCTATGGCAGGTATTCAACTGCACAGCGAGCGCACGGCAGCGAATCCTGTTTTGAATTCACTGTGCGCTTGTCGTGATTCTCCATTGTCCACGATTCGCCGCCAGTCACCGTATTCAATGCCTCAGGGGCTAGCTGCCCCTGACGGTGAAAATAGCACAATACAGAGACACGGCAGCAGCAGGCATGATGGCAGACACCCGGTGCTGCACAGGCAGGAGGGGGACAGGGCGGCCACTGCGGAGGGACGGAGGGCTGCAGCACCCATGTATCAACTGCAGGCAGCAGTCAGTGATGAGCTGGTCCCACTCAGTGATGAGCTGGTCCCACTCCTTGCATATGTAATGAGCAGAACTCAGCGCAGTTTAATGAATATTTAATGAGTGGATCCCCGCCCCCCTGCATATGTAATGAAAAAAAAAACAACAACTAAAAAATCAAAATATATTTATGTGTTGATTGTCAAGAAAAAAAACAGCAAGATCCTTCAAATAATAAATAAACAGATTTTTAAACACCAAAAAATGAATAGAAAACATGGTACTTGTGGATTATCACGGCTCCCATCGCATGCCATCGCATGCCATCGCATGCCATATATAGTGGCATGCGATGCGATTTTTACCGATTTTTGCCGTTTTTGACCAAATCGTATGCAATCGCATCGCATGCGATTTGATCGCATGCGATCGCATACGATTTTGCACTGAAAAGCATCCAAATGCATTGAAATTAGTATTAAACATGTTCAATGGCAACCAAATGGCATTTTTGAGGCTGTACCACCCCCACTATAAACGCGAACCCGAAGCGTGGCGAGCGCAGCGAGCCCGCGAGGGGCGGCGGTACGCGTCCTACGACCTTTTCATACCCCCACTATCCACGTCGGCGTGGAGTTGAGAATAGAAAGTGTGGCGAGCGCAGCGAGCCACCGAGCCCGAAGCGTGGCGAGCGCAGCGAGCCCTGCGAGGGGACGCAGACACCTGTGAAGCCCGTGAGGGGACGCGGATACCTGTGAAGGTATCCGCGTCCCCTCGCGGGTCTCGCTGCGCTCGCCACGCTTCGGGCTCGCCACACTTTCTATTCTCAACTCCACGCCGACGTGTATAGTGGGGGTATAAAAAGGTCGTAGGACGCGTACCGCTGCGCTCGCCACGCTTCAGGTTCGCATTGATAGTGGTGGTGGTACAGCCTCAAAAATGCCATTTGGGGGCCATTGAACATGTTTAATACTAATTCCTATGCATTTGGATGCTTTTCAGTGCAAAATCGTATGCGATCGCATGCGATGCGATTTTTTCGCATACGATGGCCATCGTGGGAGCCGTGATAATCCACAAGTACCGAAAACATTTCAGTTTACCTAAAAAAGATGGCGAAAGCAGAACGGAGAACTTCACCCAAAAAAAACCTGTGAATACACTTTCGGCGAAATGTGCTGATTTTCCCATTGAAAACCAAAAGCGAATAGCAGCAATTATGAAATGGTGAATTGGCCGGCATTCACTGTTCACTTTCGGAGAACAGTGATCATTGAATACGGGGAATATCATTTTTGGAGAAAAACTTGCAGTTTTGCCAGAACACAGCCCAGTTCACCGAAAAAAGTGGTGAATCAAGAGCATTGAATATTGCCCTTAGGCTGCAGTGTAATCCTACTGGTGGGACTACTGCAGAAGTGCTTCAATACCTGCGAACAGTATCCCTATGGATAGTGAAGTTCTGTCTAAGGGTCAGATGTATCAAGCTACAAAAAGTGATAAAATGGAGAGTGATAAACGCCAGCCGATCAGCTCCTACCTGTCATGTTACAGACGGGGTTTGAAAAATGACAGATAGGAGCTGATTGGCTGGTTGTTTATCACTCTCCATTTTATCACTTTTTGAAGCTTGATACATCTGGCTCTCAATCTAAAACCCCTGATCAGATCTGACCAATTTACTAATTGGGAAATGGATGTTTTTGTGCTCTAATTGTATATATGTATATTTGCTTAGGAGGGTTCATTTTCTCTATTTCACACTTGTATTTATATTTTTCATTTCACAACTCTCTACTTTTCTCCTCTATTTATTAATTTTTCTAATGTAAGTTCATCCTCACACTTTTTTTTTTCATTCTTCTTTTAATACAATGCAATATAATAGGTGCCTGTTTATAATTCAATATTTGCAGCATATTTTTTGCATATAACACCAGTTTTGGGGGAATAGCAGCAAATAATCTGTACCAGCAGCATGGATCAAAGACTGACCATAGAAGATAGCTCCACATCTGCTGTGATCCCTCCATGTCTGACAACAGCATCCTCCATAGGTTTCAATCCTATACGATTTACCAAGCTCTAGAATGCCAGCTTGGACCCAACAGCTAATGCAATCTGAAGATGGCATTGTGCTACTGTAGTCTATGGGCTACAATGATCAGAAGTCGCCGGTAGCCTCCCCAGAAATATCTGACGCGCATACATGGTCAGCACAGGAGTCCCGACATAGTAGAGAACACATTGCAGGGACGGACTCCTTTTGAAGCCTCTCTTCCTGTGAGTGTTCAATTCATAAATTCCAGTAGTATTATCACATATTGCAATGTAACTGTGGGCTCGAATGTCACACCCAGATCGCTCTGCAAATGCGATTATTGATAAACAAGTTCTTTAAACTTGGTACACTATATACAATTATCTGTCAGACCGTCTGCCAAATGTGGCTGGTTGGAATGAAAATCTGGTATGCATGGGAGCAAATGACAATTGCACATTTGCTCCTGAACACTGGAAAACGGAAAAAAATATTGTTTACATAAATTGGTTACATTAAATAGATTCAATAGTCAATTTTGATTTGCACTCATACATTTCCAGACTTTCATACCATTCAGCCAGATTGGTCAGACAGTCTGACAGATAATTGTATATAGAGTGAACCCAACTTTACTCTTTTTACTCTCATTTAATCATCTGTGTCAATCTTTCTTATGTGTGATTCGATTTGATTTGATTTCTACTATTTATTTAGTTAGTACCAGTTTCTTTTATATCGCACACATATTCTGCAGCGCTTTACAGAGAATATTTGAACATTCACATCAGTCCCTGCCTCAGTGGAGCTTACAATCTATATTCCCTACCACATGTACATGCACACACAGACATTCTAGGGTTAATTTGTTGGGAGCCAATTAGCCTACCAGTATATTTTTGGATTATGGGAGGAAACCGGAGTACCCGGAGGAAACCCACAAACTGTCCGTCACCCTGGAATCTAACCCATGACCTCAGTGCTGTGAGGCAGTATTGCTAACCATTACACCATCCATACTGCCTGGCAAGACTATTTTTCTTTTCGATTTCGACTAAACGTGAATGCACATCGGGATTGAATCTGCATCGAATGCTACTAAAAGCATTTGATGTGCATTCGATTTTGATTTGATTTTGCTTCAATAATCAAAATCAAATACAAAAATAGAGGAAATCTCACTGTGTGTACCCACCATTAGGGTTGAAAGAAGCAGCAAAAAAGAACTAATAAAGAAAAACAATCTATACTGTAGGAAACATTTTAGGTTACATTTTTACCATAGAAAGGTATGAAATTCCACAGCCAAATAGGATATTAGGTAAATATTTTGCTTTACAGTTGTAAAATGTTGCTTATGTCTAAATAATAGCTCATTTTTGAATGCTTTAAATTGATTCTTCACATTTTAAAAGCTATTTGTGTTTGTTTGTCCGGATATATTATGTCAAAGTATAAAAATAAAATAAATAGCTAGATCCCTCGGGGACTTTTGACTACACAGCTGGTTTCCTTTAGCAGCTTAAAGTCTTCTTATATCAGAAAGAAACAGTT